>NC_081420.1:50674640-50993346 GCF_949786415.1 Peromyscus eremicus | reverse complement strand
TGGATGTCTGTGTTACTCTGATTGGTTGATAAATAGAGCTGTTTGGCCTATGGCAAGGCAGCTTAGAGGCAGGTGGGAAATCCAAACAGATAGACAGGAGGACAAAAGAGAGGCAAAGAGACACTGTCCAGGAGAAGCAAGATGTAAAGGTACCGATAAGCTACGAGCTGCATGGCAAAGTATAGATTTATAGAAATGGCTTAATTTAAGATATAAGAGCTAGCTAGCAAGAAGCCTGCCATGGCCAGAGTTTAAAAATAATATAAGCCTCTGTGTGTGTTTATTTGGGTCTGAGCTGCTGTGAGGCCTTGGGAGCCGGGTGGGACCAGAGAAAACTTACAGCTACAACCCTAGCCCAGTGTGTGTTCTCTGTTGACTTATGCCTGGCAGTAAATGTTTAGATTTCTTCCAGGATCTCTCTCTTACATTGGGTCTTACATCTGTTATCACACCACTGCCATGCAGCTTTCATTATGATGAGGGTTTTATTTTGTTTTGAGATGGGAGTTTGTTTTGTTTTTGAGACAGGATGTCACTATGTAGCCCCGACTGGCCTGAAACTTGTTATGTAGACCATTCTGGCCTCAAACTCATAGAGGTCTACCTGTTTCTGCCTCCCAAGTGCTAGGATTAAAGGCGTGCATCACCATGCCTGGCTCGTTACTGTGGTTTTGGACTATATTTTGAAGTCAGGCACGGTGAATGCTCCTGCTTATTTTTCCATCTATTTGTTTGTTCATTGTGGTAGTTTGAATGAGAAAGGTCGCTCATAGTCTTGGGTGATTGAACACTTGGTCCCCAGGTGGTGGCCCTGTTTGGGGGAGTTTTAGGTGGTATAGCCTTGCTGGAGGAAGCTCACTCAAGTGAGCTTTGAGATTAAAAGCCTGGTCCCTCTTCCAGTTCATGCTCTGCTTTGTGGTTTCTTTTGAAGATCTGAGCTCTCAGTTCCTCATGCCTTCTGCTTCCTGTCATTACTCCCATGATGCACTCTTACTTCTCTGGAACAAGGCAAAACAAAGTGCTTCTGCTGTAAGCTGCCTTGAGTCATGATGTTTTGTCACAGCATCAGAAAGTGACTAATACATTTGTTTTGGTCAAGATTATTGTGATGGTCAGCCTTTGTCATCAACCTAACTGGGTTTAGGATCACCACAGAAGCACACCCTGGGTGTGTCTAAGAAGATGCTTCAGAAAGATGTAACTGCTGTAAGAAGACAGAATGTGGGTGACACCATCCCATGGTTTAACTGAGGTGTGCATGGGTGGCATCATTCCACAGGCTGAGGTCTAGGACTGAATATGAAAGAGTTGAAAGTGAAATATGGAAGTGAGTTGAGTGCCAGCAGTCACCTCTCTAAGCTTCCTGACTATGAACACAGTGGGGTCAACTGTCTCTTGCCTCTGCTGCCATGCTGTAGGGTGAAGACTACACCCTAAAACTGTGCCCCAAATTAACCCTTCCTCCTGTAAGTTGCTTATTTGTAAATATTTTGTCACAGAAGTTAGAAAAGTAATTAATACAGTGGCTCTTAACCTGTACATCCCTACTCCTTTGGGGGTTGAATGACCTTTTCACAGGGGTCACATAAGATGATCAGAAAACCCAGACATTTATAATTCATAACAGTAGCAAAATTACAGTTATGAAGTAGCAATGAAAATAATTTTATGGTTGGGGGTCACCATAACATGACGAATTGTATTAAGGGTCGAAGCATTAGAAAGGTTGAGAACCACTGGATTAATACAATTGCTTTGGCTGTCCAGTGTACTTTGTGGTTCTGTACACCTGTTAAGACTACTATTCCTGGGCCAGTGAGATGGCTCAGTGGGTAAAGGTGCTTGTCACACAAGCCCTGTGACCTGAGTTCAATCCCTAGAACCCATATAAAGGTGGAAAGAGAGACTTGACTTCACAAAATTGTCTTCTGACCTCCACATGCATGCTGTGGCATGTGTGCCCCTAATATATCATATACACAGAGAGAATAATAAAATGAATGGACAAGTCATTTTGAAAAGATTGCTTTTTTTCTATTTCTGTGAATGATGCTATTGGTATTTTATAAGAATTGCATGAGCTGGGCGGTGGTGGTGCACCCCTTTAATCTCAGCACTCAGGAGGCAAAGTCAGGTGGATCTCTGTGAGTTTGAGGCCAGCATGGTCTACAGAGCAAGATTCAGGGCAGGCACCAAAATTACACAGAGAAACCCTGTCTCGAAAACAAACAAACAAACAAAAAACCCACAAAAAACAAAACAAAATAAAAAAAAGAATTGCAATGAACAGGTAGATTGCTTTGGATTGTATGATTATTTTAGCAATATTCATTTTTCCAGTCCACAAATGTGTGACTTATTTGTGTCTTCTTTCATTGTTTTTAATTAATCAAATGTTTCATTTACTTTACATCCCACCCACAGTTTCCTCTCCCTCCTCTCTTCCTGACTCCTCTTCCAGCTTCCCCTTTGCACCCCCCTCCACACACACACACACACACATCCACTCCTCCTGTCTCTGTCCAGAAAGGGGCAGGCCTCCCAGGGGTGTCAACAAAGCACGGCATATCAAGTTGAGGTAGGACTAAGCTCCTCCCTTTGTGTTGAGGCTAGATGAGGTTACCCGGTATGGGGAATAGGTTCCCAAAAGCCAGCTCAAGGGTTAGGAACAAGCCCTGATCCCACTGCTAGGAGTCCCCCAAATAGACCAAGCTGCACTATTGTTACACATATGTAGAGGGCCTAGGTTGGTCCCATGCAGGCTCCCTAGCTGTCAGTCCAGAGTCTGTGAGCTCCTATGAGCCCAGGTTAGTTGTTTCTGTGGGTTCCCTTGTGATGACCTTGACCCAATTTCCACTCATTCACTATTTCCTCCCTCTCTTCAACAGGATTTCTGGAGCTCAGCCCAGTGCTTGGCTGTGGATCTCTGCATCTGTTTCCATCAATCACTGAATGAAGGTTCTCTGATGACAATTAGGGTAGTACCAATCTGATTACAGGAGAAGGCCAGATCAGGCACCCTCTCCACTATTGCTAGGAATCTTAGCTGGGGTCATCCTTGTGGATTCCTGGAAATTTCCCTGGGAATTTCTCCCTAACCCCGAAATGCAACCCGCCCCCGCCCCGCGCCCCACCCCCCCTACATCAAGGCATCCCTTTCATTACTCTCCCCCTCTGTCCTGCCCCAACCAGCCCAACTCAAGCCCTCATGTTCCCATCACTGTTTCTTCACCCTCAGTTTACCCAGGAGATCTCTTCTACTTCCTCTTCCCAAGGAAATCCATGTGTCCCTCTTTTGGGCCCTTCTTGTTACCTAGCCTCTTTGGGTCTGTGGACTGTAAAATGGTTGTCCTTTACTTTACAGCTAATAAACCCGAGTGAGTACATACCATGTTTGTCTTTTTGGGTCTGGGTTACCTCACTCAGGATGATTTTTTTTCTAGTTCCATCCATTTGCCTGTAAATTTCACAATGAACATAGTTGAACAAGTGTCCTTGTGTTATGATTGAGCATCCTTTGGGTATATGCCCAAGATTGGTATAGCCAGGTCTTGAGGTAGATTGATTCCCAATTTTCTGAGAAACTGCCATATTGATTCCCAAAGTGGCTGTGCAAGTGTGCCCTCCCACCAATAGTGGAGGAGTGTTCACCTTACTCCACATCCTCTCCATCAGAAGGGGTCTTTTGTTTGTTTGTTTTTGTTTTTGTTGTTTTTTTTTTAATCTTAGCCATTCTGACATGTGTGAGATGGTATCTCAGAGTCGTTTTGATTTGCTTTTCCATGATGGCTAAGGATGTTGAACAATTCTTTAAGTATATCTCAGCCATTTGAGAATTCTCTGTTTAGATCAGTACCCCATTTTTAAAATTGGATTATTTGGTATGTTGATGTCTAGTTTCTTGAGTTCTTTGTATATTTTGGAGATCAGCCCTCTGTCAGATGTGGGGTTGAAGATCTTTTCCCATTCTGTAGGCTGCTGTTTTGTTGGCCATGTCCTTTGCCTTACAGAAGCGTCTCAGTTTCAGGAGGTCCCATTTATTAATTGTCAATCTTAGTGTCTGTGCTACTGCTGTTCTATTTAGGAAGTTGTCTCCTTTGTCAATGCATTCAAGGCTACTTCCCACTTTCCCTTCTGTCAAGTTCAGTGTAACTGGATTTATGTCGAGATCTTTGATCCACTTGGACTTGAGTTTTGTGCAGGACAACATATATGGATCTATTTGCCTTCTCCTACATGTAGACATACAGTTATGTCAGTATCATTTGCTTCTTTTTTTCCATTGTATAATTTTGACTTCTTTGTCAAAAATCAGGTATTCATAGGAGTGTGGATTTATGTCAGGGTCTTAAATTCAATTCCATCCATCCACCTGTCTGTTTTTATGCCAGTATCAAGCTGTTTTTATTACTATAGCTCTACAGTAAAGTTTGATGTCAGGGATTATGATACCTCTGGAAGATCCTTTATTGTACAGGATTGTTTTAGCTATCCTGGGTTTGATTGAACATTTTGCTGGGTATAGTAGTCTGGGCTGGCATCTGCGGTCTCTTAGTGTCTGCAAAATGTCTGTCCAGGACCTTCTGGCTTTTAGGGTTTCCATTGAGAAGTTGGGTGCAATTCTGATGGGTCTGCCTTCTTGTTACTTGGCCTTTTTCCTTGTAGCTCTTAATATTCTTTCTTTATTCTGTATGTTTAGTGTTTTGATTAATATGTGGCAAGGGGGCTTTCCTTTTCTTTTCTTTTTTGGTCCAGTTTATTTGGTGTTCTGTAAGCTTCTTGTACCTTTATAGGCATGCCCTTCTTGAGGTTGAGAAAGTTTTCTTCAATGATCTTGTTGAATATATTTTCTGTGCCTCCGAGCTGGAATTCTTCTTTTTCTATTCCTATTATTGTTAGGTTTGGTCTTTTATGGTGTCCTAGATTGCCTGGATGTTAGGAATTTTTTGAATTTAACACTTTCTTTGACTGATGAATCTATTTCCTCTGTCATCTCTTTAACACCTGAGATTCTTTCTTCCATCTCTTGTATTCTGTTGGTTATGCTTGCATCTGTAGTTTCTACTAGCTTACCCAGACTTTCCATTTCTAGAATTGTGGGGTTTTTTTATTATTATTGCTTCTATTTCAATTTTCAAGTCTTGAACCATTCCCTTCACCTGTTTGATTGTTTTTTCTTGGCTTTCTTTAAGGGATTTATTGATTTCTTCTTCTTCTTCTTCTTCTTCTTCTTCTTCTTCTTCTTCTTCTTCTTCTTCTTCTTCTTCTTCTTCTTCTTCTTTTGGTCTCTTCCTCGATTTCTTTAAGGGATTTATTCATTTCCTCTTTAAGGGCCTCTATCATCTTCATAAAGTTATTTTTAAGGTCTTTTTCTTGTACTTCAGCTGTGTTGGAATGTTCAGGTCTTGCTGTTGTAGGATCACTGGGTTCTGGTGGTGCCATGTTGCACTTTCTGTTGTTGAATGTATTCTTACACTGGTGTTTATGCATCTGGGTTTGGGATGATTATAGGTCTGTCTGGGTGTTGATTCTTGTGTTGCTTTTGTTGGACGAATGTGTTGTTCCTTTATTATCTGTTTCCTTTATTGTCTTCTGGCCTGAATGGCCAAGGGTTCTGGTGATTGTCAGGTTTTCAGGTCCAGTGGGGTGTCTCAGTAGAGGTTTGTGGGAGTTTGGGTGACTAGATCCAGCATATCCTTCGGTTCTTCTGACTGGTGTGCGCTGTACATGTGCCTATAGAATCTGCTGGAGTTGTGAGAAGGGCTGGCTGCAGGGAGGATGATCAAGTGGGTGAGTGATCTTGGGGGAAACAGAACTCAGTGGGTGGCAGTGGTGGTGGTGCAGCCTACAGGCAGGTCTCTCACCCGCTGGCCAGCTGCTAATATCATTTTAAAAGTGTGTGTGTGTGTGTGTGTGTGTGTGTGTGTGTGTGTGTTCCATGGCACACATATAGAGGTCAGAAGACAGTTTGTGAGAGTCAGCTTTCTCCTTCTACCTTAAGAGTCCTGGGATTTAAATTCAGGTCATCAGGTTTGATGTCAAATGCCTTTGCCTGTTGAGTCATCTCATTGTCCTTCCAGTATTCCCCTCACCACGAGGACCTTTGTGTCTCTGTTCATCAGGAATGCAGGTCGGTTTTCTGTCCTTATTGATACTGGCTTCATAGAGTGAGACTGGAAGAAGAGCTTTCTCCCTAATTCTTGGGATGGTTTGTGAAGAATCAGTGTTCATTGTGAAATGTTTGACAGTGATCAGTATCCAAGTCACGAGGTCCTGGAATTTTCTCTCATGGAAGATGTTTCTATTATGGATTCAACCTCTTTTCTTGTTTTGTTTCTTTGAAGTTCAGTCTTGGTAGGCTGTGGCTATCCAAGAATTTATCCCTTTTCCAGGTTTTTTTGGCTTATTGATGAGTGATTGTTTATGGTAGGCTTATGATCCTTTATATTTTTGTAATAACCATTATAATATGTTCTTTTGCCAACTGTTTTCAAGTCTTTTACTTTTTCTTTTAGTTATTTAGTTAATAATTTCTCAATATTGTTTACAGTCTCAAAAAACTCTTCTGTTATGTTGATCTGTTGTCTTTTTTAGACTTTTAAAAAAATCGCCCCTCTGATCTTCATTTCTTGTACTGATTTGGGTTCTTTCTTCCCTTCTTTTCTTAGTCCTTGATTATCTAGTTCTTTAGTGGAGAACATCACGTTGTCTGAGATCTTTCTTAAATCTTTAAGATAGTAACTGGAGATAGAAACTGGTCAGGTAAGGTAGTGACCTTGTAACAGCAGTCCTGAGAATGTCCTTGCTGTCTCTCCAGCAAGGCCAGAGGAGAGCTCTGGCTCCTGGTTCCTTCTTATCTATTCCCTGAATGAGCACCTCGAGGCTATAGGTGAGGATATGACTGAAATTGAGAGGAGGCCCCTGGAAGCTTGCAGGTAGGCCAGCTGGATGGACCAGCTCAACCCCTTCCCCATGTCTCACACTAGTTTCTGCCAAAAGTTCTTTAAGAAGCCCCCAGACTAGCAGCTTGATGGTACCCTGTTTCCTGGGACCCCCATCCTGCTGTCTAAGGAGCCCCCCTTTACCCCCTTCCCTTCTGTCTCTCCCTCCTTCTTAAGTACCCACCTATGAATTTATAATAAACATCTCTCTAAAACTCACCCTCTATGGCCTGTGAATTTCATTCATTGAACTCAGGAGACAAGAACCGGACAGCCACTGACTCAGCATGGTTTTGGATTGCTACCAAGTTTGTCAGGACTCTAGCCCTGAAGCCAAGCTTACCAAGGACCAAGAAGGTTCCATCACTCTCAAAGACACCTTAATATTCCCATACCACTTACTGCTTCAAACTTGCCTCTTGGACGGCCTTTCTAGAACACCACAGACTTTGGTATATGTGGTGTCTTTATGTATATTTGTCTCAAGAAATTTTAAATTTTATTTTGAATTTCACTATTGGTCAGTTGGTTGTTCATCAGGAACCTGCTGTTTAATTTTCAGGTGTTTATGGTGTTTCTGAGATTCCTCCCAAAATTGGTTTCTACTCTTATGACATCATGGTCTGAAAAGATACTTTGACCTTCTTGAAATTGTAAAGACTGTCTGTGGCCCCACCATGTCTGGCTGGTGAACTTATTTTGTTATCATCTTTTTTCAAAATTGATTTTATTTTTATTTGTGTGTATGTGGGTGAGTGTGGACAGATGCACACATGTACATGTAGAGGCCGGAAGAGGTCATTGGATCTCCTGGAACTGGAGTTAAGGAGGCTGTGAACTGTGAGTGCTGGGACTTGAACTCCAGTCATTTTTGTGTAGTTGCAAAGAATGTATAGTTCCCATTCTGCAGTGGGTTGAGTGTTTTTTAAGTATCTGCTGGATCCATTTGGCTGAGAGTGCAGGCGAATAAGATGTCTCTTGGTTTTTCTGGCTATGTGATCTGTCTGCTGTTGAGAATCGGATGTTCGATTCCTCAGCTCTTCCTGCTTTATAGTTTAGCTCTCCCTAGGCATCGACTTATATTTGCTTTATGTATTTTAAAACTCTAAGGCTTTGGGATTTGTTTTTGTCTTTGCTCTTTTAAGACAGGGTCTCACCATGTAATCCTGGCTGGCCTAGATCTCGCTATCTATGAGGTCCCTGGGCTGGCTGGCCTCAAACTCACTGGGATCTGTCTACCTCTGCCTTCCAAGTTCAGGAATTAAAGGCATGTGCCACCATGCCTGGCCCTCTAATGTTGAAGTGTATGTACTTCTAGTAATATCCTCTGGTCATTTTGTGCCTTTGTCCAATGGTTTTCTTGTCTCTTTCTAACAGTTTTTCCCTTAAAGGTTTATTTTATTTGCATAAGACCTATTCACTTCGTCTTTCAGTTGATGGGCTATCCTTTACTGCCTTCACCTTCCCTCTGCATTTATAGGTGAAATGAGGCTCATGTAGGCAGTGTGTAGCTGGGGCTTTGGGGGTTTATTTTGTTGTTTGGAAATAGAGTTTTGCTCTGTGCACTATGCTGATTTTACACTCATGGTAATCCTCCTGCCTCAGTCTCCTAAGTGCTGGGATTACAGAAACCATGCCTGGCTTGTGGACTTGCTATACTCTTGTCTTTTATTTTAATTAATTAATTAACTTAGTTAGTTTTGAGACAAGGTCTCATTATATGACCCTGGCTGGCCTGGAATTGCTACGTAGATCAGGCTGGTCTCAAATTCTCAGAGTGCTGGGATTAAAGTATGCACCACCACACTTGACTCGGCTTTTGTATTCTTTTAAAATAATTTTTATTTTTATTTATGTGTGCATGTGTGCATATCTTTGTGTGGTTATGCACACATTCATGCAGTTATCTGCAAAGGACAAAAAAGGGTGTCAGATGTCCTGGAGCTGGAGTTACAGGTGACTGTGACCTGCTGGAATAAATGAACTCCAGTTCTCCGCCAGAACATTAAGTGCCTTTAACAGCTGAGACGTCTCCCTAACCCCTGCCATTGCCTTTCCTATCTTGCAGTGTTTTTGTGTGATCCATTAGCATGCTCTTTTAGTCTGAAGAACTCTCTTTAGCATGTCCTATGAAGGCTCTTTGGTGTGTTGGGTAGTGATGAGCTAGCTTAGCTTACAAGGGAAGGCTTTTATCTTTCCTTTGTAGGAAGGTCGGGGGAACTTGGGACGATCTGGGAAAGAGAGACTGGTCCCATTGAGAAAGGCTGCTCCTTGCTCCAGGGTTGCCCCTACCCTCTCCCCAGATTGCAACTGTTAAAAAATGGGGGGTGTGCACAGAGCCAATCAGGGAGGAGAGGAAGTCCAGAGGGGGGTGGGCCCTAAGGAGCCTGAAAAAAGTCAACCAGAGTCCCTTGATAGGAGTTATTTGTCTGTTCTAATAAAGTTTGCCATGTTTGTTCTTTTTCTTTTTGTGGCTGGTGTTTCTCTGTTCCCTGTCAATGTGTAACTTACTTTCACCCTGTTAGCCGCCTCCAGGATCTTGAACTGTTATTTTCTGTCTAGGACCCTAAGGATGGCTGCTACTTCACTCTAGGGCAGCTGCCTGCTTTCAGGTCACCCATTTCAGATCTCCAGTCTGTCAGTGACCCCTCTGTCTCCAAGTGTCACCTCTGTTTTTGTGTGTCTACTTTCCTATGGAATGAACTAGGTGGTACCCTAACCAACCGCCCATCACTCGAGACCCTGTAATAGCTTCATTTCTGAAGGTTAGCTCTGCTGGATATGGAATTATTATTGGTTGCTGGTTCTTTTGAATTTTCCCCCTGTCTCTTTTAGCCTTAAGTTCCTGTGGAGAACCTGTTCCCAGATGTATTGAAACTCCCTTCTGTGTTTAGCTTTCTTTCTTTTCTTCCTGCTCTGTAAGACCCTTCCTTGTAATAAATATACCCGTGGGCAGTAGTAATGAATCTGATTGATGATTTTTGACCTTCTTATACATGAATGCTTATATCTTACATCTTTCCTATTGTTTCTTTAAATAAATTTTATACCAATTTTCTTTTTCTAAAACCTCTCTGTGTTAATTATTTTTCTTATTACTGAGATAAAATGCATGACAAGAACAACTTAAAGAAGGGAGGGAGAGGAAGAGAGGGAGAGAGGGAGGGAGAGAGGGAAGAGTTTACTTTGGCTCAAGATTAGAGGAGATAAAGTCCACACCGCAGGGAAGGCTTGGCAACAAGAGCTGGAGGTTGCTGGTTACATTGTTTCTGTAGTCAGGAAGCAGAAAGAAATGAATGCTGGTGTTCAACTTTCTTTCTCCTCCTTATTCAGTCTCCTACCCTGACTGGTGAGACGGTTCCATCCACATTTAGAGTGGGCCTTCCTTCCTTGGCGAAACCTTTATGGAATCACCCTTATAGACACACCCAGATGTGTACCTAATTAATGACCTAGGTATGTATTTATATTGTGTGTACGTGTATATGTGGTATGTGTAACATACAAGCATGTGTAGTGTGTGTGGATACACTTGTGTCTGTGTGAAAGCCGAAGGGGGACATTTGATGTCCTACTTTATCACACTCTGCCTTATTCCCTCAAGACAGGGTCTCTTACTGAACCTGGAGCAAGCCCAGGAATTCTCCTGTCTCCACCCCCACCAATAATGGGGTTATAGGCATACATAGCTCTATGCCCAACCATTTTTTTTCCACATGGGTGCTGGGAATTTGAATGCAATTCTGCATATTTATGCAACAAGTATTCTTACCCACTGAGCCATCTCCCTATCCCCTGTATTCTATATTTTAACCAATGGCACACAGATATTGCAATTCCTCCACCCTGGTGTTGACAACCTGTGTATAGTGTCCATTTGACCATATTAACTCCAATCAGTTCTGTGTTCAGTTTCTTCGTTATGATTCATTTCAAGAGCATCCACTCTCACTTCATGGAACATTCGGAAGACAGTTGACTTAAAGTCTCATCAGGTAACATTAGTACATCCCCTTAGCATTGTGCCTGTGGATTGCCTTTTTCCAAAAAGCTAGTGATTTTCACTGGTCCTTCTTATGCCAAGTAATTCGGGATCGTATGCTGGACAATTTGATATCACATTAAAAGGTTCTAGGTCCTTTAAAATCCTATGGAGGTGTGTGTGTGTGTGTGTGTGTGTGTGTGTGTGTGTGTATCTTCTATAGGATATATACATATGGAAAGTCAAATCCATGCTTGCATAATTCAGAGGTAAGCTTGGGTGTTCCTATAAGTAAACCCCCCAATTAAATGCTTTCCTTTTATAAGAGTTTCCTCGGTCATGGTGTCTCTTCCTAGCAATAGAACAGTGACTAAGACATCCTGCTATTTTTAATCAATCTTCTTGTTTATTTGTTCCTTAAATATATTCTTCCCATTTGAACATTGAATTTGTATAGTGAGTCTTCTATTTCAGATGCACTTTTTCAGTAATGGAGGGGTTTTTATATTCATCTGTTCATTTATTTTGTAAACATGTTTTGTTTTTCCGTGAACATGATTTATTTGACTTTATTAATAGCAGTTAGAAAAGATACTTTTTTTAAACATTTATTTTTATTTCATGTATATGAGTGTTAGCCTGAAAGTGTGTATATGCTCTATGTACATGCAGTACCTGAAGAAACCAGAAGGGGGCATTAGATCCTATAGACCTGGAGTTAAATACTGTTGTTAGCTGCCAAGTGAGTGCTGGAAACTAAGCCCTGGTCTTCTGCAATGGCAGCAAATGGTCTTAACTGATGAGCCATCTCTCCAGCCCTATAATTGACACTTGAAAATCATTAGTTCCAACATCTGTTTCATCTCAGATTCTATCAGTATCTTCTTTCCTCTAGAGAGTGGGTTCCATTTCCCCGAGCTTTGCTTGTTTGTATAAATGTGAGGTAACTCTGGACCTGGTAGACATTGCAAACACTGCCTGTGAAGACTCAGGGCTCTGTTTTATTTTGTTTTACTGTTGAGTGTCAGTTCCTGAATTTTGAAGTCTACAGTGTTGGTTGGGTGGCAGCTTCCAGTATCCATTCATACTTTTTGAGTAGGTATTCTTCCAATCTGTCCTATATATGTGTAGTTCAAAGACTGGCCAGATAGCTAATTCTCTTTCTGGTTTAACCTTCGATGATTTTTCTCTCTGTCATTCATATCTGCACCCCCGCCCCACTTTTCCTGGCTCTGCCTCTTTCTTACCGCACCCCAGCCCCTGCTATAGTATAGTAGCTATAATGCTTATGAAAGGGTCCTCCTTTGACTGTGGAATCCACCTCTCACCCACCAAGCCTCCACATCCCCTTCCCTTCCTTCTACCTTTAGGGAACAGCCTTTTGTACTATATCTGAATTGTATAATAATTTCCTGTATGACTAATGGCCTAGTAGGATCTTACTAGTCATTATTAAAAACAGGAGGCTTTATGCTTAACATACAATGCATACTTGCATGAAAATTCCTTCAGATAACACAGCATCATGTTAGGTGAATGTGCACAATGAAAATTTAAAGCATAACAATAAAGGGCAAAAGGCTTCTCTTATCTCATAAGAAATACTTTGGATTTCTAGCACCGATGCTCTCCATCTTCTTCATTAAAATTTTAAAGGCATTTTAGTTTTTAGAGCCTGTTAAGAATGTTAGTGTTTAGGGCTTGAGAGATGGCTTAGCAGTTAAAAGCACTTGCTGCTCTTGTAGAGGACCAGGGCTCAGTTCTCAGCACCCACACCAAGTGGTTCACAGCTGCCTGTAACTCCAGTTCCAGAGGATCCAACACCTTCTTTGGACCTCTGTTGGCACCTGCATGTACCTGTATGCATGTGGTGCACATACAGACTCGTGCGTGAGCGCGCGCATGCATACACACACACACACACACACACCATAAATAATACATTTTCTTTAAAGATTAGTAGTATCCTTGTTCCTCTTATCTGTTCTTCATTCCCTAATTAGTCACTGTCACTAGGATATAGCTGTGAATTAAAAAAAAATCATCTTACCATTCATATCATCCCTTGACTAAATAAATTTATTTAAAACGTTATGTACATTTGTTATTTATTTATGTATGTGTATGAGCACACACCTGGAGGCCAGAGGCCAGCTATAGGGAATTGCCTCTCTCCATCTACCATGTGAGTTCTAGGGATTGAACTTAGGTCATGGCAAGGGTCTTTGCTTGCTGAGCTATCTTTCTTGCTGGCCACAAAATCTTATTTTACTGATTTTTCCCATTGTGTTTCTTTTTCATTTCTAGGGAAAATTGTCGTCTCTGTAAATAATGATGATAGACATGTGGGTCTGTGTATGATGGCAACAGTGCCCGGGCCTTGCACCTCCTGCCAGGCAGATGCTCCACAGGGACTTCACCCCCAGCCTCGTAAGTGTCATTTGTCAGCTTTCTTTTCCATCTTACCGAAAACTTTATTTTTCTTCTTACCCGTTGTTTCGGTTTTTACCCTTCAGTGATAGCTTCCCGGCTCTGCTGCTGTCCCCTGTCACACTTTCAGGGTGGAGGCTACCTCCCTGAAGATGAAATGACGAGGTGGGGGCAGGCTAGCTAGACCAGGGCTCTATTGATTTTCTTTTTTTCCTTTCCAACTTGATTAGTGATTTCCATGAAAATGGCCAGAAAGAACATGCCCAAACACAAAGCCTTAGAAGAAGGCCGTTTGGCAAGAACAGTACGAAAAGCTCTGTTAAAAGCCCACAGAGACTAGAAGAGGTGGAATTAATTTATGGTGATAGAATTTGGTTTTGTTAAGGACAAAGTTGAGCAGAAATTTACTTTTGAATTTTCCAGCAGATGTACAAAGGAAATAATGTAGCTCTTCTTGGACGAAATACAAAATAGAGAATTCATAATATACATGGATAATTCATATCAAAATCTGACCATGGACTAGCCAGATAGCTGAGGACAAAATGAAGATTTCATTTGCTTGAATGACCTTCAAAATTGTTTTATCTTCCATAGAACCATTGTGAAAAACAGAAGGTCTAGGAAAAGACATTTAAAAACCTTTAGTACAGTTACTCATTTATTCTAGTGTGTGTGTGTGTGTGTGTGTGTGTGTGTGTGTGTGTGTGTGTGTACATGAGTGGATGCACAGGTACCACATTGCATGCATAGAGGTCAGAAGAGTTGATGTGGGTCTCGGGACTGAACTCAGTCATCGACCTTGATGGAGCCTTTCCCCACTGAATCATCTTGCCAGCTCTAACATTTTAAAATATCTTCTTAAAAAGAATAAAGAGCCAGGGATATAGTTCAATTGGCTGAGTGCTTACCTCATGCACCTGAAGTCCTGGGTTCTAGTTCTAGCATTGAGTAAAACCAAGCAGGGTGGGGTACACCTGTAATCTTCATCCTCAGGAAGTAGGGGTGGGAAGATCAGACGGTCATCTTTGGCTCAAATAACAAATTTGAGGCCAGTCTGGGTGACATGAGAACCTATTTCAACAATAACAAAAACAACACAGCTAATGGGGAGGCAAGGCAAGGATGTGAAGATACAGTTCTGAAAACACAAATAAAAACAGTCGTGGGAAGAGCAAGGGGCTGGTAGATGAGGGTTAGGGAAAGGATGGTAGACATGACTGAAGTACAGTGTGCATGTGTGGAAATGTCAGCATGAAACCCATTAATCTGTATAATTAATCTGCACTACTAATTATAATAAAAGAGATAATCAATAAACACGGAAATGACTTATACATCACAATTAGTTGGAGAAATAAACAAAGGCAATTGTTAATATAATTTTTTTTACCTATCATATTAGCAAATATTTGAAAAATTGTTATCCAGTGTTGATAAGCTTTGAGTGAAATAAATGCTCTTAACTGGTGTTGGAAGACAGTGTGCATTGGCTCACACTATTTGATTAGTATCGTAGTCAGTGTTCCAGTGCTGTGAAGAGATACCATGACCTTAGCAACTCTTATGAAAGAAAGCATTTAATTGTGGCTGGCTTATAGTTTCTGACATTTAGTCCATTATCACCATGGCAGGAAGCATGGCAGCATGCAGGCAGACATGGTGCTAGAGAAGGAGCTGAGAGTTCCAGATCCAGATCCACAGGTAGGAGGAAGAGAATAACACTGGGACTGGCTTGGGCTTTTGAAACCCCAAATCCCACCCCACAGTGACACACTTCCTCCAACAAGGTCACATCTATTCCAACAAGACCACAGCTCCTAATCCTTCTCAAGTAGTGAATGCCTGATGACCAAGCATTCAAATATATGAGCCTATGGGGGGCATTACCATCCAAGCTACCACAGGTAGCATAAATAGCCCTCACTCTTTACCTCTCTATGAATCAGTACTCTTGGCCTTGTGACTTTGTGGTGCTCTTTCTTCCTGACTCTGAGCTTATCCCTGGGACTTGCTGTCACCATGGAATGTCAGCAAAATTCAATCAAGGACTTGGCAGGTGAGGCTGGCTAGCCCTCTCTCCTTGCACCTGCCCAGGCTCCCTTGCTGCAGCATGGTTATCCATCATCCCAGCCAAGCTTCTGGCAATCTGCAGATACAGGGTAGTAGCAAGTCTGTGGGCAGGATCAGCAGAGCTGCCAGCCAGTTACCCAGTGTGTGGGTGTGTATCACACTCTGGTTGTGATTGCAGAAATAGACAATGAAATCAGAAGGCAGTTGGCTTCCTTTTTTGTTGGTAGGTTGGTTGGTTGGCTTGTGCTGGGGTCTCATGTAGCCTAAGCTGGCTTTGAACTCTCTATGTAGCCAAGGATGGCCTTAAACTCTTAGTCCTTCTGCCTCTACCTTTGAAGTGCTGGGATTACAGGCATGCACTGATGCACCTGGTGACTGTAAAGATTTTAAAAATGCCTAATACTTTACCAAGCAACTATAATTTTAGGACAAAACAGAAATATGAATAAACTAACAGCTTCCAAGATGTTCATGGAAGCAGTGCTTGTTGTAGAAAAGTGGTTTAAATACTCTTGAATTTATTTCAGTGGGAAATGGTTGAATAAATTAAGATATGTCTGAGTAACACAATGTCTTAGCCTGTATATAGTGTCATAACAAAATACTTGAGACAACACAAGTTTATTTCTCATAGCTCTGGAGGCTGGGACATCCAAGGTCAAGTCACTAATACTTTCTGTGTCTAGGGAGGGCTCTTGATACTGCTTCCAAAATGGCACCTTGCAGCTGTGTCCTGCAGGGGGCACAAATGCTGTATCATCACCAGTCAGAAGGTCAAAAGGAATGAATGCCACGTCCCCTCCAGCTCTACTACAGGGTCCTCCTCCCATTGATGAGAGCTGTGCCCTCAGATGTTGTCTCTTAAGCCTCCATCTCTTAATACTGCTGCCTTGGAGGTTAAGGTTCTCTCTCTTGTTTTTTAAGGCAGGAAGTGCTGTGGGATGTTCTGTATGTTAAATGTGCTGCTCTGATTGGACAATAAATAAAACACTGATTGGCCAGTAGCCAGGCAGGAAGTATAGGCGGGACAAGGAGAGGAGAATTCTGGGAAGTGGAAGGTTGAGTCAGGAGACGCTGCCAGCTGCCACCATGAGTATCAACATGTAAGATACTGGTAAGCCACAAGCCATGTGGCAAGGTATAGATTTATAGAAATGGGTTAATTTAAGATGTAAGAACTAGATAGCTAGAAGCCTGAGCCATTAGGCCAAACAGTTTAAATAATATAAGAGTCTGTGTGTGTATTTTATAAGTGGGCTGCAGGACTGCCGGGGCTTGGCGGGAGCTGGAGAGAAATTCTCCAGCTACAAGGAAGCATCTATTTTGGCTCATTATCTGAAGGTATAGTCCATCATGGCAGGAGAGGCATGAGGTGGCCAGTCCCTTTGTATTTACAGTCAGGAAGAAAAGAGCAATGAATGCTGGTACTCAGCCTGTCTCCTCCCCTCCCCCTCCTCTTCTTCCTCCTCCTCTTCCTCTTCCATCCCCCCTCCCTTTTATTGCCCCATGCTATCTCTCTTGGTCTCTCTTCTCTCCATTTCTCCATTTCCCCTTGCCTCTAGAAACCCAGGACTGCTTTATGCCCTTTATTTTGTCATCCTAGGCCTTCCTAGTCCTTCCTAGTCCTCACTCCCTGACCTCAACACCGCTCCATTTCTGTCTCCCTCAGCTTCCTCACTCGGGCATGATGTCTGCACCCTGAGAGCCAGCCACCTATTCTTGCAGCACAGGGCCAGATACACAGGGTGGATGGCAGACCAGGAGGGCCTGAGAAGAGTGCCCCAGAAACAGCTTCTCTGGGGAAGGCGGAGCTGCAGTGTTGCTGAAGGACTCAGTAGCTGGGAGGAACTTCTGGGGAGTGGGAGCATACTGCCTCTCAACATCTGGCCATGCTGAGTTCAGGCCCCCCATACAAGCCCCCATTCCTGTACAAACCTGATCCTGGTCCCACTGATAACCTTATTTCTCTAAGAAAACTCAGACTTAAACCACCTGCTTAGGAGACTTTGGTTCCCATCTACTGGCTGGTAATTGACAGCCCCGTTAAGTGGCAGTTTCTGATGATGATTTCCCCAACATTACCTACATACAAAGTTCTGTTTATATGGCCTACCCTCTTCACACACACCGATTCCTTCTGGCCCCCTACTCAGTGTAGCATTCAGTCACGGCCAAGTGAAACTATTGTCAGAATTCAGCTAGGGACATAATTATAGAGTGCTTGTTTAGCAAGCACAGAGCCCTGGGTTTGGTCCCCAGCAGTACACAAACTGGCCATGATAATGCACACCTGTAATCCCAGAACTTGAGAAATAGAGGATCAGAAGTTCAAGGTCATCCTGGGCTACAGTTAAGAGGCTAAACTCTCTAAATTCTCTCTCTCTCTCTCTCTCTCTCTCTCTCTCTCTCTCTCTCTCTCTCTCTCTCAAAATTGCTTGAAAGCAGTCATTTCTGCTGAGAAAGATTATCAACTTGGGCTACAGCTACGCCTGAGTCTGGTGTCCAGCCCGCAGGCGCATCTGGCCTTTGATTGTGCTGTTAGCTGACAGTTATTGACTTGAGCTGTACACGAGTCTTGTGCTGGAGCTGCCCAGGAAATTTGGAATCCAATATAAATTATTTACTTATTAGTCGTTCTCTCTGCCCCAGGACAAACGTCTGCTTTTTCTTTTAAAAAGTGATTAAACTTTTCCCAAGTGGGTTGACAGTCTGGTATTTTGTAATTGACTAGATACAGTAGATTCTTAGAAGTTCTTATCATCTCTGCCAAATAGAGGCAGTAGCTCTTCCCAGGAAATAGCAGCATTTAACATCGAACCCTCTGCTTGTGTCGGTGCCTGCAGCAGAGACCTCATCTAAGTCCAGTTGCCAGGTATGCCTAGACGACATGTCTTCCTGGGGAATTCCTTAGTCTGAAGTCGGGGTGACCAGGCAGGCAGTTGAGGAGCAGGCTCTCCGCCCTATGGCTAAGTGAATGCTTTCTTGCTGTGGATTGTTCTCCTTTCATAAAGCATAAAAGACACCTGCGAGTCCTCTGGTATCAGCAGCTTTGGGAGGTGATAGAACTGATTCTCTGTGTCAGTAAGTGCTGGGCAGGGACTCCTGATGCTCAGGGCTTGGTGGGTGGCATCTGTCAGGATTTCCACAGAGGACTGTAGGGCAAAAACTCTAACAAGCTGGCTAAGTGGAGGGGACTTAAAAAAGCATTGAGGGCTGGGAGATGGTTAAGTAGGAAAGAGCACTTGCTGCAGAAGCATGAGGACCTGAGTTCGGATCCCTAGCACCACATAAAAAGCTGGGCATTGAAACACGTGCCTGGAACCCCAGCACCGGGCTGGGCACAGACAGAATCATCACTGAGGCTGACTGACCATAAACCTATCTGGGGAAAAAAAGAAAAAAAGAAAAGAAAGAAACAAAGAAAGAGGTGAGCTCCAAATTCTATGAAAGATCCTGTCTCAAGGGATTAAAGTGGGAAGCTATAGAAGACACTCAGCATTCTCTTTTGGCTTTTGTGTGCACATGGATGCCCGCCTGTATACATGCAGGCACACACACACTTAAATACACAAATAAAAATAAAGCCTTGAGCTGGGTGTGGTGGTGTGGACTGTAATCCCAGCACTTTGGAGGTAGAGGCAGGAGGATCAGGAGTTTAAACTCAGCCTCGGGTATAGTAAGTTTATTGACAGCCTGGGCTACATGAGACCATCTCAAAAGAGGCAGAGAGGGATGGGAGCTGGCTTGGTTGGAAAAATGCTTGCTGCACAAGCATTAGGACTTGAGCTTGGATCCCCAGCACCTAATTAAAAGTTAAATGGAGTGGTATTTAACTGTAATCCTGGTGCTGGGGAGGCAGAGACAGAGGGAATCCCTTTGGCTTGCTGACCAGTCAGTCTAGCTGAGCTCTAGGCTTATTGAGAGAGCTTGTCTCAAACACTAAGGTGGAGGGGCTGGCAAGATGACTCAGTGGGTAAAGTCATTTGCCACACAACCTGATCATCTGAGATCAATCCCCAGAACGTACACAGTCTGGAAAGAGAGAGCCAGTTCTACAAAGTTGTCCACTGATCTCAATATGTGTACCTTGGCACATGTGTGCCCATACACAAACACATCATGCATATACACTACACAATAATACATAATTTTAAAAGTAAGATGAAGGAATATATGGGATACTAACCTCTTATCTCTACACACACCCATTCTCTCTCTCTCTCTCTCTCTCTCCTCTCTCTCTCTCTCTCTCTCTCTCTCTTTCTCTCTCTCTCTCTCTTTCTCTCTCTCTCTCTCTCTCTCTCTCTCTCTCTCTCTCTCACACACACACACACACACACACGAACACACACATACACATACATGAACACACACACAGGAATACACACATGAAGAGGGAGAGGGGCAGAGAAGAGGGACAGGAAGAGAGAGAGGAGAGATAGAGAGAGAAGAGATAGAGAACTCAAGGTCTGCCCATAGCCAGAATTGAATTTCAGAACAAAAACACCAACCACCCCAAGCTAGGCTTTGCCTGCAATCTCAACACACCAATTAAAGGGATGAGTAATAGTGAAAAGCAGAGAACAATTTAGCCTTTAATCAACACATCGGGAAGAACAGAGGGATACACTCACTCCCAAGTTCACCTTCATAAACTAACACTGATTTAGGTTAAATGGGAAGAATCAAGGAAGGGAGCAAGCAGGTGCCTAATTAAGCAGTCTTGGACAAGCTGTGGTCCCTCCCATCATTGTCTCAGCTCTAGGCCTTCACTGTACTCTGATAAATTGTTAGTCTACTAATCGCTGTCATTGTTACCAGAGTTGTTAGGGTCAGAGCCTGGATTCTGGCAGTTCTAACAAGCAAGGCTCAGCCACCCATTCTCAGTATGCCAATCAAAGAGACAAGGTGAAGCAGAGAAAGGAAATTTATTCAACGTGACCACTGGGAGGAGGAATAAATAAAACAGGTCCAGTGATACCCCATGTCCCAGTCTGTCTTCAGTGATTTTGACATGATGTTAAGGGTTTACATGGAGGGCAAGAGATATGTATAGCTAAGCAGTCCTGATTGAGGCATGGTCTTGCCCATCCTTGACCCATCCATCATTGTCTTGGCTCTAGTGCATCCTGCAAGGTGGTCAGACAAGTTTTCAGAATTGTTTTAAATCTCCTCCTGGGAAATAAGTTCTTCCTCTGGACAACTCCAGTTTTCAGCCTTTCCCCTCCCCCAGCATGAGTTTCCTGAATTAATTCCAGTTTCTTGGGATCTGTTGTTTCAAAGGTCTAACAGCCAAAGAAAAGGGCACATATGTTTCTCTTTAGAATACCTCTTCTCTTGCCAGGGTGGTTACGTCAGCACAGAGAGGGCCAATCTGGTCTCTACAAGATGAACTGTTCCATGACTGAACATTATCTCCACCTTGGGGGTCCCTCCATCCCAAAGGTTTCTGGAATCCAGGGTGACTGCAAGTTTAGGACAATGTCTCTACATCTTCAGCCCTGAAGGGGGATGAGATGGTCAGGTAGACAGACATTACTTAGTCTGTCATGCCATTCCAGAGTCAATCAAGAGTCTGACCTCAAGTGAAGGAACCAGACACAAAATGGAGGCAGAGTTGTCAGGCTTTCATTCTGCTTTAGTGATGTGACCTCATGGGCCAAAGTGAGGGGTCAGTGCTTTTTAGCAAGAGTGTCCATTACATGTGTGATTTTCAGTTCTGTGTGTAGCTGGAGTTTTCCTGTGTCCACCTGCTCCTGCAGCCACTCAGACCCAAGTAAACACACAGAGACTTACATTACTTATAAACTGTATGGCCGTGACAGGCTTCTTGCTATCTAGTTCTTATATCTTAAATTAACCCATTTCTATAAATCTATACCTTGCCACGTGGCTCATGGCTCACTGGTATCTTTACATCTTACTTCTCATGTTGGCGGCAGCTGGCAGCGTCTCCTGACTCAGTCTTCCATTTCCCAGCATTCTTCTCTCTCCTTATCCCACCTATTCTATATTTCCTGCCTGGCTACTGGCCAATCAACATTTTATTTATCAATTAATCAGAGCAACACATTCACAGTGTACAGAAAGACATCCCCAGCATCTGTGTTTGTCCAACTTGGAGGTAGAAAAAAATTGATGGAAGGAGAAGTTATGGGATATATATATATTTATTTAAGGTTTATTTTTATTTGTGGGGTGTGTGTGTGTGTGTGTGTGTGTGTGTGTGTGTGTGTGTGTGGCATGTGCTTGTGAAATGGAGGCCAGAAGAGGGAATCAGATCTCCTGGAGCTGAAGTTAGTGTTCCTGACTGGCCCTAGTCTGTCTCCTCCTTGTTTCTACCCATCTCCATCACCTCCATCTTCACCAATAATACTCCCTCCCCAGCCACTAAGAATCCTAACATTTTTCAAGCCAAACTATCTAGTTTCATCCAAGTCTAAAATGGTCTTGACTTTCAAAACCAAATTAAGATCCTTTAACCTGAAGCCCAGAGAGATGGCTCAGTGGTTAAGAGCCTGCACTGCTCTTGCTGAGGACCCTGGTTCAGTTCCCAGTACCCATATTGGTTTTTGAGCTAGGATCTTACTGTGTAGCCCAGGATGGTCCTGAACTCTCCGTCTTCCTGCTGTAGCGCAGGTATTGGAATTACAGGTGTGGGCCACCATAACTAGCTTTGATTTATTTTGAAGTGGATGGTTCCAAGGTGATTTTTCATATATGCTGCCACCATGTTAATTGGTTTGCAAGGAGGAAGTATCTATTAATAAATGCCATTTTGCCTAATTTGCATTTTCCAGAAAATATCATTTTCCAGGAAATATCATTTTCCTCTATTTAATTCTTCAGTTTGAAAAAACAACAAACAAAACAGCAAACATACTGGTTGAAATCAGCTTCTAGATAAAATTGGTGTTTATTTTCAGCTTTGTATTTTTAGTTTTCATTTTTATTGCATAACAGGGCGCTTGTATGGAGGACAAGGTGATGACTGATTCTCTCCTTCCACCATGGAGGTTCTGGGGATCACACCGGGGTTGTTAGGTTTGGCAGCAAGTGCCTTTATCTGCTGAGTCACCTCATGGACTTGGGCTCTCTAACCGATTTGGAATATGCTAAAATAAGCTCAGGAATCCAGGAGCTGTCTCTAGATTGGGCTCCAGGAGTTTTGCTGTTTGATTCATACGGCTCTTACTCCTTCCAGATCCCATCCTGAACAGACTCGGGAGTTCTAGAAACTTCAACACTCAGTAAAAGCATTCCAGAGACTCAAGAGCTTCTCAAGTCCAATATAATGCCTAACAAAGACAAAAGCAGATAGACTTGTACCACAGGGCAGTGATCAGGAGACACAATTTGAACACAGCTATCGTGTGACCATGAGGTAATGGACTCAGGGCAAAAATAGAAAGACACTTGTTGGAGGGAGAAAACATCCTCGAGTAGGAGCCTCCTCTCCTGCTTGCCCAGAAAGAGGAACAGGAAGAGGTAAAATCAACCTGGCAAAAGCGTCAGTGAGGGAAAGCAGCAGGATTACCTGCAGCCCTAAATGGGACCCCAGAAAAGAAGGGGGACAGCTGACAGCACCTCTCATTTGCCCTTAGGTGCCCAGGGAGGTATTTTTGGGATTTCCACGAATGCCCACCAATTACAGGGAAGCAGCCTGTCAACTCGAGCAGACAGTTCAAGATGAGCACAGAGGCTTGCCCTGCCTTCCAAAGCATCCTGCTAGGTTGAAGAAGTGTGCTGCAGTTCAACAGACCTGGGGGCATTTCCTGCTGGGGAAAGTGTCCTAGGGGGATGAATACTTGGTTTTTAGAACAGAACAGGAGACTTGGGTATGTAGTCAGGTGACTCAGAGCCCTTCCAAGCAAGCCTTTTCCTCCTCTACCCCACCCCCAATATGTCTCTCTCTCTCTCTCTCTCTCTCTCTCTCTCTCTCTCTCTCTCTCTCTCACACACACACACACACACACACACACACACACACACACACACACAGAGCACCTTAAGCTATGTGGAAAAAAACCTCAGTTTTCATACTTCTAGTGGAAAAAAGTCTGATATGAGAGATGCAGGCAATGGCCAGAGAGAGATGGCCCAGTGGTAAGGGCATTTGCCAACAAGCCTGATAACCTCAGTTTCATCTCTGTAGCCTACATGGCAGGAGGAGAGAACTGACCCCCAACAAGTTGTCCTCCGACTTCCACAGGAGTGAGCTATGGTGCTTGCCCCACTCCCAAATAAATAAGTAAAATAATTTACAATGTAGTAAAATTTTAAAGAGATATGGGTGAAAGAGTGGGCTTTAGGGTGTAAGGAAAGACACTTGATTCTTATTTATTTTAAAACACTGAGCAGACTGCACACTCACGTTCTCACCTCTATTAAATGCTGCTCAAAGGACATGAGAAAGTAAAGAAGGACGGGCGTATTGCATTTGATCTAAGACGGTTTCAGCCACAAGGCACACCATCATTAAACAAATCACAGAGAAAGGAAACATGCCATGGATATCACTGTGACAAAGTGTCATTGTGTCCCAGTTCTGGGATCCTTGAGATACTGTCACAAACAAGCGCTGCGGTTATAAGAAAATCACTGAATGCTGTTCAAACCGTTTCATTCCCTGTTAGTTGCGTCAGAGCCCATTCTTTCCACCCCCCACCCTCTGTCGCACCTTAACTTGGAACTGTCCTTGGGAAGAACTGCCTTACCCTGACATAAGCTTCATATATCTAGTGGTGAACTTTCATGTTCTTTATCTTGTAGTCATTTTTTTTTATGGTGCTTGGTTTTTATATGTGCCATGAAGTATTTATGCTGTTGAATTAGGCTAAAGCAATTTTACCTTAATTTTTAACTGGAAGCTTAAAAAATATTTAAGAGGATTTAAAAAAAATGCCAAAATGTAAAATGTGAAAGTGCTTCCTGGGTTGTCATGAAATGTAGACTGTCAGTGAAATTACAAAGTTAATTTTATCCCAAGTAAGGCATACTTAAAAATAGACTCTGGCTGTGCCTGTTCTGATAGGTCCTTTTCAGGGTTCCTTAAGCTGAGCTACCTTTGGTGAGGATTCTCCATGGCATAGCACACAATCTGGCCCTCAAAATGGCTTCCACCAGTGACAGATGAAAACAGACAGGAAGGGCATCCCTGAAGGCTGTGGTAGTTAATATTGGCTGTTAATTTGACAAAGCCTAAAATCACCTAGGAGACAAACTTCTGGGCCTGTTTGTAAGGGCATTTCTAGACTGAGATAACTGATGTGAGAAGATTCCCCCTGAATGTAAACAGCACCATTTCTCCAGACTGCACACAAAGGAGAAGGCCAGTTGGGCACCAGCATTCCCCACTTTCTGCTCCCTGACTGCAGATGCAGTGTGACCAGCTGCCTGGCACTCCTGCACCATGGCTTCCCCAACCATGATGAACTGTATCTCCTTGAACTACAAGTCAAATAAACCCTTTCTCTCTTAAACTGCTTCATTTTAGGTATTTGACCACAGAGATGAGAAAAGTCATTAATAAAGTAGTGGAGAGAGGAAGGAGACCTGGAGCTGGAAGAGTGACTGTGTGCATCTATGTTGGAGGGATGTGGTGTGCATGCCCAGATTCCATTGTGTATGTAGGTGTTCTGTTTACAGTGCTGTAGCTGTGATAAAACAAAAACCAACTTGGATAGAAGGGGGTATTTGGTTTACACTTCCTGGCTATAACACATATTGAGTGACGTCGTGGCAGGAACTCACAACAGGACCCATGGAGAAATGTTGCCTACTGGCTCGCTTTCTGGCCGCTGATGACTCATGCTCAGCTAGCTGTCCTGTGCTCAGTCTAGGACTGCCTGCCTAAGGATGGTGTTGCCCATAGTGTGCTGAGTCTTCCCACATCAGTCAGCAATCAAGAAAATGCCACATAGATATGCCTACAGGCCAATCTGATTAAGCAATTCCTCAACTGAGGTTTACTTCCCAAATAACTCTGTTGTATCAAATTGACAATAAAAATTAACATTAACATCATAGTAGGCAAAATGATATACCCATCAATGAGGCCCATTGACTACCACTTAATAATGTTACCTCCCTCATTTCTTGCTGTGGTTTGGATAAAATATTCCCCAACGCCCCCAGCCTCTGGGACTATTGTGTGGTTGATATATTGTGCACCCCAATAAACTTATCTGGGGGTCAGAGAACAGAACAGGCACTATATTAAACATAGAGGTTAGGCAGTGGTAGCACACGTCTTTAATCCTAGCATTCCAGAGGCAGAGATCCATCTGGATCTCTGTGAGTTTGAGGCCATACTGGAAGCAGTCAGGCATGGTGACACACACCTTTAATCCCAGGAAGTGATGGCAGGAAGCAAAAAGGTATATAAGGCGTGAGGACCAGGAACAAGAGGCTTTTAAGCTTTTAGGCTTTTAGCAGCAGTTCTACTGAGACCCATTTGGATGAGGACTCACTCAGAGGCTTCCAGTTTGAGGAAACAGGATCGGCTGAGAAGTTGGTGAGGTGAGGTTAGCTGTGGCTTGTTCTGTCTCTCTGATCTTTCAGAATTCACCCCAATATCTGGCTTCAGGTTGTTGGGTTTTTTTTTATTTTTTATTAATAAGCGTTTTAAGATTCATGTTACACTATTGGAAAGAACTTTGGTAGAAACTTTAAGCAGTGGGCCTTAGGGTCCAGAAAGATGGCTCAGTTGATAAAGAGCTTGCCTTGTAAGTGTGAGGACCTGAGTTCAGAGCACCTACAAAAAGGAGGGTGTAGTAGTACCAGCCTGTAATTCCAGCACTTGGAAGGTGGCAGACAGGTCTGTTTACTATATCTGCTGGAAGCAGAAAGCTGGTAGATGCTTTAAAAAAGTCAGAGTGAGTGGGTAAAGAAAATTGTGAACAAAAAAACTGAAAAGAAAATTGCCACCCAAAGAACTGGTGTGGTGGGGTATTTGTGAGGGTATATACTCGCATTAATGGGTGTATACTCGCATTCACGTGCATAGAAAGGCTGAAGGGTAACCTTAGGTGCCATCCACTTTGTTATCAAGACAAGTTTTTCTCATTGGCCTGGAACTCACCAAGTGGGCTAGGCTAGCTGGCCAGTAAGCCCCGGAGATCTTCCAGTCATGCCTCCCTACCTGAAGCTGCTTGTGTACAAAACCTCATGTGGCTCTTTCCACTGGGCTTTTAGAGACCAAATGCATGGCCTCATGCTCACACAACAAGCAAGCAATTATCAATGGAGTCAGACCCATCCAAAGGATTGTTTTCTTTCTTTCTTTCTTTCTCTTTCTTTCTTTCTTTCTTTCTTTCTTTCTTTCTTTCTTTCTTTCTTTCTTTCTTTCTTTCTTTCTTGTGTTGTTTTGTTTTTTTGAGACGGAGTTTTTCTGTGTTGTTTTGGTGCCTGTCCTGGATCTCACTCTGTAGACCAGACTGGCCTTGAACTCACAAAGATCTGCCTGCCTCCCAAAGATCTGCCTGCCTCCCCAGTGCTGGGATTAAAAGGTGTGCTCCACCACTGCCCAGCCTGTTTCTTTCTTTCTTTCTTTCTTTCTTTCTTTCTTTCTTTCTTTCTTTCTTTCTTTCTTTCTTTCTTTCTTTCTTTCTTTTTTTTGTTTTTTGTTTTTTTGGGACAGGGTTTCTCTGTGTAACAGCCCTGGCTGTCATGAAACTCACTCTGTAAATCAGACTGGCCTTGAACTCACAGAGATCTGCCTGCCATTGCTGGGATTAAAGGCATGTACCACCACCACCCAGAAAAAGGATTCTTTTTTAAAAACAAGGTTTTATTTGTTTGCTTGGTTTGGGGTTTTATTTTGGCATAGTAGTGGCACATAGGCCTGTAATCCCAGCACTTAGGAGGCGTAGAGAGGTGGATCAGGAGTTCAAGACTAGCTTTGACTTATATGTTGAATTCAAGGACAGCTTGAGCCACATGAAGTTCCATCTTAAAAACAAAACAAACCCCTCCAATTCCGCCCTTTAGTTAGAAGCACTTATGTTCCAGTTACAATATCAGCACACAGAAGTGTATTTACCAGCTCAAAAATATATTAAACAGACTTACTGTATAAGGTTGGTTCATAAAGCAAATTCATACAACTAAATGTATAGACTTACATATCTGTAGCCATAGCATAAAAAAGATAAATCAAGCATGTCAGATCTCTGTGTTAATTACAGTTAATGAACATTTTTCTTTATTTTTAGTTTTGGGCAGTGCTGGGGATTGAACAAAGGACCTTGCACTTGCTAGATGAGTGTAGTCTACCACTGAGTTACATGTCTGGTCTACATTTCACTTTTGGGTAGAGTTTATGTTGTTTGCATTTCCACATAATAGATAGCACTTTCTTTTAGGAAAAAGTTTTTTTAGGAAAGTTAGTAGATAGGGCTAGAGAGATGGCCTTAGTAGTTAAGAACACTTGTTGCTCTTCCAGAGGACCTGGGTTCTATCACAGCACACACATGTGATCACAACCTTCTATAAATCCAGTTTGAGGGGATCTCACACCCTCTTCTTGCCTCCAGGAATACATGTGGATACACAGACATATATGCATACAAAACACCCATATATATGAAATAAATATTTTTTTTTTTTAAAGAAAGAGAACTGGGCGGTGGCGCAAGCCTCCAGCACTTGGGAGACAGAGGCAGGAGGATCTCTGTGAATGCGAGGCCAGCCTGGTCTACAAAGTGAGTTCTAGGACAGCCTGGGCTGTTACACAGAGAAACCCTATCTCAAAAAAGAAAAAGGAAAAGAAAAAGAAAAAAGAAGGAGAAGTTAGTAGTAATCCCCACTTTTGTAAGGGAAATGAAGGGCTGTGTCAAATACCCTCTGCCGTCTTAAACTGGAGAAAGACCTTCAAATATCTGGTTTCCCTCAATGTCTCATTTTGGGTCTATTAACCTTGTATGTAATTACATTGTATCTCAATCTGTACTCACTAAATGTCCATAATCTTTACATGAAACAATACTGGCTTTTAGTAGATCTTTTCTCTCTTTTTCTGGCATATGGCCTTCATTTTTTTTTTCTTTTAATATTATCTTTAAATCTGTCAGACTCCAGAACAAGTTAACAAACAGCTTTTATTCTAAATTAACGCTCCAAAGGGAGGGCGGTAGGGCGGGGGATGGAGGACAGGAAAGAGATAGCGGACTTCATAACCAGATGAAAAACATACAATTATCTCTTTTTAAAAATCTCTTCATTTTTCCAATGGAGAATTATTTCAAGAGAGCAAGACATAATAATCTTTTTAAATTCCCTCAGTTAAATCACATAACTGCTTCCCATCAGACTTGTGAAGTTTTCACGAGGAATGCGTTTAGCCTCAACATCAGTGTAGCTACAACACAAATTTGAGTCAAGTGCATTTCTTGTTTGGTGCTGTTGAATGGGGAAAAAATAATACCGAATCCACCACTCCTGTTCTCAACAGTAAATAATATTTTACCAAAGAAACTAGGTGTGGTGGCACATGCCCGCCATTCTGGTACCTGGGAAGCAGAGACAGGAGGATCAAGGCTATCCTTGGCTGCATGGCAAGTTCAAGGCCAGCCTGGACCTGAAACTCTGTCTTAAAAAACAAACCAGGGGCTATGAATGACCCAGTGGGCAAAGTGCTTGCCACATAAACATGAGAACCAGAGTTTAGACATTCAGAACCCAAGTAAAATCTGGGTGGGTGTGGCAGCCCGTTTATAATCCTCCCATTCATGAGGCAGAGGGGGGATTCCCGGAACAAACTGGCTAGCTAGACTAGCTCAGTTGGCAGGCTCTGGATTCAGCACACAAAGTGGAAAGCAATTGAGGAGGACTCCCAAAGTCAACCTCTGGCTCACACACATGCACACAAAGGTGCATACAAACATGCATGCATACCACACACACCTACACAGACACACTCTCAAATGACCAAAGCATATTATATACAAGTTTGAAATTATCAAAGGGTAATGCACGTTTTTAAAGCCAAAAGAGAACAACAACAAAACCAAATACATAAAAGAGCTTTACTTGACTTAGCTTTAGAAAGGGAGGAAATTTACTCTTCTTGTCGTTATTTTAACACAGGGCCTCACCATGTGGCCCTGGATGTTCTAGAGCTTGCTGTGTATCTCAGGCTGGCCTTGAACTGGCTTTTAGTGGAGAATGACCTTGAAATCCTGATCTTCCTGCCTCCACCTTCTGAATGCTGGGATGGAGGGTGAGTGGCACCACAGCTGGCATCAATTAATCTTTGATACAAAGCAATCATGCATATTTACAGAACAATGTGGTCATCAATACATGTACAATGATTAATGAGATCAGGGTGACTGGTGTATCTGTCATCTAAATATTTATCATTTATTTGTTTTGAGGATGCTCAACATCCCATTAGCTATTTAGAACTATCCAGTTAATGGCACCGACATTTACAACAGTTACTCAACTATGATTACTCACCTAGGTCCAGCTGCACCTCTGTATCTGCGAATTCCCCTCCGTGCCCCTCCTCTTCCTAAGTTCTGGTGCCATGATTCAGATCAACTTTTCAGTTTCCATTGCAGGTGGCAACATTTGATATTTATCCTTCTGTGCCTGACTATTCGAGATAAATCTTTTAAAGCTACCAGCTCCAACTCTGCCTTTAATTCTCCTGCACTGTGGAAGCTTTTATGCTCTCACTTCCATTTCCTCTTTTGGTTCTAGTCTTTGGTGACTGTTGAAAATGAACTTTGTGGTTGATTGTTTTCCCATCTCCCTGGAGTCGAAATGGGGCTTCAGGATCTGGTCCTGGGTCCTGGATGAGAGGGGATGTTTCCTGCCCTTAACCCTTTGTGTCTCCATGATGGGGCTGCAGGATCTGGTCCTGGGTCCTGGATGAGAGTGGGTGCTTCCTGCCCAGGGTTCTGTGTGTCTCCATGGCAGAATGCCCTTGTGGGTCCTAGTGACAGCCCTGTTTCTTATCCCAGCTGCCTTTATGGGGTCTCCAAAGCATCTGAGTTATTTTTGTTCTAAAACACAGACACAATTACAAAACCAGCTTTCTGTCATTTCTGTAGACCTGATGCAGGAAGAATAAGCACATGAGCAAGTTAAGGCCAGCATCTACACCCAGGAAGTGGTGGGCTGGGGCTGTCACTCAGTTGGTAAAGGGCTTGCCTTTTGAGCATGAGAACCTGAGGTTGATATCCTAGAACCCACATTTTAAAAACAGCTGGGTGTGATGGTATACACTTGTAATCTCAGTCAGCACTGGAAAGGCAGAGACAGGCAGATCTCTGGGGCTCCATGGCTAACAGTCTAGCCTGCTTGGTGAGTTCCAGGCCGGTGAGAGACCCTGCTATGAGATAAAGGAAGGAAGGAAGAAAGGAAGGGAGGGAGGGGGGAAGGCAGGGAGGGAGGGAGGGAGGGAGGGAGAGAGAGAGAGAGAGAGAGAGAGAGAGAGAGAGGAGTAAAGGCTCTTAGCACCAACCTAGGGGTCACAGCCTGAATTTTCTCCCCAGAACCCATGTTGTAGAAAGAACGAACTGCTACAAGTTGTCCTCTTACCTCTACACATGGGCTATGGCATTCATTTGTCACCCCCATCTCTCTATATAAGTTAATAAGTACATAAATGTGATTTTAAAAATGGTGATTGACACATGAGGAATAAGAGCTTTAGGCTGTCCTCTGTATATGTGCATACATACACATACACCTGTATCCATGAACACGCACACACATACAGAAAACAACATAGAAAGTAAGCCTGACTCTTGAACCGCTTGTTGTATTTTGCAGACGACTGGAAGGAGTCATGCCATACAACAGGGCTCACATGGGAGGTTTGTTGAGGGAGGGGCAGGAAAGGGGGCAGAGATCAGTCCCTGGGGACGAGAGCGAAGGAAGAGAAAGAGATGGGAGGTGGGCAAAGCCCACCTTTTATAAGGAAACATAGTGAATGCACAAAGGGGGGTGCTCTTAGTGGCTGCAGCTGAGGTAAACCTGTGAGGACCCTAAGGACAGGCCAGTACAGATGCCTAAATGCTAACACTGCTGAGGCATGTTAGTTACCTTTGTATTGCTGTGAAAGAATGCCTAATAGGAACAGCATAAGGGATGAAAGATTATGTTGGCATATGTTTTCGGCCCATCATGGTGAGGAAGGCGTGGTAGAACAGCTCCAGTCATGGCTGCATGAGTATGGTGGAGGTTATTCGCATCATGGTGGATCAGGAAGCAGAAAGCAAGGCAGGAACTAGGAACCAGCTATGACCTGAGAAGTCTAACTTCTGGTGTTCTACTTCTGCCAGCTAGAATCTGCCCTTTAAAGGTACCCTCCCTCCCACGACAGTGCTACCAGCTGGAGGCCACCTGTTGAAGTCATCTTTGGGGAACCTGAGAAAGCTGGAGTTCTCGCCATGTCCTGGGATAGCTGGCTGTTTCACTTCGCTGTCCAGGCTCTGTGTAACTGTCCAGTGCCACTTGGATCTGGCAAAATGCTGTTCGAGGTGGATCCAAGTCAACTCCCTGGAGCTCACAAGAAATCAGGATGAGGTCACCGGCCAAGATGGAGGAGAGCCACGTGATTGCTGTTAATAGTTACATGCATATACACACAGAATTAAACAGGAGTTGAGTAAATAGAAAGGGAGAGCTGGTATGTGCTGAGCAAGACAAAGCTGGCTTCTCCATCTCTGATTAGCACGTTGCAGCAAACAGACAGAACATTTAGAGAGGGAAGGACAGACAGACACAAGCAGGTCTTAGAGCAAAGAAAAAGAAAGAAAGAAAGTGGAGAATTCTTTCTCAGTTCCCCAACTGCCTGGTCCAAAGAATGGTCAGTGGGTCTCCAAAAGACATCCCAATGGGAGCAAGAGGTATATGACACAGTTCCCAAGGATGAGACAGAGAGAAAAAAGGCCTGAATGTTCTGGCATCCCAGGGATCCAGGGAGGATCAGATTAAGTGGGTACAAGCTGTTCAGTACATTGTCATGCAAGAATAGGGCCTGAGGGCTAAGAGCCCGAGAGAGACACAGTCCTCTGGTACCAGGACCTCGAGAAAAGCCAGGAGACACAGAGAGGACTGTGCTGGAGAAATAAAGCCTCACATCTAGGGGAATGGTCAGAGGCGGGTGGCCCCACCAGAGACCCAGTTGTTGGTATGGAATGGAAGGCAAAGCTGTCAGTGAATCAGAAAGCAGATCTGTTGCAGGTAAAAGAAAGCAGATCTGCTACGGGTGGAGCACACAGGTAGGGTACTACCTTTGGCGGACCCTGCCAAGATATGCTACTAAACAAATATGCCATACACAACAGAGTTAGTGCAAGAGGTTTACTGGGAGGGGAAGAGCCGAAGAGTGGACGAGTGAAAAGCTGCGTCACAGTGGGGACTGGAGAGGGGCAGGCAGACAAGAGGAAGAGAAGCAAGGCAGAAAAAAAAGGGGCAAAAGAGGGAATCAGGCCGGGCGGTGGTGGCGCACGCCTTTAATCCCAGCACTCAGGAGGCAGAGCCAGGCAGATCTCTGTGAGTTCGAGGCCAGCCTGGTCTCCAAAGCGAGTTCCAGGAGAGGCGCAAAGCTACACAGAGAAACCCTGTCTCGAAAAACCAAAAAAATAAAAATAAATAAATAAATAAAATAAAATAAAAATAAAAGAGGGAATCAGAGGCAAGGTGAGGAATAAGAGGCAAGAGATGAGGCAAAGAGAATGAGCTCTACCTGGTGGGCACTTTGAAGGGTGCACATGGCGTGGAAAAGGACCTGGAGACAGGTGATGATGTAACTGCTTTGGCAGAGGCTGGGCAAGGGAAACAGCTTAACTGGGAGGCACAGCAGCAGGCTTCATAGCTAACAGGGGCTGAGTAGAGCAGGAAGAAAGAACAGAGAGAAGGGCTTGGAAAAAGCTTGAAAACAGGGTACCCCCGTCCATCTATTGGATCGCTGGCAGAAGTTGCAAAGGTCCTGTGAAATACTGGGATATGAGGTGCCAGTAAGTGGCCATTTGAATTGATATCTAAGGGATATTGGGGCAAAATTGGATAAGTTTAGCCCTTAAGTCGGGTGGTAGGTGCATTTTCCATGAGTGAGGTAGAGAAGATCCAAGGGCTGGAATCTCTAGCATCCCAGAAATTCAGCAAGTATCGATGAGGAGGCACAGGCTGCTCAGTGGATCATCACCCAAAAAACCAAGGGCCGATGGGCTAAGAGCCCGAGTGAGACACAGTCACCTGGTACCAGGACTTTGAGAAAAGCCAGAAGGTGAGGACTGTGCTTGATAAACGAAGCCTCACTCGTGGGAAATGGCCAGAAGTAAAGAAGGAGGGGGGCTTACCAATCGTCAGTGTTAGATGGAGAGTCCCAGCAATCCGTTATGTGGGAAAATAGGGCTGTCATGGGCGGACCAGGTTCCAGGGTCCCCACACGTCTCAGACTGCCCGGAGAGCCTATCCGAGTCATGGCACCAAATGACTGGAAGGGCTGGGCGGTGGTGGCGCACGCCTTTAATCCCAGCACTCGGGAGGCAGAGGCAGGCAGATCTCTGTGAGTTTGAGGCTAGCCTGGACTACAGAGCGAGATCCAGGAAAAGCGCAAAGCTACACAGAGAGACCCTGTCTCGAAAAACCAAAAAAAAAAAAAAAAAAAAAGGGCTCACATGGGAGGTTTGTTGAGGGAAGGGGAGAGAAGGGGTAGAGAAGGGGGCAGAGACTGATTGATCCCTGGGGACAAGAATAGAGAAAGAGAAAGAGATGGGAGGTGGGCAAGGCCTGACTTTTATAAGGAAATGTAGCAAATGCTGAGGTATATCCTGTGAGGACCCTAAGGGCAGGCCAGTACAGATGCCTAAATGCTAACACTGCTGAGGCATGTTAGTTACCTGTGTATTGCTGTGAAAGAATGCCTAATAGGAACAGCATAAGGGATGAAAGATTATGTTGGCATATGTTTTCAGCCCATCATGGTGAGGAAGGCATGGTAGAACAGCTCCAGTCATGGCTGCATGAATATGGTAGAGGTTGTTGGCGTCATGGTGGATCAGGAAGCAGAAAGCAAGGCAGGAACTAGAAGCCAGCTATGACCTGAGAAGTCTAACTTCTGGTGTTCTACTTCTGCCAGCTAGAATCTGCCCTTTAAAGGTACCCTACTTCCCACAACAGTGCTACCAGCTGGAGGCCACCTGTTGAAGTCATGGACTTATGGAAGACATCTCAGATTCAAACCAAAACATTAAGTATATGTGTTGGGCTTCAGGACCACTGGGCTTATGTGGGCATGTGTTGTTCTGCAAGGTACTGGGACCCAACAGCACGTGGACTGATGGTGCTTGTCTCCTCCAGGGGCGACTCTGATCTTCTCCAACCTGGGCTGGTTTACCAGTCCCACAGCAGCCCCTGCGGTGTGACTCTCCACTTCAGGGCCTGTCACACAAGCCAAAGCAACTGTGACAGCCAAACTCTTCTTCATTTGGCCTCTGTGTCTACACTGTACATAATTTAGGCAATAAATATTCAATGAATGCCTGAGCAGATGAACATGTGAATGAATATGGGTGAACATTCTGAGTCAGAGAACAGTCATCATCACGAGTCAGGAGAGAGACTCATCTTGGAGTCAGTGACTTCAGCAGGCCGAGTGGGAGGAGACAGGGCAGGTTCTGTTCGGCTGCTGCTGTGAGGCATAGCTACCTCGGGTGTCCTCCGAAGCTGGGTCTAGCTTTGTCTCTTACAGTCTCCTAGAGCCTACTGTGCTGGCAGAGTGTGGCAAAGCAGTGTTTGCAACTGCATTGATTTCCCGGGAAGGCTTCTGATTCAATTTGCATGCTTAAAACAGTGCTAGCCAAGCATTAAGTTCTCATGCATGACATCACTTTTTGGATACATTGTAAGTCAAAATACACCATTTTGACTAGAACACAGTCAACATTTTTACTGCAGGAGCAGAAGGAAAAGTGAAATAAAAATTCACATTGAAGTCCAGGAACTAAAAGGCTCAGAGTGTGGCAAGTGATACTTCAGGAGGGGCCAGCAGGGAGCGTGATCTGGGTGTGGGGAGGAGACAGGCCAGGCATTTGGAAGCCCTGCAGGTAAGGATAAGATTAATGATCACTGCCTATTGTTCTGCAAATCTTTTCTTTTGTGTTTTTGCAATAACCTTCACTATTAGGAGGCCTGAGGATTCCAAACACAGAGACAGGGTTTCATATAGCTGAAATTGGCCTCAAATTATATAGCTGAGGATGACCTTGAACTTCTCAATCCTTCTGTCACTTTCTAAATGCTGGGATGACAGGCCTGCACCACCACACCCAGTTTATGAGGTGCTAGGGTTTGAACCCAGGGCTTAGTTCATGCTAGGCAAGCATTCTACCAACCAGGCCACATCCCCTACCTATAAACAGATTATTTATGTTCCCAAGTATGAGCTGATTGAGGTGGATGGACACAGTCTTTTATAGTTAGATAAATTTGGTTCAGAGCCCCAGGAAGAGTTGGCCCAGAGCTTACTCTGGGTTGCTCAGGGCTAGCCCAAAGCTATTCAACATGTGGGACCTAGAACAAAAAGGAGAGAGAGAGAGAGACAGAGGGAGAGGGACAGGGAGAGGGAGATGGAGACAGAAAAGCAAACAATGGTGGGATGTGGAAAAGAAGGTGCTCATTCTGACCAGGGTTAGCATTTGATATAGAGAAAATGGGTTTGAGGATGCACCGAAAGGTTAGTATCTATGATACAAATCTAGTTACAATTTTTATCTGGTTCTCCTCATAAACTTCCCTGTTTTGATACATACATGCGGAGGACCCAGAGGGTATCCCGCATGTACAGGGAAACATGCTGGTATGCTGGGCAGATGCAGCCGTGGGCTGGCGGTTGACCGATACCATGTGGGCGTGGCGGTGGGGCGGCGGGTGGACATTCACAACCCAGATGCTGCATTCATGAGAAAACGGTTTATTATAATAGAGAGACTAAGAGAAGACAAGATAAAAGGGAGAGAACAGAGAAGAAGAGAGAGAGGGCAGTCGAGCAGTACACACCTAGTGGGAGGAAAAGCGGAAGAGAGAGAGGAAAGGGAGGGGCCTTTCCCCACAGTTGAGTCTTCTACATCAGGAAGCACCAACGGGTGGGTCAGAATACTAACATTGATTTCCAAGGGGCAGGTCAGAATATTAACACTCTCATTTCAGTATGTCATGATTAATACTGACTGTCAACTTGACAGGATCTAGAAAGAACCGGGAGACCAGCCTTTGGGCATGTTTGTGAGGGAGTTACTAGACTGGGTTCATGAAGGTGGAGAGACCAGCATAACGGTGAACAGCACCATTCCCTGGCCCGGCGTTCCTACCTGAATGAAAAGGAGAAAGCAAGCTGAACAGCAGCATGCATCTTTCTTCTTTCTGACTGATTGCTAATGGGATGCCACCAGCCATCTCATGCTCCTGCCTCCATGCTTTCCCCACCCCAAGGGACCGGACCCTTCCTTAAATGTGAGCCAGAACAAACCCTTCCTTCTTCGGTTGTTTCTGTCTGGTATTTTGTCACAGCGATGAAGAAGGTAATTAATACAAGATGCTTATCACAGCCTTCTCCACTTCCTCCTGAACCAGTCTCCCCAAAGAGAGATACAAATGTCCTCTGTTCTTCCTAAGGATGCTAAAGATTTCTAAATATAGGGGTTATGTCCCAGAAGATTTCTGTTTTAACTTGTTGGTTTAAAAAACTAACCCATTAAAGGATAATTATTTCTTTATGCTCGACAGTTTTCTGTCAAAAAGTATGACACAAACTAAAGTCTTTTGAGAGAGGGAACCTCAATTTAAAAAATGCCTCCATAAGATTGGCCTATGGGCAAGCCTGTAGGGTATTTTACTAATTGGTGATTGATGGGTGAGGCCCAGCCCATTGTGGGTACCATCCCTTGGCTGGTGGTCCTGGGTTCTATAAGAAAGCAGGCTAAGCAAGCCATGATGAGCAAGCCAGTATGCAGTACTCCTCCATGGCCTCTGCATCAACTCCTGCCTCCAAGTTCCTGCCCTGCTTGAGTTCCTGTCCTGACTTCCTTTGATGATAAACCATGATGTGGAAGCGTAAGCCAAATAAATCCTTTCCTCCTCAACTTGCTTTTGGGTCGTGGTGTTTAATCACAGCAACAGAAACCCTAACCAAGACATCCTTTACTTAATTCAAGAATTTATATAGAAGCTTACATGGTGATAAAATTTCACAAGGCCGGTATGGTTTTGTACACTTGCAATCCTAGCACTTGGACAGTAGAGACAGGAGAATCAATAGTCCAAATTCATCCTTGGCTACATAGTGAACCTGAGTCTAGCCTCAGCTACATGAAATGAGAACCTGTCTCAGAAAATCAAACCAAAAGAAAACAAAACATCAAATTTTATCTTTAAAATGTTATTTTGCCTAGGATTTTAAAACAGCAAAGAAACTGAAACTGTAAGAAATTTCCCAAATTAGTGCAAGGTTAGTTTGCTTGTTTGTCTTTTGTTGTTGAAACCCAATCATGTTGTGTTGCTTAGGCTATTCTCAAACTCTTGGACATAAGTGATCCTCCTGGCTCAGCCTCCTGGGTAGATTGAACTATAGGCATATGCTAACATGCCTGGGAAGATTGATATTTTAACTAAGAAAGACATTGATGGGTTTCAGACTGGCCAGACCTGACGTGAGCACTGTCCAGAGTAACAGCCCTGGACCCAGAAGAATGTACCTGTAGTTGCACATGTTGGTTTTGTATCACAGCTTTGGACACACATCATAGAGAAGAGGGGATCCAGAAGAATTCTTTGGTGATCCTGCTTAGGACAGACATGGCACTGGTATTTCACCTCTGCATCCGAAGAGCTGAGCACAAGAGCACACAATAGCATACACTCAACAAATGTTTGTTAAACAAGTACTTGATTTCACAACAGAAGTAATGAAACACTAGTTTGGGAATAATACATTCTAGATTGCTTTCTGATCTGTTACAAACAGGCTGCATGAGCTATGATCCAAAGCTATTGATGTCATCTGACATGTTGACTGCCTATGTGTTGTGTGCAGAACTTGGTTATGACACAGCTTTCATCACCTGATGGGTCCTACACATATGTGCTTATTTGATTGCTGTCCTTTGTTTTGTTCACTGCTGGATAGCCAGACCAACACTTCACCCAATAGATGCTCTCTAAACATTCACCAATGAATGAGATAAATGCATCTTAGTAATTGCCTCTAGTCTTCTTGTGTATCTCAAAATGATTGTAGTGAGGCTGGAAAGAAATGTTAGATTAATAGCAAGATTCAGCATTAATGTTAGTAGCAGAGTTTAACAAAATGAGGGGTCAGAAGCAATGTCTCAGTGGTTAAAAATACTTGCTGCTGTAGTGAATGATTCAGATCAGTTCCCAGCACCCACATCTGCCTGTAACTCCAGCTTCAGGGATCTGACACCTTCTTATAGCCTCTATGAGTACTACACTTACATGTTACCCATAAACTCATGCACATACACATATACATAAATTCTTTTTTAAAAATAATTTATTAATTTTTATTTTATTTGCATTGGTGTTTTGCCTGCATGTATGTCTCTGTGAGGGTATCAGATCTTGGAGTTACAGACAGTTGTTAGCTGCTATGTGGGTGCCAGGAATTGAACCCAGGTCCTCTGGAAGAGCAGTCAGTGCTCTTAACCACTGAGCAATCTCTCCAGCCCCCTACATATAAATTCCTAAAGTTTTTTTTTTTTTTTTTTAAGAAAAAAAAAAAATGAGCCAGGCAGTGGTGGCACATGCCTTTAATCCCAGCACTGGGGAGGCAGAGGCAGGCTACTCTGTGAGATCAAGGTCAACCTGATCTACAGAGCTAGTTCCAGGACAGCCAAAGATACACAGAAAACCCCTGTCTTGAAAAATCATCGGGCTGTGGTGGGGAGGAAAAAATGAGTAATGAGAATAACTGCTAAATTTGTGGTAGTGGTGAGCATTTCAGGTAGTGTTAAATATAGAGGAAATTTTCAACCTGAATAGTCTTAACATACCAAATAATGAGTTCATTATGATACCTTCACATATGCATATCATGTGCTTTGCTTATGTTCACCCCCTATTACTCTTTCTTGTTCCCCCTCTTTTCTCTGACTAGTCTGCTTCCTCCTACTAAATGGTCCTCCATCTACATTCATGACATATAAATACATGAATAGATTCTGCATGTGAGAGAAAACATAGCATTTATCATTCTTAGTTGGGCTGATTTCACTTGGCATAATGATCTCCAGTTCCATTCAAGTATTCTAAAAATGTCATGATTTGGGTTATTTTTATGGATCATTTATATGAACTTTATTGGTATCTATCTATCTATCTAATTTTATTTATCCAGTCATCCATTCATAGAACTTGTATTAGAGTTACTTTTCTGTTGCTGTGATAAAACACAGTGAGCAAAGGCAACTTAGGGAAGAGAATGTTTGTTTTGCCTTATGATTCCAATGGGATAAGAGTCCATGAAGGCAGAGCAGAGGCATGACACCAAGCATTAGGTGTGGCAGAAGGAGCAGGCAGCTGAGAGCTCATGTTTTGAACCACAAAGCAAAAGAAAAGATGTGAACTGAAAGTAGGCCGAGACTCTTAAGTACTCAAAGCCCTCCTCCACTGACATACTTCCTCCAACATGACTGCAACGCCAAACTTCCACAAAGGGAGCAAGTATTCAAGTACTGGATTCTATGGGGGATGTTCTCACTCAAACCACTGCAGAACCTATGCTGGTTCCCCAAACAGCTTTTTGAGTCTCATTTCTGGGGAGCCATTGGTGTATAAGGTCACATTAATTGAGTTGTTGGATCTGTTTTCCTTACCTCCTCTTTTACATGAGCATGTGGACTTTGCCATGACATTTATGTTGTTTGTAAGATTTTAGACAGTTACAGGTTGGTCTCAAACTTGGTATGTAGATGGCCTTGAATTTCTGATCCTTCACCTCCTCACTCTTGGGATTATAGGTCTGTACCATCATGCCTGGTGTATGCAATACCAGGGCTTCATGAATGCTAGGCAAACACTGTACCAACTGAGATATGCCCTCAGCGCCTGCTTGGGTTTCATTCATCTTTTATGTTAATGGCAAGCCAGGTTTTCACCAGGATTCTTTTTTTTTTTTTTTTGGTTTTTCGAGACAGGGTTTCTCTGTGTAGCTTTGCGCCTTTTCCTGGAACTCACTTGGTAGCCCAGGCTGGCCTCGAACTCACAGAGATCCGCCTGGCTCTGCCTCCCGAGTGCTGGGATTAAAGGCGTGCGCCACCAACGCCCGGCCCTTCACCAGGATTCTTACACACCTCACACCCACCTGAGACTCAAATCTTATAGAATCAATGTTACCACTGTGCCAGGGAGAATGGGATGGGGAAAGCATGGCTTCATTTTTCCTGTGACTTTTGTACCCCTGCACCTGCATTGGATTGTTGTTTTAGAGCCAAGCCAAGCCAGTGGCAACAAGTTGGATACTTATGGGCAAGCACTTGAGGAAGAAAACTTTCTTTCTTTGCTGGATTTCAGAATGAAGAGAAAGATGAAAGATGTAATTAAATCAAGACTTAATGGTATCATATTTCCTTTTAAGTTTACACTATTCGCATGCTTTTCATTTGCACGAATCCTTAGCCTGTTGTTTCCAGAACTATATACATGCACAGTAAAATCATATGTAAACAGTCTAATGTGTAAGGATGGTCATCAGGGTTTATTTAAAAAGTCATGCCCCTTATCCATGGAGGATATGTTCAAGATTCCCAGTGAATGCCTCAAAGAAGAAAGAGACTTCACATAGTAGGATAGATGTCTGTAATCCCAGAGCTAGGGAGGCAGAGGCAGGAGGATCAGGATTTTAAGACCATAGTTGGCAAAATAGGAGTTCAAGACCAGCCTGGCTACATGAGAGTTTGTCTCAAAAACTAAAGCTAAAAAGAAACAGAGAAAGAGAGAGAGAAAGGGTGGGGAAAGAGTTCTAAGTCATCTTCTCCAAGCACTTACTACACACTGTGGCATAACTTCTACAGTTTGAAGACTGAAGGGTCTTCAACATTCTTGTGTGCTGTTATATCACCGATGATTCAACTCAACCATTCTCGCCATGCTGGGCCTTTGTTGAGGAAGGTGGGTGTCCTAGTTAGCTCTGTCAACTTGACACAGCCTAGAATCACCTGAGAGAAGGGCCCCGACTGAGGTACTCCCTTGATTAGATTGGCCTCTGAGAAGTCTTTGGAGAAATGTCTTATTGTCGGCTGCTGCGGGGAGACCCAGCTCAATGTGGGTGATACTCTTCCTGCATAGGTGGTCCTGGGCTGTTTGAGGAAGCCAGCTAAGCATGAGCCCGCATGAACCATCAAGCAGCATTTCCCCCACGGTTTCTGCTGCACAACCTCGGCTGTAAGTTCCCTGGTTAGAGGTGGTGCCTCGTAGACTAGCAAGCGGGCCTGCCTCCAAGTTCCTGCTTGACTGCCCTCAGTGGCGGACTGTGACAAGGAAGGGTAAGCCAATAAGCCCTCCTTTGCCTAAGGAATGTTTCATCACAGCAACAGAAATGAAACTAAAACAGGGAGGAAGACAGGCTGCCAGGGATGGGTCCTGCCCTGGCACCATGGGGTCACTATGTGTCTATTCTCGGCTCTAAAAGAATCGAATCAGCCTGTGTCCTAGAGCGTAGAAGAACAATTCACTTTCTGAATGACTCTTTTACATAATGTTGAAATCCTTAATGTTTAGCTTCTCTTTCTCCTCGACAACTCCTTCCTTAAACCTGTGTATACATGACTTTCATGCACTGGCATAATGCTTCCTGTAAATATCACCTAGGGGAAGTAATCTCCCACAGCATAATTTCCATGTGAGCAGAGAACACACATTCTCTGCCTTCTACCAGTAAATAACAGGAGTGGTATTTTGATGCATAAAGACCCAAAGGAATCCTGTTTATGACTCCCTTAAACTTTTTAAAATCACATTTATTTATTTATTTTATTGGGGGTGGGCATCATCTGTGTATCACCACACATGTGTGGATGTCAGAGGACAACTTTCAAGAGTCACTATGTGGGTCCTGGGAATCAAACTTAAGTCATCAGACTGGGTAGCAAGTGCCTTAACTCACTGAGCCATCTAGTTGGCCCTGTTGTTGTGTTGAAGTGGGGAGACTCTCACTCTACAGCCAGGTTGACCTTGAACTCAAGGAATCCTCCTCTCATGACCTCCCAAGTCCTGAGATGATTGGTACAAGCCACTTTTACTAGTTTCTGGCTCTGTTTTTTAACAATTAATGATGATGCCCTAGTGAAATGGCTCAGCAGGTAAAGGCACTTTCTATACAACCTGGTGACCTGAGTTCAATCCCCAACACTCAGGTAAGGGTAGAAGGAGAGAAGCACTTCTACAAAATTGTCCTTCATGTTGAGATATTCCCTCTCCTACATATCCCACATGATGCACATGTGCACAACAATAATAATACAAGTTTTAAAATTAAAAAAATTATGACTTTCAGTTCAGAAGGCAGAAAGCCTATGCTCTTTTACAGTGGGGGCACAGAGGACAATATCAGGGTTGGTAAATATGCATGGGATCTCACAGAAAAATGGAACCAAAGGACTAGAGATGGCTCACTTGTTAAAAGCACTCCCTGGTCTTCCAGAGGACTGAGTGCTGTTTTCAGCATCCTCATTGGGTGCTGCCATTTTCTTCTTCCTCATGAGCATGTAAGCATTTGTGCAATCATAGATGTGGCTGGTGCTTCTGATCTGTTCTACAATCTCCTGAGTACTGTTTTGTTATTCTTAAATGTACACCTTGACATTATCTGTTGTGAGATTCCCCCTGCCCCAGTCAGACAGAGAAAAATTTTTGCTTTCCATTTTTATTCATTTAAACAAGAACACTAAGACATTTTCCAGTTTAAAAAAAATGTTAAAGTGTTAGCTTGTTTTTGTTTTATAGTTATGGCTGCTTGATTGGAGTGTGTGGGCTGATTTTGAAGTTGTACGTCCCAGTAAGGTTTTGCTGTAAAGGGGTTGGTTTGGCTCCAGCAGACAAAGGTTTATTTCAGAGAGTTTATTTGACAAGACAAAAGAGGATGGTTGATGCTTCTCATATCTGTAACATTAAAAGCTAAACCTTCCAACTGAAATGAAATGAAAAAGACTGCATTTGGTGAAAGAAAAAAGTACCATGAAAGCATTAGGATCTGAAAAGGCAGTAGGGGAGCTCAAGGTTAACTGTTGACACAAACAGAAAGAAGTGTTGGAGGATGCTATCTAGAGTCACACCTCTGAGCTAAGGTCATTACTCACTTTAGAGCCTGAATATGCGCAAAGCAACCTGGGGTGGGAGCGGAAAGGGCAAGCCTGGCCCAGGATGGGAGGCCTTATGACAGATTTACCCAGGTCAACACGGGGGGGGGGGGGGGGGGGGGGGGGGGGGGGGGGGGGGAGCGGCTGTGGCTCAACCCCTGGAAACTCTCCAGAGAGCTTCCTGAGAGTTAGCCAAGCAGAGATGGAGGGAAGGCTATTTAGGAGCCTGTGGGTACAAGCTGTCACAGCCACGTTTTATCCCCTCCAGAAGGCTGTGATCGTCTCATCTCTTACAAACCTTTCAAGAGCAACTAACCATGAGCTTATATAAATACTACTGGAAAACAATAAAAGAAGAATCACACCCTAACCTGTTTACAAGCCAAGCATAGCCTTGATACAGAAACCAGATAAGGACACTCTGGGAAACTAATCTGTCTTGCGAACTAGGTGCAAAAATACTAAACAAACTCAGAAAGTTGAAGTCAGCAACGGAAGGAAATATATGTCATCACCAAGTATTCTAAGAGTAGGTTTAGCATGAGAGAGTCAATGAGCATCATTCATCATATAAACACAGTAAATGAGAAAAAAACAACATGATCGCTCTAGCTGGTTTATAAAAAGCATTTGATAGAGTTCGGCACGTGCATTACTTATGTTTCTTGTGCCATTTGTAGCTGAAGTTTTCTCCGGTCCTGCCCAGCTGGACCCTGCAGTCTCTTATAAAATAATCACTTAGAAGCTTATATTAATTATGATCTGTATGGCCTATTGGAACTTATCCTGTAAACCAGGCTGGCCTCAAACTCACAGAAATTCGCCTGCCTCTGCCTCCTGAGTGCTAGGGTTAAAGGTGTGTGCCACCACTGTCCAGCTATTTATTCTTTTAAAAATGCTCATAATGGCCAGGCAGTGGTGGTGGAGCACTTGGGAGGCAGAGGCAGGAGGATCTCTGTGAGTTCAAGGCCAGCCTGGTCTACAGAGTGAGTTCCAGGACAGCCAGGGCTACACAGAGAAACTCTGTCTCAAAAAAAAAAAAACAAATAAAACTATTATTTATAGATTATTGTACACATGGACAAACAGAGCAACTTACACATAAATTACTGGACTCAATACATGAGAAATTTATTGGATATGAGGTGAATGTGCTAAAACTCGCATGTCTGTATTTAAGGAACAAAGAATAAACATTGTAAAAGATATGCTATTAAAGTATGCCATCAAAAAATGTCACATAGCCAGAAAGAAACCTAATAAAAGGTCTCTATGGGGAAAAGTATAAAAATTCATCATGAGACATCTGGAAAGCTCATAGAGATGGAAATCTAAAGAATGTTCTTGAGTTTGTAGAATTGGTCGCATCTTACAGACCCTTCCCAAGCACTGTCACAGAGCTACTTCCCAAACAGAGTGAGCAATGTCAAGGAGCCTCAGCAACATTTTGTATGTTCATTTAGTTGAATGGAATGTGCTGTTTCTAGAGCATACATGGAATTGTAAAGTGGTATGAGCAGTCAAGGTATCCTAGAATTAAACATCAGTTCAAAGGTTTGGTGTAGAGTGGAAGTATGTATTCTTAATATGCACAAGTCTCTGGGCTCAACCTAAAAAACACTCACAGAATATAGTTCACATTATACAATTTTGTAGTTGTAGTGTGCTGGTGATTGACAGTTGAACCAAATGAATATAAAAACCTTGATGAAGTCACATGGATATGATATGATATATGGCTGTTTGAAAATGAACATCAGGTCAGTGGGACAACAATGGATGTGCATGTATGTATGTGTAAATATGCCTGTGGGACATCAGGTATCTTTCCTTAATCTTCTTCACCTCTATTTTATTTTATATTATTTCAACAAGATCGCTCATTGAACCTGAGGCTTGCCAGTTCTTCTAAGCTGACTGGCCAATAAGCTTCAGGAATCAGCCTTCCCCCTGATCCAGCAAAGCTAAGGTTACCAGCATGCATTGCCATACCAGATTTATTTTTAAGTTTTAATTTATTTTAGTGTGCATTAATGTTTTGCCTGCATGTATATAAATGCGCCACATACATGCCTGGTGCTCATGGAGGTCAGAAATGGGCATTGGGTCCCCTGGAACTAGAGCTGCAGATGGCAGATGATTGTGAGCCACCATATAGGTGCAGGTGATTGAACCTGGGTCCTCTGCAAGAGTAGTAAGTACTCTGAACCATTGAGCCATTTCTCCAGCCCCATACTCAGCCTTTTCTACTTGGGTTCTGGGTATCCTAACTGACATCCTCATACTTGTACAGAAAGCACTGTACCAACCCAGATTTTTTTCCAGGCTATATTTGAACTTACTAGGTTGCTGAGGATGACCTTGAACTTTTGGTCCTCTTGCCCCCACCTCCTGAGTGCTGTCTTTACTGGTGTGCACCACCATATCCAGTTCTATATGGTACTGGGGATCAAATCTAGTGCTTTGTACATGCAAGACTTAAATATATCACATAACCTGGCAATAAAGTAAAAATAAATGAATAAATAAATAAATAAATAAATAAATAATGAAACAATGGGTCAGAAATGCGAACAGAGTATAAGAAATAAGACATGAGTGGGAGTGAGAGAGCAAGCACAGGCTCCTTTTAATAGTATACCCAGAAAGAGACTAAAGAATGGGATACAAATCCCAACATCTGGACCCAAAATCAGAGTCAACCTGATGGATGATGTTGCTCTGTATGCTGTGAATGTGTTGCTCTGATTTGTTGATAAATAAAACGCTGATTGACCAGTAGCCAGGCAGGAAGTATAGATGGGATAAGCAGAGAAGGAGAATTCTGGGAAGAGGAAGGCTGAGTCAGAGACACTAGCTGCCACCGAAGGAGAAGCAACGTGCCAACAGACCGTAAAGCCACGGATGGCAACATATAGATTAACAGAAATGGGCTGAGTTTAAGTGTAAGAGCTAGTCAGTGGTAGGCCTGAGCTAATGGCCAAGCAGTTATAAATAATATTAAGCCTCTGTGTGTTCATTCGGGTCTGAGCAGCTAGAGGAGTGAGGGACTGCAGGAGCCGGTGGAACCAGGAAAACTTCAGCAACATCAACATTCCATGATTTTTCCTTTGTTTGAAGATGCATTCTGTGTGTATTTGCTCACACATGCATGTGGCATGCACATGGAAGTCAGAGGGCAGCTTGCAGGAGTCTCCTTCTACCATGTGGATTGAACTCAGTCTTCAGGCTTGGTGACAGGCACCTTTAACGGCTAAGCCATCTCAGAAGCTGGATTCTGGATCTTTTTGATTGACTATCCAATGATAATTAATATTAGTCATTATAATGTTGCAAATGGGTGAGATCACTTTAGAGCAGTTGTCATTCCTAGAAGACATTGACACTCGACCTCTAAAAGTTCTCCTCCTGAAAGTGTATTAAAAGATAGCATAATCATGTTCAAAAGGTTGCTGTTCCTAGCAGATCCAAACTGGAAACCATTCTAGTGCTCATCAATAACAGATGGATAAATAAGATGGGGTATATTTATTCCATGATTCTATTCAGCTGTGAAGATTAATGTGTGCCAGATATATACAGTAGCATGGCAAGTCTAATACATACATGTGATTGTGATTATGAATCCCCAAAGAATACACACATCTTGATTTAATTTGTATAAAATTCAAAAACAGGAAAAAAGACTCCACTGTATGTCTTAAAGAAGGACGCACATATTGTCAAACTACAAAGAACTCAACAGGGACTGCTGAGATGGCTCAGTGGTTAAGTTCTTGCTACACAAGTTTGAAGAGAAACATTCAGTTCCTCACAACCCAAGTTGTGGCTTGCCGTAATTCCAGCCTTAGGAGGTGGGATCTCTAGGGCAAAGAAGCTATATCTTTGCTCTCTGGGTTTTATTGAGAGACCCTGCCTCATTGAATAAGGAGGAAGAGCAGTCAGCGATGAGTCCCACATCAACCTGAGATCTCCTCAATGATTGAACATCCAGTTCACAAGAAATGGATTATGTGGGTTCATTTTTATTGTCAACTTGACACAACCAAGTATCACCTGGGAAAAATGAACCTTAGTTGAAGAATTTTCTGGATCAGATTGGCCTATTGGTATGTCTTGGGGAGGGATTGTCTTAGCTGTTAACTGATGTAGGAGGACTATGCAAGTACCACTCCCAGGTATGTTGTCCCCAACTGTATAAGAAAGCTAACTGAGCAAGCCACAGAATGAGCCAGTAAGCAGTTTGCCTCTGTGTTTTCTGCTTCCATTCTTGCTTGAGTTCCTGCCCTAACTTCCCTCAATGACAGATATGGCCTAGAATTGTAAGTTGAAATAAACTCTTACCTCCTCAAGTCATTTTTGGTCAGATGGTTTTTATCACAGCAACAGAGAATGAAACTAGAACAGAAATTAGTACTGAGAGTGGGGTTATTACTGTGATAGACTGGGCCATGTACACATATGTACATATACACACAGAGAGACACACACACAACATATATACCATACACCAAACACACACACACACACACACACACACACACACACACCACATATATACCACGTAACACACACACAGACACTCCACACACCCCCACAAATGCATACATGAAAAAAACACAAAGAGAGGAAAAAAGGAAAGCAATGAGGCTAGACAAGGTACCACACTCCTGTAACGACAGCACTTGGGAAGTAGAGGCAGCAGGATGACATCAAATTTGAGGTCAGCCTGGACTACAGAGTAAGACCCTGTCTCAGAAAAGAAAAAGAGAAAATAAATGAAGAAAAATGAAAAAAAAAAGTAAATCTCACTAGAAATTTGAGATACTCCTTCAGGTAGGGGGTTTGGGATTGGGAAGGGATAAAAGTGGATTTGTAATAGTGACTTTATGAGACATAATTTGGTCTTTTCCCATGTCCAGGTAAGAAACTCATTGTCTTAGGGTTTCTATTGCTGTGAAGAGACACCATATAAAGGAAAACATTTAATTGGAGTGGCTCACTTACAGTTCAGAGGTTCAGTCCATTATCATCATGGTGGGACATGGCAGCTTGCAGGCAGACATGGTGCTAGAGAAGTAGCTGAGAGTCCTACATCTTGCAGGCAACCAGAGGTGGTCTGAAACACTAGGTTTCAAAGCTCACCCCACAGTGACACGTTTCCTCCAACAAGGCCAAATCTACTCCAACAAAGCTACACCTCCTAGTAGTGCCACTCCTTTGGGGGCCATTTTCCTTCAAACCACCACATCATCATACCCTTGGCATCTCCAAAGTGATGTCTTCTTCTATGCTAATTAGCTGACTGATGACTGATCGCCCCTATGTAGCTTTGGGATGGGGGCTGGTTACTGGAAAGACCAAGGCAGGATTAGAGGGCTGAACTTTGAACCCTTTCTGATGGCCTTCAGGGAAAGAAGAGTGGGTAGAGGCTAGAATGCCAATGGCTAATGGCTTAATCAATCATGCATAGTTAATGAAGCTTAGAAAAGCTCAACAAGCCTGGGTTCTGAGAGCTTCTTGAAATCAAGGCAAACACAGAGGGAAGGAAGGTCCTCAGACCTCCCAAGTGCCCCACCCTGTGCTTCTTGTATCTCTGTCCTTTGTTTAGGTTTTGTTTGTTTATTTGTTTCTTTCCTGTGTCATGGCATGCTTGTGGAGGTCAGATGACAGCTTTGAAGAGCTGGGTCTCTCCTTCCACCGTGTAGATCCTGGGAATCAAGCTCAGCCCATCAGGCTCGAAGGCAGGCATCTTTACTCTCTGAGCCAACTTGCCATCCTAATTTGTGTCCTTTGCAATAAACCAGAAAGCATATATCCCTGAGTTAAGTGAGCCACTGTAGCAAATTAGTCAAACCCACGGTTGGCCAAAAAAGTAGTGCAGGTGAAACAACCTAAGGCTCTCAATGATCATCGGAGTAGACGGGCTGAGGGGGCTCAGGAGCCTTGGCTTGGTGCGTGTGTGCGTGTGCGTGCATGCGTGTGAAAAGTCCCCATACTACTGATTAGAACATGTCCCTGAATGCAAATATAGGGCAAACTGGGTTTGCCTGCTTGCCTCCCTTCCTCTTCCTTCTCCTCTCTCTTCCTCTCTTTCTCTCATATATATATATATATATATATATATATATATATATATATATATATATATCACGTTCTCTGTTTTTGTTTGGTATGGTGGTCGCAAAGGGGTAGATGAGGCACCATTGGTTGAATTGCATGTGAAATTTCTATCTATGTTTGTGATCGTCAGCATCACAAATATTATGAGAGAGAACTGTATTTTGGTGTTATGAAGAACAAAAGCCATGACTAAGGAGGTTCAGTGAAATGCTGCCCTTGTGAGCATGAGGGCCTGAGTTTGATCAGCAGGACTTACATACAAAAACCAGGTACTTATAATTCCAGCACAGGGGACGCAGAGACAGGCAGGTCCTGGAGCTCACTGATCAGCTAGCCTAGCCTACCTGGAGAGCTGCAAGCCAATGAGAGTCCCAGAGGCTAACCTCATCTAGATAGTTTATCACAGGTATGCCTAGAGGCTTGTTGCCTATGTGTTCTAGATACTGTCAAGTTGACAGGATTCTACCGAGATCTATTTTCCAGCTTTGCTGTAACCTGTCCACTCATAGTTCCCACTAAGGTATTTGAAAAGTGCCTTGATTTATGATTTCCTTTTGTTCTGTAACTATCCAAACTTTGTGAAACTATAACCACTTTGGAAAATGGTATTTGAAACAACCCGAATCTGTGTTTCCAGGCTTCAGTCACTCATATTTGGCTCCAAAATAAACTATCCTTTATTCCCCCTGTGGTGAAAGCTGTGTTTCTGTGTCCACATTAGATTGTGACCTGAAGGGCAGAGGGCAACCTGCACTCGAAGCTCTGCAGTTTAACATTGCAGGTTTGCTGTTGAGCTAGTCACTTGACCTTCAGAGTTCTTACATTTCTTTCTTCTTTTCTTTTTTAAAAAAAATCCATTGATTGGTTGGTTCAGAAAAATATGAAGGTCCTTCCAGTTTAAGGACTTCTGATTGCATAACACTGTTCACTTTTCTACCTTCCCTGTGAAGAGGGCATCTCAGCGGCTTAAGAGGTTTAGTGGAAAGTAATTCAGGGACCATGCTGTCTAAAACCTCTATTATCCCGATTCCAATTCCATGAACTGTATAAAAATACAGCAATAAAAAGCCAGTACCTAGGAGGCCTATAAAACAATACTTTTTACTTTCCAAAGAGTACTTATTCAAGGAGAGTAATGCATCTTAATTGCTGTTGAGCTGGATTTTTGCAGAGCTTCAGGTCTTCTGGTGATGTTAGATGTTTTAGAAACTGTTAACATTTAGGATCCATAATCCAGAGCAAATGGAAGGGATGCCTTAGAACTTCTGCATTACTGACTGAGTCGTTTTTAGTTTCCTTCTTGGGCCACCATGAAATGTTGGTAGTTTCCAGGGCTCATTCTTGGGGCATTTATCTTCTCATTCTAAATGATGCAAATTCATCCTTTCTGGTGGTGGTTTTAGTTGCCTATTTTGTTTTTATATAAGACTCTTAAAAATCCTGCCTGTATGTGTGTGCATGTGTGTGTGTGTGTGTGTGTGTGTGTGTGTGTGGGTTTGTAAGTTCAGGTGTCAGTGGAGGGCAGAAGAGGGTGTCAGGATCCTTGGAGATAATTTTAGGTGATTATGAGCCAATAATTAGAAATGAACTCAGATCCTCTGCAAAAGCAGCAGGCACTCTTAACTACTGAGCCATCTCTCTAGCCCCATAGTTACCTTCCATATACTGAGTCCTCTTGTCTTTATTTCTAAGTGTCACATTCTGAGTTCTGAATTTAATATAGCTAGCATCTTACTGAGATTTTTGGTATTTCAATCTCAACTGTTTTCTTTTGAAAGGGTCTCATGTATCTCATGATGGCTTGGGACTCATTATATAGCTGATGATGATTTTGAACTTCTTTTTTCTCATTTTTTTTCGAGGCAGGATTTCTCTGTCCTGGAACTCACTTTGTAGACTAAGCTGGCCTCGAACTCACAGAGATCTACCTGCCTTTGCCTCCTGAGTGCTGGGAGTGTGTGTATGCCACTACACTTAGGGATCAAACCTAGGGCTTCATGCTTGCTAGGTGAGTCCTCTACTGAAGCTGTATCCTCAGTCCCTTGACATGCTTTAAATTCAATGTTATCTTCTGCATATCTACATCTCTCTCTTCTATATCTTGGTGATTAGGATAATTGGTTGTCAGGAGAACCATAGATATCCAAACTGATTGGTACCAGGGGTCTTGTGTTGGCTTTAAAGCCAGCCAAGGAGATCAGGTCACAAAGAGTGAAACTCATTGAGAGTATTTACCGTCAATGCTGGGAAACCAAGTCCTACCATCAGATCTGGTGGTCAGGGAATGGACTGAAATTGGGAAATAAAATCAAGAGTCAGATCAATGGTGAAAGAGAGGAGTGAAGAGCACCCACAAGTGTTGGGCACCCTGAAGCTGCTGCAAACATCTACACTGGGGTGGTCCCATACCATCCCCCAATACCTTCCTTGCCTCTCCAAGTTTGTCACATGCTGATATTTTTTTTTCCTGAAATGGCCACAGTTTCTCTCTGTTGGGACACTTCTTATCACTATTTGAGACTAAGCTGGAAGTTTGTCTGTTGTGTGAAATAGTCCCCAGGAGACAGAGTTACTGTCCTTATTTTCCATCCCTCTCCTACATGACTCTCTCTACAGTCTTCCCATTTTCGGTGTCTGCTTACTCTTTTTCTTTTATTCAATTTTCATTTTAATAGAAGTAACATATAAAAATAGTTTGATGTTAAGTAGTAGCTTCTAGTTTCCAAAACCAGCAGATTGGATTCTTTAGATAATCTCCTCAGCTAAAGACAATAGGGAAAATTATGTAATATAGTTTGACACATTTAACTTTCTTTTTTAATATCAAGAACCTGAGGAGCTGGGGGTGTAGTTCAATTAGCAGAGTGTTTCCCTGGCATTCATGAGGCTGAGGATTTGATCCCCAGAACCAAGCCTATAATCTCAATGCTCCAGAAGTGGAGGCAGAAGGATCAGAAATTTAAGGCTATCTTCAGCTATATATCAAGTTTGAGGTCATCCTGGGATATTTGAGATCATGTCTCAAACAAAAAGGTATCACGAATCTGAAATTACAGTAGAAACTGCAAATTATTGTAAGAAAGTCATTCACAAGGCTTATAAGCATACTTGTACATTTTCTAAATGTTTATGTATATATAAGTGTACCTGATCATTCATGGGGCTAATATCTTGATAGCATTTGTTATACCTGTAAAACTTAGTTGTGGGTATATATATATCCTTAGATGAGAAAGACAAAAGTCATGCCCAATATCCAAGATCTTAAAGGAGATAGTCCTGATGTTAAATTGGGATGCTCAAGTGAGAATCACACTCAGAATAAAGTAAACCATATTTAAACACATTCTCCACTCCAACCAAGAGAGATTGTGACAAAATATTTCTTGGAAATAAACATAACATGAAAAAAAACCCCACAAATTTGATTTGGGGCCTTATCAGCTTTTAGATGGTCTTGCATCCAGGATCATAATATCTACAACTCAGAAACTAAGGCCAAAACAGTGGCAGACTTGAGCTAAGATGTAGTTGTAGCTGTTGGTACTTCCAATATCCTAAGAAGAAACATGTACACTTTTTAAACAATATATCCATGCCAGAATTTGGGTGACTGATGGAAGTACTTTTCAAATACAGTGATTATAAGTACTCAAGGTGGTGGTGGTGGTGGTGGTGCAGAGGCAAAGAGACAATGTGAATGAGAATCAGGAGACACAAAAAATTGAAAGAGGCCAGAGAGATGGCTTGGTGGGCAAAGACTTGCCACTAAATATGATAACTTGGTTCTATCCTTAGGACCCAAAAGGAAGAAGGTAAGATGGGACTCCTCTGACCTTCACATATGAAGACATACCTGTATAGGTTTTTAAAAGTTATTATTACACATATATTTGGAAATAATTAAGTATGTCGTGTTTAAAGAAATAAAAGAAAAATGAAATGCTTGCTAGGAAACATGACATTATAAAAAGTTATATAGATTCTAGAAATGAAAAATAACCAAAATTTAAAGCTCAATGGGTACATTGTAAAACCAATAAAAATCTTAAAATCAACTAATGAAAATGGATAGATCACTTACAAATGATTGACACTTATGCATAGGTGGGGTCCTTAACGGAAATCCCTGAAGTAGCTTTCCCTTTCTGAAGAGAAATGCACAGACTTTAAAGAGAAAAACCCCAATATACTCCTATCATCTACTGATAGAAGTTATCAAATAAGAAAATCAGTCGCCTCGGGAGGCAAAGGCAGGTGGATCTCTGAGTTCAAGGCCAGGCTGGTCTACAGAGTGAGATCCAGGAAAGGCGCAAAGCTACACAGAGAAACCCTGTCTCGAAAAACAAAAACAAAAACAAAAACAAAAAACAAAAATCAGTCGCTTAAAATATAAAATGATAAATATAAATTAACAAACAGATTCATAAATATCTGTTAAATACTACATTCAAGAAAGAACATACTTCCCACCATGCACTGTTAAATACTACATTCAAGAAAGAACATTCTTCCCACCATGCACTGAGTATGTCAAATATGACTATAAAGCAAGAATGAAAATGTTTGGAACGAGTCAGTTGTGAAATTGCACATCTGGGTAGCCTGGGCTACATAGTGAGCTCAAGACCAATCTGGGTTTAATAACAATATCTTATCTCCAAATAGCAAAAAACAAACAAACAGAAAAGAATTAGATAATATCCAAATATTTCTAGAATTCATGTAACTAAGGGAGACACCCACCAGTAACAGATAAGTGGAAATTCCTTTCACATTCAGAAACGAAGGATATTATTCTATACACGTTGTATGTGAAACAATAATGACAGTGCTACAAATTATAAATCTCGGTATGAAGCCAAAAAAGTAATGAGTGGAACATGCATAGTTTTCCGCCCTACATAAGAAAAAAGAAAATAAGCTGGGCGTTGGTGGTGCACGCCTTTAATCCCAGCACTCGGGAGGCAGAGCCAGGTGGATCGCTGTGAGTTCGAGGCCAGCCTGGACTACCAAGTGAGTTCCAGGGAAGGCACAAAGCTACACAGAGAAATCCTGTCTCGAAAAAAACCAAAAAAAAAAAAAAAAAAAAAAAAAAAAGAAAAAAAAAGAAAAAAGAAAATAACAAAGACCAATATAAGTGAAGTCTGGTGGCAAGATGGCTCAGTAGGTAAGAATGCTTGCTGCCAAGACTAACAACCTGAGTTTGATTCCCAGGACCCAAGTGGTGGAAACAGAGAACTGATTCCTCTGAGTTTCCCTCTGACCTTCACACATCCATGTACACACACACACACACACACACACACACACACACACACACACACACACAATGAAAAATGACAGTTATTCACAAGTGATTATATGAATCATGGTTCATTTCTTTTCAGAAATAGTGGGCAACAGAATAAAATGCAGTATGATTTTAAAATGTTGAAGAATAAACTCACCAACTTAGGATATTAAATCAAGCAAAACTATCATTTAAAATTGAGATGCAGTAAAGATATTTCACTGCTAGCATAATTATACAAAGGAAGGTCTTCATGACCCTAGAGAGCAATTCACATCTCCAGGAGTGACGAAAGAGTATCAGAATGTAAACCGAAAAGAAAAACATGATATACTTTAAAATTTTTCCTCTCTTAATTTCTAAAATGACATGTTACTGGTAAACTAAATATTATTCAATGATGTTAAGCTTATAGTACATGTGCATATATGATCTGATAAGAATATATAATCAACAATGTAGATGTCAGGGAGGGCTTGTTCCTTATGAGGGTCATGCTGGAGATGTGTGAAGAGGGTAGAAACCTAATCTAGTTTTTTTATTTGGAGGTGGTGCTTTAGGAGTGACTAGAATTAAAGAAATGCTCAGGACAGAGCCACCATGATTGGATCTTGGTGGCTTTGTAACAAGAGAGAGACTAGAAGAAATGCACCTGAACTCCACCTGGCTCTTGTCATGTGATGCCCTGCATCCCCTAGGGACATCCCAGCAAGAAGGCCATCTTCAAGTGCAGTCCCTAAGCCTGTCACTGCCAGAACTAAGAGCCAATAGGAACCTCTTTTTCTTCCTTCTAATGTCCCTTCCTTCCTTCCTCTCTCCCTCTCTCCCTCCCTCCCTCCTTTTGTTTTTTTCTTTTTTTTGAGACAGAGTCACATAGCTCAGCCTACCATGAAACTCACTGTGTAGTCAAGGATGACTGCAAACGCCTGACACTCGTGCTTCTACTTTTCTAAGTGCTGGGATTACAGGCATGCACCACCATGCTTGATTTAAGATGATTTTCTCCTGCCTGCCTCCCCATCCCTCCTCCCCACACCCCATTTTCTAGATGGTTTTTCACTGCGCAGCACTGGAATTCATTATGTAGAAGACGATGTCCTCAAACTTGTGTCTTCACACCTTCACCTCCTTAGCACTGGGATTACAGGTGTTTGTCACGATGCCTGCCACGAACCTCTTTTCTCTATAACTTACCCATTGTGTTCCAAGCAACAGAAATGAACCAATAAAACAAGACACTAAAACAGAGGTATAAGGAAACATAGAGGAATTAAAATGGAGTGCAACATATTTTTTGATTGATCCAAATGAAGCCAGGAAAGGAGAAGCAGAAAAGAAAAGGAAAGTCAGAAAGGAAAGAAGGAAGCAGAAAACAAATAGCCACAGGATGGGCCTAAAACCCAAGCAAATGAATGAATGCTACATTGTTATTGTATTGTAATATCCAGAGCTTGGCAATGTAATGTACTGTGATTGTAGATAATTGCCGTATTCTGCCTATTAGATTAGTGTTTTTCTTTTTTTGGTAACCAAATGTAATTTTCCCCCATACTTTAAACAGGCCATTCATTGCCACTGCTAAGGTAATCACTTGAGTTACTCTATCAATTCCAGTTTTAATTGTTTCATTTTTTTCAGAGAGGATATCTTCTTATGTCTCTTGCTTTCTTCCATGTAGAGGAAAGCTGTATGCAAGCAACATTTTAAGCCCTTTTTTATTTGCAAATACATGCAGATATACAAACATACTCTGCTCCAGAAAAATTGAAGTGCCTCACCTAATGGGTGGGACTGAAGAAGAAACTGGACAGACATGGACAGATAGTGCCATCTCTTCTTCCTCCTTGGGGTGCCTGGAGGAAGTGCCTGGCACACATTCTGTTCTCTGATAAGATAGAAGGTTTGCAAGAGAAGGCCTTCCCAGGCCAGTGGACTATTCAGGGACCAGGACCAATAAGTCTTTTTACCTGACTATGTATGGACCACTTACTAATAAAAGTTGCATTGTGGGCCAGGTATGGTGGCACATGCCTTTAATCATAGCACCTGGAAGCAGAGGCAGAAAAATCTCTCTTGAGTTTGAGGCCAACCTGGTCTACACAGTGAGTTCCAGGCCAGTTGGGGTTACATAGAGACCTGGTTGCAAACAAACAATCAAAACAGCCCAGAGCTGTATTGTGAGCTGAGGGAGTAGCTCAGAGGCTATGTGGCTTTCCTGTCGTATAGGAAGCCCCAGTTTGGGTTCTCAGTCCTGAGTAAATTGGATGTGAATACTGATGGAGAAAAGACAGTATAAAGATGGCTGTATTATCCTGGAGTCAGAGTTTGAAATACTAAGGGTTGGACTGGGGAGATGTTCCAGTCAGTAAACAGCTTGTTGTGTAAGCATGAGGATATGAGTGTGATCTCAGAACCTACATAAAAAAGCCAGACATGGACTCTGACTTTCACATATATGCTAACCCACACCCCACCCCCATCCCCATAAACAACACACACACACACACACACACACACACACACACACACACACACACACATATATGCTGGTGTGCTCTTGTAACACCCACGCTGGGGTGGTTGGCTGAGATAGACAGCTTTCTGAGGCTTGCTGGCCAGCTACTCTACTCAAATTGGTAAGTTACAGGACAGTAAGAAATCCTGTCTCGAAAAAACTCAAGAAGGACAGTGTCCCAAGGGATGATACTCAGGTTGACCTCTGGTCTCCATGTGAATGTGCACAGATGTGTTTATGTACCCTTCCATACTGATGTATTATCTTGAGAGAGAGAAAGATAGATAGTGAGAGAGACAGAAGAGACAGAGACAGACAGACATAAAAAATTCCAAGGAATCCACAAACTTGCCAAAAGCTTGGAAAAGCAAAAGTTATCCCCTAGAGCTGTCAGAGAATATGGTCCTGCTGATACCTTGGCTTCAGATTTTCACTCCCACAACGAGACAATACACTGTGTTATTTAGAACTACCCATGTGTGGCACTCTGTCGTGGGAGCACCGGGAACTTACCACCACATCTAATTTCCATTGCAACATTTGAAAATAACATATTACTTCTTGATTTTAAAATATTTTGTCTAATTTATATCTTAAAAATCATCCATTTCATTTGACTCTATTTCTGCCTTATTTGTGTTTTGTTCCATCAATCTCTTTTGCTGTTTTTGACTCGATTCTTTTTTCCTTGAAGATGTCTCTTTGGAAAGATAAATGATGTACATGACTATTTTCCCTCCACTTTTTACCCTCACTCTTTTCTCTTATCCTCTCTTTATTTGTTAACTATTTTAAAGATTTATGTATCTATTTACATGTATGTGTATATACCTGTGAATGTATGCTCACATGTGTGAGTAGGTACATGCTTCTGTATGTGTGCATGGAGGCCAGAAGAGGTCATCAAGAGTCCCCATCTGTTACTATTCACATAGTCCTTTGAGGCAAGGTCTCTCCCTGAACCTGGAGATGTAGTTTTCACAGCTAGGCTGGAAGCCTGCAAGCCCTAATGGTCCTCCAGTTTCCACCTCCTTTGGAGCTGGGGTTATAGGCATGTTTGGGGTGCCCAGCTCACTTTATGGATGCTGGGATCTAAATTCTGGTCCTCATAATTGTGCAGTAAGTGCTCTCAACCTCTGAGCTATTTCTCCAGTCCCTCCATTCACCTTATTCCTTCCATCTTTCAGTCCTTGTCGCTGTCTCTTTCTTGCTCTTAAGAGAATTTTTGTTTAGAGTTTTATGGTATGTGGGTGGTCAGAGGTAAGAGGACGCATTACTTGACTATGAAAAGGGTTAGAGTAGATTCCGTGCAGTTAAAGATGTGGTTTAGAAATCAAAGCAATAACTCCAGAGTTAACACATCTTCTATATCAACTTCCTCATTCTTTTGTTGTTGTTGTTGTTGTTTTTGGTTTTTTGTTTTTCGAGACAGGGTTTCTCTGTGTAACTTTGTGCCTTTCCTGGAACTCACTCTGTAGACCAGGCTAGCCTCGAACTCACAGAGATCCACCTGGCTCTGCCTCCTGAGTGCTGGGATTAAAGGCGTGTGCCACCACTGCCCTGCTAACTTCCTCATTCTTGACCTTCCTCAGAAACACATTGTTCATATGGCACTTATTAATTCTGTTTTATTCTATGGTGGTTTATGTGCATATCTTTTGCTTCCTGGGGTCTATAAACACCACAAAGCTAGTGAGGCCCTTGATTAGGCTGCATACTATGGAAAAAAGGGTTTTCAGGGACTGGGAAGATGGCTTAGTTGGTAAAGCTCTTGTTGCATAAGCATAAGAACCATGTACCCATGTAAAAAGCTGGTTCAGTGCCATGCAATTGTAATCAATGTCCTTGAAGTGGAAACAAGAGGCTTCCTGTAGCTTGATAGTCAGCAAGTTTAGGCTTATCAGTGAGTTCCAGGTTCTGTGAGAGATCCTGTCTCAGAAAGGAAGGTGAAGATGGATTGAAGAAGACACTTGACATTGACATCTGGTCTCTACATGCATGCTCAGATATGTGTACACATCCTCACACACCACACCACACCACACCATACGGTGGATGCTATGAGGGTTGTTCTAACTAGGTAAATGCCCTGAGGCTTTCAGACTGGGGCCAGCTACTGGGAAGCCAGCCATCTCCTCAGTGCAGGTGTTTGGAAGTTGCCCAGCATAAACATTTTGTTTGAGATACTGAGAACTGTATGCATGGCTATGTTTTGGCTCCCATCTTAGGCCATCTTCTCAAGGACACTGTGTCCTTAACTTTGGTATTGGTCAAAAGATCAAGAGTTGGGGCTTCCTCTTGTCATACATTGACAATGGACATAACAGGAATGAGAGACAGCAAGTCTAGGAGCTCTGAGGTATCCTATTCCATCTTCATGACAGAGGCAAGGTAGTGAGCTAAGGAATAACATACCCATGCAAATCTATAGGACTCTGATAGTCAAGATATATTATTCTAGCATTGCTCCCTTCTGCCTAAAATCTGCCCACACTAGTGCCCAAGGTCTAAATGCAAGAGAGAAAACATAGTGGCACTATTGGTAACAACAGACATAGCAGTTGATTCTGCAGTGGGCCGGAGAGAGTCCACACAGTGCATTAGAAGGCAGAGGTACAACCGGCAAAACACTTCATTGAGTTAGATCTTTTGCACAACACATAATGCTCTATAGCCAAGTGTCCATTAGGTGTGTCTAAAGCATGCACCCACGTCTCTTTCTTGGACATTCACTAGCCTTTGTTTACATTTGGCCTTGTGTAAGTTACTTTTCTCTTTCTCGACAAAATACCCGGCAAACACAACTTATGGGGCAGGGAGATGGCCCAGCAGGTCAAAAGCACTTGCCATGCCAGTTGACTCGAGTTTGATATCCAGAACCCATGCAATTAAAAAAAAGATAAAGAAGTTGGAGGTGGTAGCACATGTCTATAGTATCAACGTCCCTTCACTGAGATAGGAGGTGGAGACAGGAGAAGCCTGTGGGCCAGCTAGCCTGGAGGACAGAGAACAGCCACAGAAAAAGGAGAACCTGCTTCAACAAGGGGGGAAGAGCCAACTCCCAAGAGTGTACTCCGCTGTGCTCTTCCAACGTGCACTGTACCACATGTGTGTCTGTACGCACACACACAATTAGAAATTGTGTTTGAAAGAACAACACAGAAAGAAAAGTTTTAAGGAGAAAGTCTGTTATGGTAGGGAGGGCATGGAGACAGAAACAGGGGTGCCTGGTCATATTGCATCTGCAATTGGGAAGCAGAGAGTGATTAATGTTGCTGTTCAGTTTATTTTCTTCTATTTCTTCAGCCCAGGATCCCAGCTCATAGAATGGCTCCACTCACACTCAGGATATAGGTCTTCCCTGCTCAGTTAAATCTTTCTGGTAAGACCCTGACCAACATACTGAGAGGAGTGTTTCTGTGGTAATTCTATGTCCTATCAAGTTGGGCCTCTTGGCTTGGGATTCAGGCCCTACACAAACAGGTTGGGAACTCATATGGATGGCATCGACATGTTATTAAGGATGGCTTTTTAAAGCTCCTCACAAGTCTGAACAGTGTCTAAAATTCATGGATATATGAAAGTAAGTGGAATCCTTTAAATAATTCTTTGTCTTATTTGAATTAAAAAGAATAAATAAAAAATAATTCCCCCAATGCTTAGTCACTTAAATTAAGCTTTCATTCTTGAGATTATACAGGTTAATTTGGTGGTACTGTTTACACAAACCCACTTTATGGTGAATGTGAACCTTTACAGTCATAGAAAAAGAATCGGAAAAAAAAAATCACAGGCCAAAGCATTTTCCCAATACAGAGACAGGGGCATCAGATGGATTACAGTAGAAGGGAGAATTATGCTATAGGTTTTAGATATTATCTGATGATGCTCTTGGCTTTAGGGTTGGTGGAAGCTTGTGGTCTACTAAGTTAACATATTCCACAGGTTTTATCTGACAGGGGAGGAGGATGTTAGGTCAGAATAAAGCAAGCAAAGGATGGTTTTTAAGGGGACTAAGGATCAAGATTGGCTCCCATTTGTACCATTTCAACTCTCACAGTGATGAATTTCTTTTCTAATCAGTTAACCAGCCTTGTAGAATCTTTAGCACAGTTTGTTTGTTTGTTTTTCTGGACCCTCTGGAAGTGCCTTTCCACCACAGGTAACTACTAACTGTCCCACAACAAAAGAGGCTGGCCATCCTGCCCAGATGGTTCTGTGCACTGGTGCTCTAGAACCAAATGCTTGGTGTTGCATGAATCTTAAAAGTTCTTATTAATAAAAACAAACCCGGCCGGGCGGTGGTGGCGCACGCCTTTAATCCCAGCACTCGGGAGGCAGAAGCAGGCGGATCTCTGTGAGTTCTAGGCCAGCCTGGGCTACCAAGTGAGTCCCAGGAAAGGCGCAAAGCTACACAGAGAAACCCTGTCTCGAAAAACCAAAAAAAAAAAAAAAAAATAATAAAAAAATAAATAAAATAAAATAAAATAAAAACAAACCCGGAGCCAGGTATTGGGGCGAACGCTGGAAGATCAGAGAGACAGAACATGCTACAGCTTCCTCACCTCACCAATTTCCTCAGCTGATCCTGTTTCCTCAGACTGGAAGCTTCTGTGTCCTCATCCAAAATGGGTCTCAGCTGAACTGCTGCTCAAAAGCCTAAAAGCTTAACCAGCTCTAGTTCCTGGTTTTCACACCTTATATACCTTTCTGCTTTCTGCCATCACTTCCTGGGATTAAAGGCGTGAGTCACCATGCCTAGCTGTTTCCAATATGGCCTTGACCTCACAGAGATCCAGGCGGATCTCTGCCTCTGGAATGCTAGGATTAAAGGCGTGTGTGCCACTATTTTCTGGCCTCTATATCTAGTGGCTATTCTGTTCTCTGACCCCAGATAAGTTTATTAGGGTGCACAATATTTTGGGGAACACAATATCACCACAGCTTGGTGTTTGGATGGAGCCGTATTGATGTATTCTTTCTCCTTCCCTGTCCTGATGTGAACACTTCTCCCTGGTTCTTCCTGTGAGAGCAGGTGTTCAATAAGGCACATTCCCCCAAACCTTTGACTCAGGACCTGCTTCTTGGTGATCCAGCCTAGGACATCACCCTGCTCCACTGACACATTTGGAATTTGGCATGGACTAGAAGCAACAATACCTATGGAAGAAAACTTCCATCTAGGCTGGGATTTGACTGTCTCTCGTGTCCCATCATCTCATGCTGCCTGCTCATTCCCACTGTCAAAGGACAGTTTCATCTTCTTGTTTGGCTGGATGATAGTTGGGAAGGCCTGATTCCCTGGGATGTTCTTAGATGAGCACGTCCTTGTATAAACAATGGAGGTCATACCATCTCTAGCTGTTTTACAGAGTGTAGGAATGAAACAGTACAGAATAACTGGAAAATATTGCTCTTAGCCTCACAGAGACTAGATTCTTCTGCATTCTTGTGAGCTTTGTGAAGTAATTCTACTTGGAAGAGCAGAAGCTATTTAGGAGGGTATTGGAGTCTATGTGTACGTTTGCTTGTTTTGCATTTTGAAGGGATGAGGTCAATTTTAAAATAGTTTTTTTTAATGACTCCTTTCTACTATGTGGACTTTGTTCGTGGTAGTGCTGGGAATTGAGCTTAGGGTATCATGTATGCTAGGCAATGGCTGAACCACTGAACTACATCTCTAGCCCACTGTATTATAGGTGTGTGTGTGTGTGTGTGTGTGTGTGTGTGTGTGTGTGTGTGTGTACATGTTCATGTATGTGAGGGTAAGCATGTACATTCTGTGACCTGTGTGGACATTAGAGGACAACCACAGTTTCAGCTGTCAGTCCTCACCTTCTGCCTTGCTTGAGATAGGGTCTCTTGTTGTTTTCCAGGATAGCTGGCCCCAAAGCTTTCCAGAGATTCTCCTCTTCCTACCTCCCATCTCACTGTAGCAGTACTGGGATTGCAGATGCCCGTGGATGCTAAGAATTCAAGCTCAGGCCTTTACACTTACATTGGAGGGGCTTTAGCCAATGAGCCGTTCTTCCAGCCCTTCTGTGGATTTCTTTCCTTCCTTTCTTTCTTCCTTCCTTCCTTCCTTCCTTCCTTCCTTCCTTCCCTCCTACCCCCCTTTTTTTTTCTTTTCTGAGGCAGAATCTTAATGCATAGCCCTGACTGGCCTTGAATCCACCATGTAAACCAGGCCTTGAACTCATAGAGATCTGCCTTCTCTAGCCTCCCAATTAGTGGAATTAAAGGAGTGTGCCACCATGTCCAATCTCCCACAGCGGATTTTCAGTGGCAAAATTTTAGTTCCCAACTTCTTTCCCTTCTACTTCAGAAGTCTGCGTGTCATTTGTCTCAGCCATTTGCAGATGCAAATTCTGGGAATGACAATTTTAACAATAGTTTAATTATACCAGGCATTAATCAATCATAATTGGCAAAGGAAATATGCTGCAGAAAACTCATACAATCTAAGACCAAACATGAATAATGTTCACATAATTTGCTACTTTGTGTTAGCCACAGCATCATTAGCAGAAGTGATTTAGACTTCACAAAATTATCTAAAATATCAGAAATAATTACCTCATTGATAATTGTACTTTGATGTGTGAAAACATATACAATAAAACATTTAGGCGATTTGCCTAGGACACATTTCACAACTTGCTTTTCCATGAAAACATCTTTGACTGGCAGTTGAATTCTCAGGCTTTGCATCAATGGTGTGGAAAAGAAAATCTATGCAGTTTCAGACTCTATGAGATTGTTTGTGGTTTCTTTTTCTTTGCTATTGTAATTGCTCTTAGGTAAATGGGTTGAGTGGTACATTAGTTACTGTCTCATTGTTATAACAAAAATACCTGAAAGAAGCAACTTAAAGGGAGGAACAGCTTGCTTTGGCCCCCAGTTTGAGGGCACAGTCCATCATGGCGAAGAAAGCATGGCAGCAGGCAGAAGTACCAGGCAGCTGGTCACACTGCGTCTGCAATCAGGAAGCAGAGAAAGATGACTGCAGGCGCTCCACTAACTTCCTCCTTAGCCTTTTTAGTGTAGTCTGGGACCTCACTCCACAGGATGATGCCATCCTTATTAGGGTGGGTCTTCCTTCCTCAGTTACACCTCTCTAAAAATACTCCCTCAGACGCATGTGTCTCCTAGGTTAAATCCAGTCAAGTTGACAAAGAAAATGAACCATCACAGAGGGTTTAATGTTTCTGGAAGAAAACAGTAATAAAAGCAGAAGTGGAAATGCACATAGAATTCTCTGAACTTAGTTACATTCCTGTAATTACATTTATATAATTTTTATTTCTGTCATCTATCTATCTATCTATCTATCTATCTATCTATCTATCTATCTATCTGTCTGTGCTGTGAAAAATGTGTCACAACAATGTTAATGATCAATGCACAATTTCATTCAAGCCTCTCCAGCTGTTTTCTAAATGCCAGTTAATTAAACTCAAACTTTGTGTCACACCTCTCCTGTCTTTAAGGCTGCCTGAGCCCAGTTGTGATAATATTTTAAGACATGGTTGAACCCTAAGCAAACTATGAATTTCCAGACATAATTCTGTATGGAAATTGCAGTTTTAGGAAGATCTGCCACTATAGGTTCATATGCCACCCTCCTCTATAGCATTTATTACACTCAAGTACCCGAAGAACTCCAAACACAATATTTTACATCCTTCTCTTCCCAAGAGCCTTAGGGGGTAGGAAGGAAAGAAAATTCACAAAATCCTGGATAAGCAAAGGAGAGAACAATGTGATCATCTCACAGTGTGGTGGTTTGAATGAGAAATGTCCCCTAAAGGCTCAGGTATGTGAACACCTGGCCCCAGGCTGGAGGTTCTGTTTCTCTCTCTCTCTCTCTCTCTGTGTGTGTGTGTGTGTGTGTGTGTGTGTGGTGCAGCCTTGCTGGAGGAAGTATGTCCTTGAAGGTGGGCTTTCAGAGATTGTAGCCTAGCCTCACTTCCAGTTAGCTCTCTCTGCTTTGTGTTTGTGGATGAAGCTAAGATCTCTTGGCTCCTTGCTCCTGCTGCCCTGCCCGCTATTTGCTGCCATGCCTCTCTAGAACCGTGACTCTCGATCTAGAACCATAACCCAATTAAACTGTGTCTTCTGTAAGTTGCCTTGGTCTTGACATTTTATTACAGCAACAGAAATAAGGCTTAGGAAGCCAGGGTGCGGTTTTGAGATGCAAGGGGAGCCGTTACTATGAGGCTTTGCTTTGCTGTTAGTGATCTCATGAATAAATAAACCTTCCCTGCTGGCACCAACACCTCTGACATACTCTGATTTAGCGGGTGCCTTTACTTCTCTCATACCTCAGATTTGTTGAAACCAAGAGTTCAGGAAGAGGTTAGGTAATTATCTCAAGAAAATAGGCTTGAAGGTCAGTGGGAAAAAAAAAGAGGCATGGTCCTGGAAGATAGGAAAATGATGACCTGTTAGTGGGTAAGATATGGAAAGAAGTACTACTCTACTACTAGTTGGTATGATGGTTAATTCATTGTTTAATTAGATATTTGTAGCTGCCCCTTCATGGAAATGCAAACCTGTGTTGAGGATGTATCTGGACAAAACTGCAGAGTAGCTGTAGATAGTTTGCAATGGCACATCTTTCTGTCTCTTCAGCAAGCTTCTTCCTTACCTCCTTGTTCCTGAGCCTGAATCCTTGATGGGGAGGCCATCTTCTTCCTGCTTTCTTTTTCCTGGCCATTTAAATGCTCGGAACTGTGTCTTATGTCCCCTGTCTCCTGGCCTTCGTTACCTAGGGGCTGATTTCTTGTAATCACTCTATTGTGTTAACAAATGCTGTATCAGACCAGCGGGATGACTTAGTGGGTAATGGCACTTGTCACCAAGTCTAATGACCTAAGTTCCATCCCTGGAATCCAATCCATCTGGTGGAAGGAGAGAACCACCTCCCATAAGTTGTCTTCTGATCTCCACACTGTAATGAGTGCTGGAAGCACTGGAGATGTAGCTCAGCTGGTGGAGTGCTTGCTTAGCATTCCTCAAGCCTTGGGTTGAGTTCCCAGCACTGTATAAAAGGGTATGGTGGAACATGCCTATAATCCCAGTCTTTGGGAGGAGGATCAGGAGCTCAAGTCATCCAGCAAGTTGGAGACTAGTATAAGCTACAAAGATCTTGTCTTTAAAATAAAAAAAAAAATGCTGATGACTGGGGAGCCATTTCCTAAATAAAACTCATGGGATTCAGTAAACATTGGTTTACTGAAGATAGCTTACCAGAGTCCAAGCATGTGACTCTGGTCTCAAACAGAAGTGTTAGGGCTTTGGCAGAGTTTTTGAGACAATAGATCTGTGAATCTATTCCATTCATCTGAACCAATACCCACTAGGGCACTTAATGCAGGCCTTAATGTACATTTGAAACAGTTTTCTGTACATGTAAACACATGTGTATCTAGCATATGTACTAAAACATGCATTCTGTGAGGTTGAGCAAGAGTGGAACTGGGCATGAAGACACACACAGGCTTTCTCTCCTTGTCCCAGAGTAGGATTACTCTTTGAGAAACAATAATTTTCTTATGCCATTTAACCCAATGCTAGGATTGTAGATAAGTTAGCTGTCAGATAAGACACACCTATTAATTACAAATCCCAGCGAGAACAGATAGATAAAGAGGTGTGTAATTCCAGAGGTGAGATTAGTGTTGGCTTCATGGAAGGAGTGGCATTTGTTCACAGGAGAAAAACATCCACAGGGTGTTGTTATATTGGCTTCAAACTTTTGTGTTTTTGAAACAGGGTCTCACTGTGGAGCTCTGTCTGTCCTGGAATTCACTATGTAGAGCAAGCTAGCCATACTCAGAGATCTGCCTTCCTCTGCCTCCCAAGTACTGGGACTAAAGGTGTAAGCTCCCAGGCTGGGTTGGCCTGCAATGTTTTAGTCAAAGGGTCTTCCTAGAGATATTGAGGCATATTACTGTGCTGAGAGTCACTGCACAAAATCTGACATGTGGCTATGACACATATTGGAGACCTGGTTGGAGAAGATGAAGGAAGAGGCTAGTGAAACATAGGCACAAGTAGGTGGGGCTCCTCATGACCATGAAGAATTCTGCAGCTGAACATAGGGGTCTGGAAGAGAAAGGCAGATCTCCTAAAGCGCCACACCGAGGAGGCTCCAGTTCCCGCTCTGCAACCTGTAGCAATTCTCCACTTACAAGCTAAAGAACTCTTTCTCTTAATTTTGAAGACACAAAATCTGTCTCTTTCCAGCTTCTCTCTTCCCTCTCCTTCTCATCCCCACTCCTTTTTTCTCTACCTCTCACACCAGGCCTGGTTTGAACCGTGTCAACAGGATAGAAAGAGAGGAAGATATGCATGAGAGAAATGTCATGGGCGGAGGTTATTGAAACTGGTCTCTGGGATGAGAAGGAATACGTAAGAGAAAGGAATGTTATTATCAGAAATAAGAAGCTGGGGGTGAGGACCAGTGGGTAAGATGAGTTTGGTTTTGGATATCATAGTTTTGAGGAAATGGTAGAACTTCCTGATAAAGTTGGGTATCATGTTATTGAAAACACTGTTAAGAGCCAAGAGCACACACCCTCTCCAATGAATTTTGTAGTTAGTAAAAGGCCTGCTAAAATTAAGACTGGTCAGCTCCAAATCTAACTATTCAACCTACATATTTAATGACAAATACAAGTTTTCTCTGAGATCAGCATCAGTTATAACATTCACAAATAAATTATGACCTATACATTTTTAAAAGATTTGTGTGTGTGTGTGTGTGTGTGTGTGTGTGTGTGTGTGTGTGTGTGTTGCTGAAAGTGAGTTCTCCCCTTCTACCATGTGGATCCCAGGAATCCAATTCAGACTGCCAGGCTTGGTGGCAAACACCTTTACTTACTGAGCTCTCTCTCTAGCCTGATCCATATAGTTCCTAAAAGGGGAATATACTTTTATTTTGACATTATCCTGCCTTAAACTTCCTTGGCGCCATTTACTGTTTGGAATGTAAAATCAGCCCAGGACTTCCTACTTTAGAGACTAGGATATCTTTTAAAATTTAATAAACATTTTTATTAATTCTTTGAGAGTTTTATACAAGGTATTTTGATCATATTTGCTCCCAACTCCTGATCATTCCCTACCTCTCACCTCCCCAACTTTGTTTTTTTTTGTTTGCTTTTGCAAAGATTTATTTATGTACTTTATGTATATGGATGTTTTGTCCATATGTACATTTGCACACCAGAAAAAGACATGGGAGCCCATGGGACTACAGTTACAGGTGGTTGTGAGCCACCATGTGAACTCAGGACCTCTGGAAGAGCTGTCAGTGCTCGTAACTGCTGAGCCTTCCCTTCAGCCCCTCTTTTTTTTTTTTTTAATTGAGCTACCCACCAAGACTAATTTGTACTGCCCATATGCTCATTGGTATTTGGCTATCCAATGGAGTGTAGTTGACTTGCCAGGAACCACAGCTTTAAAGAAAATCAACCATCTTTCCCCCAGAAGCCATCAGGTATCTATAGTTCCTCAGTTAAGGGTGGGGCTCTTAAAGCCCTCCTGCTCCATGCTTGGGTGCTGACTGGCTTGTTCTTGCACTTGTGTTGTGTAGACAACTACAGATGAGAAACTTTAGGATGTTATTATTGTATTTATTTTACTTATTTATATATTCTGATCATGGTTTCTCCTCCCTCCCAGATTCTCCCAACCTCCCCACCCATCCAGCTTCACACCTTTCTCTCTCTCTTTAGAAAATAGACAAATAAAAAACAGAGTAGAAAAAAATACAAAGAAAAAGCATGAAAAGCACATATACATGCAGACAGACAGACAGAAAACCCATGCCAAGACAAAATTGGAAACCATAATATAGATGCAAAAGACCAGTAAAGTTAAAAAAAATGCCCAGACAAAGCATTATGAGACAAAAATGGAGACCAGGATTTAAGTCCTGGTTTTACTATATTTTTTTTTCCCCTAAGGTCTTTCATCCATAACATGAAAAGTGGAATGAGATCTCTAGGGTTTTCTTAATTAGTGGTTGAATTGTTCATAATGAGAAGAGTGGAGATGGTAGTAGGGCCAAACATTGTGCCAGCAATGTCTATTTTAATATGTTCCTGAATAAAGACCAAACCAACGGACATACATCTCAGTACAGGACACAGCATAGAACACAAAAAGCCAGCAGTTTGGGGCTTACACCTTCCAAGTTTCCAATTGCTAGCGACCCATTTATCTCTCACCATTCTATACTGAGAAGAGGATCTTCATAAGAAGATAACACTTGTCAAATGGATGGAATTTACCAAGGTGGATAGGTCTGTCTGCAAGGAGTTTACCCACAGGCTAATGAGGAAGATTAACTGACGGTCAAACTGGATGAGGACAGAGTGATGGAAACTAAGGGAGAAGAGAGTTGATATTAGTCTGAGCAGACAAAAGAAGTCGGAACTCCTGATCAAGATGAGATGGCTTGGCAATTAAGAGCACTGCTGCTCTTCCAGAGGACCTGGGTACCATTTCAAGTACCCACATGATGGTTCACAACTGTCTGTAACTCCAGAAGATCTAACACCTTGGTTTTTTTTTCTTTCTCTTTGGCTTTTTTTTGGGGCCCACTACCCTGCTCCCAAATAAATACTCAGAGTCTTATTCTTTGTTATGAAGGCCTGGCTTAGGTTGGCTTATTTCTAGCCAGCATCTCTTAAATTATCTTGCCTCCCTTTTGCCTCTGGGCTTTTACTTTTCTCTATTTCTGTATATCCTTTTTTCCTTCTTACTCAGTTGCTTGTTGTGTAGCTGGGTGGCTGGCCTCTGGGATCCTCTCCCCTCCTTTTCTCAATCCTCCATCTCCTTTCCCAGATTTCTCTTTCCATTTATTCTCTCTGCCTGCAAGTCCCACCTATCCTTTCTCCTGCCTAGCTACTGGCCATTCAGTTCTTTATTAGACCAATCAGGTGTTTTAGACAGGCAAAATAACAGCTTGACAGAGTTAAACAAATGCAACATAAAAGGACGCAACACATCTTTGCATCATTAAACAAATGTTTCACAGCATTAAACAAATGTAACACATCTTCAACTAATATTCCGCAACACCTTCTTCTGAACTTCCATAAATAAAAATAAAAATGAAGAAACAAAATGAAACAAATTAAAAAAAAAAGATGTGCAGTGAGGAGGTTGAGATGTAGCTCAGTTTTTAGAACATTTGTTTAGCTCTGGAATTGATCCCCAGCATTGCATAAACTGGGCAGTGTGGTACACACCATCTTTGGAGGCCAGTCTTCAATACACAAGGTCCTGCTTAGAAACAGACAGATGTACAATAAGCAAGGATACTGAAGATTAGCCATCATGTCATCAAGAACCTATGGGGAAGTAAGGCTAGGCTGAAGGTTGGAGCAGCTGGTGAGGGTCCACTTGTCTTAAGCTAAGAAGTGCATTTACATTCAAGAAACAATGCAATGAAGTACTGCTGTCTCATTCTGAGGGCTGAGTAAATGCAATTGTGGGGCTCCATTAGTGGGGGCACCATCTCAATGGGTCTTTAGAATATTCCAGGCAGGAGGGAATTTGGGGACTATAAAGAGTGTTTGCAGGCATGGGAAGGAAGCAGATGATCAGCATTTTTGTGGGATAGGTTTGAAGGCACTGAGAAACAAAAGATGCATGGAGATCAAGGAAGATAGAGAAGTCAGGGTGATGTCAGCCTAGATAATTAGGAAAATGCTAGTAGTTAAAGAAAGCAGGTAGGTGGTGGTTAAGACCCTAGGGCTGAAAACACCACACACGTTGGTCACAGGACTTGGGAGAAATCCAATCAGTGCTGATCAGGAAGCTTCTTCACTGCTGGTTATCTTGCATAGTACTGGAAGGTGCTTTGCAGGCTGTTGACGGGGACGGCAGGGGGTGGGGGTCATTAACAGTCTTACCCAACTATGAACCCTGCAACAATAACCCTCATGACATGAATGCTATGGGTGAAGATCAAGGTCATATGCTCTCACAACTGCTTTCTGAATGGATTTCAGGTCTGCTCCACAGGAGGAAACATATGCCGAGTAGTGCAAATCTGGCTGGGGAGATCACAAGCTCCAGGAGTGAACCTCACCTACTGTTATTATCCTGCTAAATAGATGTGACATCAAACTGCCCTCTAAATTTGTATCTCTCTACCCACAGACTAGTGCAGCCTTCCGCCCTCATCAGAGAAGTTTCTTTGTGCAGCGGTTGATATGGAAACTCACAACTGATAAAACTGCAGAGGATAAGTGTCAGTGGGATGCTCAGCCACACGTAGGACGTCTATATCATAACCAGGGGCCATCACAGAAGAGAAGGGGGTAGTAAGAGCCAGAGGTTGAGGAGGACTGGAGCAAAACTGACAGGACAAGACCTCTGGACTCATGACTTCACAGCAGCTATGGTTGCCTGCACAAGACCAAGCCAGCCAACATTCCAGCATGGCATAGGGAAGGGCTAACAAGCTCCTCCCCCTATAGATAGTTGATGGCTTCTGGGAGAGGGAGAGTCATTTTTTTCATATAAGGATGTGGCTCCTGGAGACCGATCATGCTAGGAATATCTAGACAGAACAAATTGGAGTCCATAGGTTATTAAATAATAATAAAAAGGGACATGAAACTGGGAGGGTAGGGAGGTGGGGATGAATCTGGGAGGAGGAGTTAAGGGAAGACTTGGAATATGTTTCATACATTGAATGAAATTTTCAAAGAATTAATAGTATATTTTTAAAAAGCAAGTGGATATTTAATGTCGGGAGATGCTGGTTTTTCTTTGTGGTGTTTGGAGCTTATGGAGAAGCTTGGTGAGGTTATTCAGCAGAAAGCTGGCCATGTAAAGACAGTCAGATTAGAGATACAGATTCGGTATCAGCCATGCAGAAGAGGCATTGATACACCAGAGGTGATGACCAAAGGGAAAAGAACACACGAGAGGTAGGAGAAAAAAGGAGACAACATTGTAGGGTGTCCGAGAGAAGACACTTGCAAAAGTGGATGACAGGCACTCCTCAGTCTCAGGAAGGGCTGGACAGTGTGTGACAGACCCAACCATTTCCTCTATCTCCTTTCCACAGATGGCAGAAAGTAACGCCTGGACAAAAACATTGGAATATTCAAGGTCATATGCTAGTCTGTTGTAGATCCATGCTTTTAAACTTCAAACTTAGTACTCAATCTACGGCTCAGGCCGTCTTCTTATCATTTTTCCCTTCTAAAAGTAGCCATTAAAAAAAAAAAATCAGTCCTCAAGGATCCAGAACATTGGAAGTTTTAACAAGTAGGCTAAGCTGTATTTCAGAAGGCTTTTTCCCCACCTTGAGTCTTCCAAGCCTTGGGGTTGAGATGGCCCCCAGGCTAAACATAAGACTGTCCCACCAGCGCGCTCACGAAGTGGCCGCTGGAGGCCCCGCCCCCCGGGCGCGCGCCGCCGTGGCACGTCCGCGCGCTCCCGCCTCTCCGCGCGCGCCCTCCTGCTGCCCGGTGCGCGCGCAGCGGCGCTCGCTCCCGCCGGGGCAGGGCGGCCGCGGAGCAGCAAGAGAGCCCTGTGGCCGTGACCGCGGGCGGGCCCGTGATCCGGAGCCGGCCGAACGGGGCCGGAGCCCGCGGCTTGGGGGAGGCGCGCGGAGAGAGCCGGGCGCGAGGCCGCCGCCAGGGTCGGGGCCGCGCTGAGGAGGCTGAGGAGGCGCTGAGGAGACTGACGAGGCACTGAGGAGTCGCTGAGGAGACGCTGAGGGGGCTGACGAGGCGCTGAGGAGACTGAGGAGGCGCTGAGGAGACTGACGAGGCTGAGGAGGCGCTGAGGAGGCTGAGGAGAAAAATCCCCGCGCGCCCGCCCGCCGCCGCCCGGCCTCCCGCGCCCGCCCGCCGCCGCCGCCTCCTCGGTGCGGTTCCTCCAGGTTCGAGCGGCGGCCGCTGAGGAGCCCTCCGCCGGCGAACAAAGAGGAGGCCGGCAGGGCGGGGGCGTCTGCGGCGAGCATGGCGGACCGCAGCCTGGAAGGCATGGCTCTGCCGCTGGAGGTGAGGGCCCGGCTGGCCGAGCTGGAGCTGGAGCTGTCGGAAGGTAACAGCAGCCCCCCCTCCCCTCTCAGCCCCAAGCCCGGGCCGGGTCGGACACCTCTTCACTGTCGCGCGCTCGGGGCCCCCCGCGGGCCGGGCCGCGCTGTCACCCCGGGGAGGACGCGCGCGGGGACTGGGGGCGGCGGGGCCCTGGCCCTGGCCTCGAGAGGTGGCCCCGGGGCGGGTGCAAGTGTGTGCGTGTGCTTGTGTGCGCGCGTGCTTGCTTGTGGTGTGTGTGTGTGTGTGTGTGTGTGTGTGCGCGCGCGTGTGCGTGCCGCGGCCCCCGCCCTCCAGGCTCAGCTGGCGCGGTGCAGCGGCGATGCCCCCTGCGCGCTGCGGTTGGGCCCGGGGCGCCGGGCTAGGAAGCAAGATAGAGCAACCTTTGGGGCTGCTGGGGAATGGCCTTGGTGGGGATGTGCGCTCTGCTCTAAGGGAGAGGCGCCGCGTCCTTGATGCAGCAGCTGCACCAGCAGCAGCAGCAGCAGCAGCAGCTGCACCAGCAGCAGCAGCAGCGGTGCGCTGCCACCACGTTCCGTGCTTGGGGACGGCCCCCCGAATGGCCTGATTTTAATGCGAAACTTGTCAGTGGACTTCGGGATTGGATCTCTCCGAGGTTGCAGGCACACGGTCCTGTCAGCGGGAGGAAGATAGTAGTACTATTGTTCGGGCGTGTTGTGTGATGGGCAGGTTGAGTGAGAGCCGTAAAACCTCCCCCCTCAGGCCAGGTTGGATGCCTCTTTCCCATCGCGTCGGAAAGAGATACTGAGAATTTGCGGCTGCTCTGCTACGGTGATTTCATGGAGTGTTATATACGGTTTCGTCTTTGCTCTTCATGGTGAACATCATGTGCTCAATGGTCATACGTTTCAGCTCGGGTTTTATAAGCTTTTTTTTTTTTTCTTTTCCCACTAAAGTTCCAAAATGTGTTTAATAATAAATATTTAGCAGCCATCCCACTCATTCTGAGAAGGCTACAATGTAATGGTGTGGAGATAGGCTGTCTCCTCTTGAATTAGTATTTGGAGCAGTTTAGAATGGTGAACTTTTTTTTTTTTTCTTGTAACGGTTTGTGAGGGCCAGCAGCCAGAACGTAAATTCATTCGTGCCAATTTTCATCATCGGGGAGGAGCTGATGTTGACTTTGTGTTTTCCCTTTTAACACTTTAAGGGTGGAGAAGGAAAGAAACGTGGTAGCTGTGGTGTTGCTTGTGTTATCAGAGTCTCATAGACTGGACATTTTCTTCTATTTCAAATTTGGGACTCTAAGGTGTTTTGGGGGCCAGTCGTGGGAAACTCCAATGGAAGGAAAAAGATAATGTGTCCCAGACTCTGTGCTTCCTTGTCTCTCTTCTGACCAGCTAGAGATGATGTTGAGAGCATCACTCTTTCCTGAGAGGGTCCACAGGCAGAAAATACAGGGCTGGATTCAAAAGGGAACAGTCTTTAGATTTAACCTGGCAGATGAAGTGTGCAGTGTGGATAGACAGTTTAACCCTATAAAGTAGCCATAAGGAAACATGCATGAGTTTTGTCAACCTTCAGATAGATTCTCTTCCTCAGTTTACCAGCTCTAGTTTCTGTTCCGCACCTGTTGTATTCATGTTCTGACTCAAAGCAAGCCCTTCTGCTAGGCCTGCAATACATTAATGTGATGGGTCTGTGCCCATCCATACTTGAAAAGTGAGAAACCATCTCAACTCATCAACATTGAGCCCTTTCTGCAGGATCCCCTTCTCCCTGCCTACCAGGAAGTCGATTCACATTTACTCTCAAAGTCTCAGATAGTGCCTGGGAACACATATCCTGCTCTCCCCTTGTTGAGAGTATCTGTTTTTTGTTTGTTTGTTTGTTTTTTGTTTTTTTCCAGTGACAGAAGTCACGTGTTATCATCATTCACTCTGGAAGAGTGATTGTTAACTTCTGGTTGCCTAGAGAAGTATGAGATGTAATTAGCTTAACACCTTATGAACACCTTGTGTCTGTATAGAACTTAAAGGATTTTATGAGTATCTTGGTAAATAGGTGTGCTCAGAGGGGTGTGTATGTATATTGGCATTTTCTATATAACTTGTGTTGAGACCTGACCTAAACTTTTAAAAATTAAAAAAAAAAAATCAAAGCCTTGTGTCACTTTGTTCAGCCTCTGCCATTCCCTGGAACCTGCTCACGCTCCTCATCCCCAACCCCATCTATCAGCTGCCCCATCTTTAACTTTATTATAAAGTGTGGCTTTGTCTTTGTTGAATTTTTGGATTTGTGATTTACAAAAGTCATTTTAAATTTCATGTCTTGTAACCAAAAAGGAGTGTTTACCTGGAAGAGATGAATAAACTTGTTTTCTAGTATTGCTATTTTGGGTCTGTACCATCTACTGGGTGCTGAAATATATGCTCTTTTTATTTGAATGGGTTGTTATTTGTTTGATAAAGTGTTATGCATTGATATGTTGGTTGCAGATTTTTTTGTTTTAACTTTCCTGCTTTGTTGTGTCTTCTATTTTTCTAGCCTGTCACTGCCCAGTGCTTCCTTCACTGAAAGCAGCTAGATTTTGCTTACTGTTGTAGAACCTTTTCAGAAAAACCCAAGAGGTTTTTGCAGGAGTTGTAGTGTGCAGCCTCTCGTAGTGTGCAGCCTCTCATATTGATTCAGACAGCCTTGGGCCTACATGTGTGGAGACATTCAGTGTGGGGCTAGGGATCCTGATCCTGGTTCTGTTCAGACGCTTGGATTTGAACATGAGCTGGGGAAGAAGTCATGTCAGAGCTTGCACCTGTAGTATGCCAGGTGGCCTTTCTCACACTCATAATTCTTAGATTATTTTTCTTCCTTTAAAAAAAACAACAACCAAAAAAGCCCTTCTATTCTTGCCTTTTGGAATCATACTTTTTTTTTCTTTTTGGCTTTAAAGGACCAAGACATAATTTCATTAATATGTGATTAAACATTATTTGACTTAAGGAAAAAAGTTTATACACGACCGCCAAGCAAATTAGAGGAGGAAACAGAAAACATGGTGTAGAAACAGACTTATGTTTTATTAAAGAAAAAAAGTCATTCCTTGACAGCCTTATGGCTAAAATCAAGTGTAAAAAAAAATCCAATTTAGTTACTGACTGATATGTTAGTAGGTTTCGTAGGTTTCTTTGTTAACCAGTCACTTGTTTCCTAGACTATGCCCGTACTTCATTGGGCTTAGAAGAGCTGTAGAAGTGCCTTCCTACTCTTTCTTTTATCTTGTTTTGATATAGGGTCTCCTGTAGTCCAGGCTGGACTTGAATTCCCTATGTAACCAAGGAGGACTTGGAATTTCTGATCTTCCTGTTTCTGCCTCCCCAGTGCTGAGATTACATGCATGTACCACCATGCTCAGTTTATATGGTTTTGAAGATGGAACCTGGGGTTTCAAGCTTGTTAGGCAAGTGCCCTACCTACTGACCTACATCCCCAGCCCATATTTTACTTGTTTGTTTTTTTATGATGAGATGGCATTTCACTGTGTTGCTCTAGCTGGTTGGTCTTGCATGGTTTTAGCCATTCTCCTGCCTCAGTGTCCCCAGTAGTTAGGATTGTAGGTGTGCACTACTATGCCTGGTTAGGGTTGACTTCTTATTTTTACAAAATTCAAGAAAACTGCCTTAAGATGTAGCTTGTAAGGGTTATCTAGCTTTTGTAGAAGGGGAGGTTTTTTTCTTTTTTAGATTTATTTATTATACATACAGTGTCTGTCTGCATGTGTCCTTGCAGGCCAGAAGAGGGCACCAGATCTCATTACAGGTGGTTGTGAGCCACCATGTGGTTGCTGGGAATTGAACTGAGGAACTCTGGAAGAGCAGTCAGTGCTCTTAACCACTGAGCCATCTCTCCAGCCCCAAGAAGGGGAAGTCTTTAAATATATATATATATATATATATATATATATATATATATATATATATATGTTGTCCTTAAACTTTGTTGCTTTAAGATTGTTAGCATGTCACATCCCTAATATCTTTGTAATTTCCTCTAGTGGGAGTTGCTTAGTTTATACTCTGCTTTATTAATTATCACACCAGATTACTACAGCTATTACTTATGCTCCAAAATAGAGTCCTATTCAGCACTTTTTCAGTACATGACAGTGCTCCAGGAAAGTGGTGAAAAGTCTGCTTGAATGTCAGGTCTTTCTGTACTGGCCAAACAATCAATACTGTTTTGTTTCTAATCTACTCAAGTAGGGCCCATGCAACTTGTCCATTGCTGTCACCAAAGAGCTGACTCTTTCTAAAGGTTTGGGAGTGGCACTGTTCCATTGGAATAACATGGCAGATATCTCATTCTAGGGCCAGATTCTGCCCCCTGCCCTTCTCCCTAGTCCCCCAGCCTTGCTTAGGTGTTGTATTGCTACAGAATAAGGAAGATACATTTCTGCACAGCTTCTGTGTTATGGCCACTCTTGGGAGTCTGGAAGGGAGACTTCTGGCATCTTTAATACCATCCAGACTTTGTGTACCTTCTTTCATTCGAAAGAAACAAAACAGTTTCTGCAGGAAAACAAGTGTGTAGAAGCATGTTTTCTTCCAGGGTCATTCTTGTCTCTGTCTGTCTGCTTGTCCACACATACACACATGAACATGTGACATAAAAGCAGAAGGAGGACTGTTTGCAGGGAGAGAAGTGATATCAATGAGGGGGATAGAAGGGACATAGTGAGCATGGGTGGTGAATGAAAGCAGGGTATAATGGATATATATGTGTGAAAATCTCATATAACTTACTGTTTTGTACACTTGAAATGAGTAAGAAACAAAGATGTTGATAGCATTGCTGTTAGTGTAGGATTTTAAATGGGTGGACTTGAGTTTTAAGAATTCTTCACAGTTGGATTTGGATGTTCTTTCCTTAAAGAATAATTCTAGATGTCAGATTTAGCTAGGGAGCTTAACACACACACACACACACACACACACACACACACACACACACACAAGATTGTTTCAGGTACTAGTAAGATATTTGCAGTGCCATGGTCACACTCCTTAGATCTGACTTTGTGAGGTGAAAGCTTAACAGTGTGTCTCTTTTGCTTCAAGTGGGACCCACTAGTTTTATATTCCTCTTATGGTTTGGAGGCTAGATGCTGTTGGATGTTATGAGTCACATTTTGCCTTCTTCTTCCCAGCCTCTTCCAAATGGGTTGTCTCTTTATTTAGAACTGATTTTTTTTAAAGCAATGATTTATGGGATGAGTTGTAGCATTTGTCTGAATTGCAAAGAATGTATTGAATATCTTAGTTTTGATGTCACATATATCAACTGACTCACCTGTTCAAATCCTAGTTATAGTATAAGATCATTTCTAGTTCTTATGAGGGGAAAAAAAACACCTTAAAAAGCAAACTCCTGGTTGCGTGGTTGCAGTTACTAACTTACTTTTGCCCATTGATATTTATTCTGGGAAGGAGGACATCTTTCTTTCTTTCTTTCTTTCTTTCTTTCTTTCTTTCTTTCTTTCCTTCCTTCCTTCCTTCCTTCCTTCCTTCCTTCCTTCTTTCTTTCTTTCTTTCTTTCTTTCTTTCTTTCTTTCTTTCTTTTTCTTTCTTTCTTGCCTCCTCTTCCTCCTCCTCGTCTTCTTCCTTCTTTTTTTATAAGGTAGATAATATATAATATCTTCTGTTTGTTTTGTTTTGTTTTTTCCCCTGTTCCTTTTTCCCTTTATGTATTCTACTTTAGAGGTTATCTGACTTTAATTTTCCTTCTTTTGTGATTTTTTTTTTTTGTGTGTGTGCGTGTGTCATACAAAGGTTACCTCCTGTTGTCAGTGCTCTGTTATTTTTTGCTGTGGGTCAAAATCTTGTCACATCTCAAAAGAAGTAATTGCATCCATTTGTTCCTGATGATGATAAATAGCTCTCTTCAAGAGGAGACTCTAATTGGGAATCCCAGCTGGTGGGGGGTGGTGGTGGCACATCTAGAAGTCAGCATGCCAGAGAAGTGACTATTTAAAGTCAGGCTAGCATATATATCCTGTGCATCCTTTTCCTTTCTTCAGCATCCAGTCGGGGAAGAATGTAGGAAATACTGTGATACTGAGTTGTAAAACTGAGGTGAAATTACGTGTGTGTGTGTGTGTGTGTGTGTGTGTGTGTGTAAGTTTTGCTTCATTATTGTTGGATGTCTGGGTGTTAACATGAGCTCTCCGTGTGTTGTGAACTATGAATTGAGATAGTTCTTTACAGAAGTGTTGTGGATAAGAAGAAAGGGAAGAAGGAAGAAAAGGATGGAGGGAAGCTACCTTGCTAAGTACAGAGGGCTTCTATGATTGATGTGGATTGAGTAGATTTTTTCTTCTGGGTTGATGACTTTAAATCATTTCTTGATTATTAGCTTGGGAAATGGTTTCTTTGAAAATCTTTTCTTCTGAAATGACTGGAGACTATGAGCCTGACCTAAATCAATTCTATTAGTATCAGAGAGGGGAGAGAGAGAGATTCCTTACATATGGCTTCCATGGATCCTTACTTTTTAAAAGACTGAATTCTCTGGTTAGTCTATTATATATTTGTGGCCTTTCTCATTTGAGACATAATAGAACACTAAAATTATAAAATAAACATTTTCTATGTAAACTTACCACTTTTCCTCATTGGAGTTATAAGAGTGTACACTTGTTCAAATTTCAACCTTATGCTACTTTGTTGTTTGATTTTTAGTCATTGGGCTGATATTTTAGTTTAGCTGATCCTTCCTTATTGGTGTTTGGTTGAGTCTTAGCCTTTTTTTTTTTTTTTTTTTTTTTTTTCCCCGAGACACGGTTTCTCTGTGTAGTTTTGTTGCTTGTCCTGGATCTTGCTCTGTAGACCAGGCTGGCCTTGAACTCACAGAGATTCGCTTGGCTCTGCCTCCTGAGTGCTGAGATTAAAGACGTACATTACCACCGCTGGGCTGAGTCTTATCTTTTTGCCATTTCCTTTCCTGTAATATAAATGTAGGTATTTGGTTGATCATTTCACAAGATTTAAAGCTAATCCCAATGGAAGGAGGTGTATCTAGTTTTATGATTGTCAGTTTGGGAGGATGGTGACAACCTAGCCTCTTTCCTGAAAAAAATGTCAAACCATAATGAACATGTAGTTGCTTTTGGGAGCCTTGTGATTCCTTTTATGTTGGCTAGTGTTAAAGAATCAGAGCTGAAAGTGATCAGTAGGTCCTGTTCTTTTTGGGGTCCTGAGCATATTATGGGATGGAATAGGAAGGGAATGTGACCCTTTGTCCTCTAGGACAGTCTCTTCAGCTCCTGCTAACCATTCATGTGTTGATGGGGTGATTCAGGTACAGTTGAAGAATCAGAGCTGCTTTAGTCATACCAGCCTCAGGTTGAACCTGCTGTTAAGGAAGATATATGATTTGGGTTCATGTGCTGACTTCCCATCTAGGTACTTATTTCTGTATAAAAGTAGTCATCCCACTTGTGTGCAGTTTGTAAAACAGGACTGTAGAAACACAGGAGACACATACCCCCCAGCCTTTCTTCAGTTGGTCTATTTAAATCATTCATTCCATGCAGCCTGTTTTCACTCCCAGATCATGGTGGATCTGTTCCTGGCTTCTCCTTGCCTTGTGATGGAACCACATTTGTTGACTGTCACTCCAAGGAAAAATGGGAACATTTATTTTGTGTACTTCTTTTACTCAGTTTCCTTTCTTGCCAAACTAAAATCTTGCTAAGGAAGAATCAGGTAAAAAATAGTGTTTTTTTTTTTTTTTTTGCCATATTAACTTGAAATGAAAATGGAAAAGTAAACGGGGTTACTAAATCTTATTGGGAGACTCAGTATTGAAATTATAGATTCACTGACAAAATGTAGCTTATTAAATCTTGCATAAAAATGTCAAGGAGCTGTGCTTGATGCTACACACCTATAGTCCCAGCTACTCAGGAAGCTGAGAGTTTGAGAACAGCTTGGGTAACATCTCAGAGTAGTAACAATAACAATTGTGATAATAATTATAACCATAATAATGTCAAGATGTCAAGTACATCTAAGAGTGGTTGTAAATGGCCGGGCGGTGGTGGCGCACGCCTTTAATCCCAGCACTTGGGAGGCAGAGCCAGGCGGATCTCTGTGAGTTCGAGGCCAGCCTGGTCTCCAAAGTGAGTTCCAGGAAAGGCGCAAAGCTACACAGAGAAACCCTGTCTCGAAAAACCCAAAAAAAAAAAAAAAAAGAGTGGTTGTAAAGCTGATATTCTCAGAGAAGAGGAACAAGGAGAATCTTTTAGTTGGCCAAATGCTACAGAAGACTAGGTTCACTTAAGAGTCATTTGTATGAAAGATAGGGTTGTGGAGATTTAAACTTTGGCAATCCATTTAATTTTTGGTAATCTTGGATTTCTTTGGACTGTTTTTGAATTTGTAGTGGAGGAGTTTGTGCTAGGACCCTCAGAGTTTTCAGGGCTGAACCTCTGTATCTGCCTGTTGGGAAACCCTTTTCCTTGGCTCTGTTTAGTGCCAGGCTCTGCCAGTTAGTCTCTCTGTCTCAGTTTCCTTTGCTGACTGATGGTGTTAGGGAAAACTAACTTTAGAACTGAAATGAAAAGCTGGGCATGGTAGTGCATACCCCTCATTCCAGTACTCAGAGGATGAAGAGTTCATGGTCAACCTGGGCTACATAAATAGCCCCTTCCCCTAATTAAGAAAAAAAAAAGCAATGAGAATGGGATCAGATGAGGCAGGGTCCCACTCTTACCAGATAAGATCCACTTATATTTCTTTCTTCCACAATGTCACTAGCTTGGGCAGAGTCCTCAAACCTTTTATTCCTGAAAAAAAAAAAAAAATCTTTCTTGAGGTAGTCTCATGAGGTTGCCATTGAACTTACTATGTAGCTGAGGATGACCATGAACTTCTGATCCTCCTGTCTTCACTTCCCAGAGTGCTGGGATTACTGGAATGTGCTTCAATACCATTCTTGATTCATGAAGTTCTGGGGATTGAATTTAGGGCTTTGGGCTTGCTAGGCAAGCACTCTACCAACTAAGCCACATCCCCAGCCACTTAGCTAACAAAAACAAAGAAACAAGGATTTATTTATATGTGTGTGTGCCTACTTGAATATCTAGGTATTTGAAGTACATTCATGTGCAGATGGAGGCCAGAGGATATTGGATCCCTTGGAACTGAAATTACAGGCAGTTGTGACCTGCCTGATGTGGGTAACTGGAAATAGTACCACAGTTTCTGCAAGAGCAGTAAACACTCTTAACCACTGAGCCAACTCTAGTCCTAGCTTGTTTTTTAAAATAGCACTTTATTTAGATGGTTTGAAGTAACTGTGATATTGAAATGGTATTTTAAACACACACACACACACACACACACACACACACACACACTTTAATTTTTAACAGGGTTTTCTGTAGCCAAGGCTGGATTGGAACTGCTGACCTTGCCTGGTTTTTAGGAAATCTTTCTTGATAGATCTTTCTTGGGTGCTTACTTTATACTGGAGCAGTTATCATTTTGCCTCAGTGAAGCTTATATTATTAAACCATTTTTTAAAAGACAATATGTCTTTTTTTAGTAGCCTCTTTTAGTTAGTACTCATTTAAGCAAACTTTGGGGAAAATTTGGGACGGATGTCTTGGTAGAGTCTGTCTTAGTTTCTAATGTACATCTGGGGCCAGCCTTTGCATCTGCACCAGAGGCAATCCCAAAGCCTCTTGAATGTCTGTGGCGCCTTCCCTTCCTCTCCCTGCTCATTGGAGAGCAGAATTCTTTTTTACCTGCCAGGTGGTGGTGGTGTATGTCTTTAATCCCAGCAGACAAAGGTAGGCAGATTTCTGTGAGTTTGAGGCCAGCCTAGTCTACAAAGCAAGTTCCAGGACAGCCAGGGCTACATAGAGAAACACTGTCACAAAACAAAACAATTCTATTTTGCCTTAGGAACTTCATCCTCCCAGACTGGTGGTGTTCACCTATCAGCCTGGAGGAGATAGAGGGAGAGTTGGCATCCCTCTAGTCAGCTCTGTGCTGGGCACTGTAGATGCACGAGTAGTCTGGTCAGCTAGAGACCACATGGGCAGGTGGCATGTGGAGCCTTCAATCAGTTGGTTGAGGCCAGGCAGCTCGGAAGATTGCAGCCTGGAGCCTTATTCTCTTCTAGCTGTTGCTCTGCCATGATATAGGCAGGATCTTGTGATAGTGTGGCTCTGAGCCTCAATCTTCATGTGCTGGACACCTGTGCTTGGTCATGGAGATCTGTTTTGCAGCCTTTGAGTTTTGAGCACTTTTTAGATTTTTGTACATGCTTATTTTTCTTAACCCTCTCTCCAATAAGCTTTTTCTTTTAAAATAAAAACCCAGAGATAGACTTTGAAGTCTACCCTCCCCCACTGTGAATTTAATGGTGTTGCAGAAATCATGGTTTCAATTATGTATAACTACCTATTTAAAAAGAAACAAAGTAATGAGGTGGAATTGCCATTTCAGGGTACTTTATTCTGGATTCTTAAGTGAATGTTTTCAGGCTCTTGAAAACACGTTCTGGTCTTATTTTCCTTAGAGGATATAATGGTTGCTTCAAAGCTGTTGAGATTTAGTAATACATTTAAGGACTTATGCAAGCAAGGGGGAAATTTCATTGAAGGCAAGCCTTTGAAATACACATAGTGTTATCAGCCCTGCAGGGTTGAAACTTTGTTACTTGTTACTTTTTATTCCAATGGTTATGATTTCAGTGCTGTGTCATATAGGGAAATTCTAGAAACACAAGACTTAGTTTTTGCCCAATCAGAAATAGTGCTTTGGGTTATTTTGCTGTTGCTATCAGAATCTAGATTATAATTTTCCCCACATAGTTGCATGCAATTAATGAGGAAAGGAAGTAGAATCTGCTTTTCTTTGGTTGATTGTAAACAATAATATTTTATCTTGATTTCATATAATTAAGGGGCTTGTTAGTATTTTAGATTTTTTTTAACCTCCTATTATTAGGAAGAGAAAGAGCCTAGTGAATTTCTGTACTTTTCCAGTAATAGTTTGAATGTCTTCAACTTCCCTTTTTGTGTGTCATTTTCTATTTCTCTCCCAGTAAACCTCTTTAATTCTGGCCCTGGATTACCCCCCCTCACCCCCCCCCCATGTGTGCACACGTGCGTGCATGCATGCATGCCTGTGTAGGACAGAGGTTGACGTCAGCTGCCTTGCTCTTCATTATATTTATTGAGGAAAGGTCTCTTGCTAAACCCTGGAGCTTGCTGATTCAGCTTGTTTTCCTAGCCAATATGTATCAGGGATATACCCTATCTCTGCCACTGAAGCACTAGAATTTCAAGGCAGCTCCCATGCCCTCTCAGGTTATATGTTTATATGTGGGTGCTGGGGATCTGAACTCTGGCCTTCATGCTTGCTTGGCAAGGTTTGTTTTTTTTTTTCTACCAAACCGTCTTTCCAGCCCTAAGTTGAACATTTTTGGTTCTTCTGAAATGCTTTTCAAGGATATGGGACAGGGTCTAGTTCAGTAGGACAATGCTTGAGGCCCTGGGTTCCCTCTTCAGCACTGATGAAAACAAAACAAAATACAACACAAACCTTTTAACTGGGATGTGGCTATCCTCTTTGTATAGAGAATGAGATAGAACTTCAAATGATTGGAATTTATCACACATGATCTGTGGTTTTCTGAAAACTTTTCAACGGAAGTGTACACTATGAAAGTTCAAAGCAGCTTACCTACAATTAACACCAAAGTTGGGTATCTAGCTTTTGCCTGTGAGGTGGCCTAGGGAGCTCAATGGTCATCCTGGGTATTTGGTAGAGGGCCAAGGCCTTGCAGTGTATTCCAGTCAAGTAGCAAGTCCACGAGAACTTGAGTTCTCCTACTTGGCTGTGATGGGTAGAGGCATATACTTTTTTTTTCTTTCAGCCTCTAGAACCTTATTTAAAATCTAATTCACGGCTAGGGATGTAGTTCAGTTGGTAGAGTGAAGCTATGAGTTAGATTCCTAGTACCACATAAACCAGATATAGTGGTATGTGCCTGTAATTCCAGTACTTGGGAAGTAGAGGCAGGAGGATAAGACGCTCAAGATCAGCCTGAGATACATAAGACCCTGTCTCAATATGTAAGATACAATATTTGTGATCTTAGGGATGGTTGAAGAGTGTCTGATGTGTAATTCTTTAAATATTCTCTATGCTTGAAAATTTTACATGTTTTTCATAGAAGATAGATATAGAAAAATGCAATCCTTTGGGATTAACTCTTCTCTATAGTATAGTTTAAGAATCAGAAGGCTGGATATGACAGAGCATCACCAGGAATCTTGATTTTTTTTGTTGTTGTTGTTAAGAAAATGCTGCTTATTTTTGGCTATGTTGTTTGGAAAAAAATATTCTAAGTGAGTTTACAGGAATCACCTCTTCAGCATCCCTACAGGAAAAGAATGACCTCTACTGAAGTTTTCCTTTATTCTAGCCAGAATGATAATGATCATTTTAAAGCAGCCACCAATCATGATACAATCGATGTTTAGCTGTTTCATGTTGAGTGCTTTGATTTCATGTTAAGTGCCTATTCAGTTTAATAGTGATCCTCAGTTCTTGCAGGGATTGGACCATAGTTAATAGACATGGGGCACAGCTCATTTTTGTTCTTCCTACCCTGAACTACAGTACAAGTAGGAGTAGATGGTGTATAACTGGGGTTTTGGTAGATTGCTTTTGTTTTTAGTAACTTCTGGGCAAAAGTGATCTTGCATCAGTCTCCTGAGTAGCTGGGACTACAGGTAGGTGCTTCTTGCTATTTTGCCTGGTAGCTGGAACTTCTAAATCAGATGTTATTACTTTCTAGTATGAGTTCTTGTCACCACTTACTGGTTATTTACTATGTGCTGAACACCAAATTAACTGTCTTGAATATACTGCTTTCTTTTTTTTTACACTTATATCCACATGTCATGCCTCTTTATGAACAGGAAAATGTGTTCTGAGAGCTGAAGTGATGTTAGTTTAAAGTCGTGTGACTGAGCTTCAGATTAGACTGGGGAGTTTGGCCTCAGCCTTTGCTTAAGCATTCCTGTTACCTCATGTTTGGATTCAGCTTTACCTTTTCCCTGTATGAAGTAGGTCAAGTACATATAAAGGAGGAAACAGAATTACCTTTTATTTTGTTGCTACCCTGGGAATGAAACCAGAACTATGAGCATGCTGGGCCAGCACTTTACCACTGAGCTACATCCAGCCCAAGGCAACAACATGTTTTAAAAGATAAATTTTGGGGCTGGAAAGATGGCTCATCAGTTAAGAGCACTGACTGCTCTTCTAGAGGACTGGGGTTCAATTCCCAGCACCCACTTGACAGCTCACAACTGTCTGTAACTCCAGTTCCGGAGGACCTGACACCCATGGCAAAATACCAATGCACATAAAATAAAAATAAAAGATAAATTTCATAGTATATGTGTTAGTTTTTAGTTTTTATATATTTACTTTCGTATACCCTAAATGGTTTGCTTTTTTCTACAGGTAGAATAGTTAACTCAATTACCAGCCATCTCTTGTACAAAATTCTATGAAGGATATTTTAGGAAAATGCAGTCTCAAAAAGATACTGTACTTCCAAAGCTATAATTTGTTGAATAAAACTATCAAGATTATTGCTTTTTGTTATCCTGTTTTTATTTTTAGTTCTTGAGAGGAAGCTATTTAGAGATTATGTATAATTGTGAAAATGACCAAATCATTAGAGAATCTTGTTAGATTATATATTGTATTACATATAACATGTATCTTTGTTTTTTTAAATGAAAATTATTTAAAACTTTTTTATTAGTTAATTTTGCCTGTGCTTATGATGTGTATGCATGAGTGAATGCCATGATTGTGTGTAGAGGTTAGTGAACAATTTTTGGAGTTAATTCATTTTATTCACCTTTTAAAAAATTACATTTTGTTTATTAATTTTGGTATGTGTGTATGTGCATGTGCTATAGCATGCATGTGGAGGTCAGAGAACAACTTGCAGGAGTCACTTCTCTTTTTCCATCGTGTTGGTCCTGTGGGTTAAATTCAAGCCATCAGACTTAGTGGCAAGTGCCTTTTACCTGCTGAGCTAACTTGCTGTACTTCCTTCAACATTGTTGAGGCAGGGTGTCTCTTGTTTCTGCTTAGCATTTTCCAGGTTAGTCCATGAGCTGCTGGATGATTTTCTTGTTTTTGCTTCCCATTTCATTGTAAGAGTGCTAGGATTATAGATGCATGCCACCCCATGTGGCTTTTTACTTGGGCCCCAGGGATTGAACTCAGCCACTGAGCCATCTTCCAGGTACATAAATGAAAAGTTTTAATCTGAAAAAATGTTAGCAGAAAGGATAACGCCTAAAGTAGCTAAGATTTTTATGTGGTTTATAGTCATCTTGGGATATTGTCTTGAGAAGTTTTCTACAACAGCCATCTTTATTGTGATTCATTTATACCCTGCCATATTCCCTGATTATTTTATTTGTATTAGAATTTTGTATCTATAACTGAGATAGTAATTATATACGTGTGTGTCTGTATTCATAAGCATTTTTCCTATAATACAGGCGGAGGGTAAATGTTAAGTAAAGACATTTCCCCCTTTTTTCATCCAGAACATGTCCATCTCAACATTAATAAAGATGAATATGCTGCTATCGGGAATCCCTTAAGATTGTCCCAGCTATATTGAATAAATAAATTCCAAAACAAGATAGTTCTTTTTATACTGTGTATACATCAGAATTTTCTTGTAGAAAGTAGTGTAAATGCATGCTTCCTGCATATTGGAAATAACATGACAAATTTAAACATAAAACATGAAATATAATTGTCTTTATGTAATTTTTGCATATTTAAGAATCCACCTGTTCCCTAAGCTGTGAAACCATTCAGTTTTGTTTTACATGGTGCCATGGTTGTCAGAATTCAACAAAACAAGATATTGTTAAGTGTTTTAAATCTGAAGCTTCCCTTATCTGCATAATAACTCAGTCTTAAAGATGCAATTTGGCTTTTAGTTGATTATATTAAGTTGATTACAGATGACTGAATCATTATACTACATTGTGAATTAATTTTATTTTTTCTCTTCATACTGTAGAGGGCTTCTAGAATATCTACTGCAGGATCAGATGAAAGTGTTGATGTTGTGACTGCTAACACCTGGTTCCTATGGGAAGATAACTGGAGTTATGTATTTAACTTATTGTTACACATGTGTGCATGTTTGTATATGTACATGCATATATATGTACTTATGTGTATGTTGAGGCCAGAGGTTGATATCAGGTGTTTTCCTTGATTGCTCTCCACCTTAAGTTTTGAGACAGGGTCTCTCACTAACCTGGAGTTCACTGATTTGGCTAGGCTGGTTGGCCAGCAAGCTCCAGGGATCCTCTGTCTCTTATCTCCTTATCACTGGGATTACAGACATGTACTTCCATGCCTGGCTTTTTACATGAGTGCTGTGGATCTAAATTCAGGTACTCTGGCAAACAGTTAACAGTCTGAGCCATCTTTTCAGCCTCTTAATTTCAGTTGTGACTTTACTAATTCTGGCTTCATTCTTGGGTCATCTCTTTCTTTCATGTACTTACACTTCTGTTCCATTTTCTCTTTTGTTATCTTTTTGACATGAGTTCTCAGTTTGTAGTGAGATGTTGCTGTGAATCTTTGGTAATATGTATAGCAGACCTTTTCTTTTAAGCAAGTTACTGTTAAATAAACCTAACTACCATCTAGTTTATGGAATATTTCTGGAAAATTTAATCACTTTTCATGGAGTTTGGCTGATAATTCTCTGACCAGTCAGTTTCTTTCCCAAGTCTTTATGCTGAATCTCATTAAGCCTGTCTCTGGTTGTCTGTAGAACAGTGAAAACACAGTTCTATATGGAAGAAGCCATGTGTTGCCTTATAGGTACTGTCCCCTGGCATCTGAGTGCTGGTTAGTTAGTTCCTACAAGTAATTGCAGATCTTGATCTTTGGGGGTATTGCACTCCAAAATGAGTGTGCAATGTCAAGGTGATTCTAATTATTATTTACTGTGGAGCCCATTTAAAGACAGTTGATTTTGAAGAGCAGTTAAACATTAAGATATGATATCAATTTGCATGTTGGATGAATTTTTTGGAAAAAAAAAGGCAAGTGGCTTTTGTCACATTGTGAAAACTCAGCTTATACTGAGTTTTACTCTTCTCTGTTTTAGACTTAAATTTCAGCAGTTTCCTATAGGAGATATTTGCTTAAAGGGTAATTGTGTTGGTGATAAAATGCTCTCTGGGGATTTATATCAGTGGATTTGCTATATTATTTATTAAATATCAAAAATTTAATAGCTTACTACACCTCCTAGCTCCATGTTGATATGTACTTGGATGGAAGTATGTATGCGTTTGCATGCATGTACATGTATTTACATCTAATTTGTGATCAAATCCATTTCAGAGATTGCCTCTGTCATTTGAGAGCTCTTGAAATATTTCTTTTCTTTAAGCATCCATTTCTTTAGCAGTTTTTAAAATGCAATTGAATATTAGCCACTATGACAGTGGTGGGTGACAGCCCGGTTTACAGTCTAGAAGGAGCTAGAGAAGTAGCACGTGGGAGGTTCAGTACTGATAGAAAAACAGTTGAGTAGGACCTAATGTAAGTGAGTGTGCCGAATGGATTGCCTTGGCAAGGAGTGCTATTGAGTTTAGAGTGAGCAGAGATGTCTGGAGGGCCAAGTGGCGAGGTGCTAAGGAGTTTAGGGCTGTTAGGGGGTAGGGTGCTAGGAGACCAAGCACTAAGGGGGATGAGAGCCAGGTGCTGGGAGCTAGGAGGTGTACTAAGGGGGTCAAGTGCTGAGCACCTGGGTAGTGCAGCTGATAGAGGAGTCACTGGAGAGTTAGCAGTATTGGAGGAGCAGATGCTAAGTGCTTGGGGGTGGGGGTCAGGTTTTAAGGAGATAGCAGGAATGGGCTAAAGCTACTGGGGAATTTGGGGGTCTGTTGAGGGGCTAAAGATGACTCAGTCTGATGCTGACCAGATATATTGGTGTCTGCAGTCTGTGTCTTGTAAGGCAGCCAATATTTTTTCAGCATCCTCCTAGTTCTCACTCAGGCAGGTAGTGGAAGGAGGTTCAAGGTTTAAGGTTGCAAGGTACTACCAAACCTACTAAAAGATGCCATTGGGTCTACATGTGTCTCTTTCTTCTTCTCAAAAGACATGTGCATGATTTGAGTCATTATTTTGTTTTTATATGCATGCTTATCTTGCCTGTTTTCTCCTCAACCCCTACCCCTGCTTCAGCACCTAACCTCCCCAGTACAGTGTGCACCAGGACAGGGTTGCTGTGTGAGAGTTGTATAACTTTCAACATTGATTTTAGGCAGAAAATTTAGCTCTTGGAATAATGGAGTTGAACTTTGAGAGATTGAGTAGCAACACCTACTAGCACTCAGTCTCTTTATAACCCATCCAGCTGGCTGCCCAATGCAGACCCTTCTTCCTTATAAGTGATATGAACCCTGCACGGAGTAAATCATTAATGGAAACTCAGATGACCCCATGCTTCATTGTGATTGTTTTGCATGTGTGTTTTGTTTCATATGTTGTGAGTTATATTGTGAGTTGTGTTGTATATTCTATGTTCGTGCATTGTTTATATGAGTTTGTGTTGTGCTGTGACTGTGTTCTGTGGAATATATTATATGAGTTATATATTTATATCATGTGTTGTATAGTATGTAGATTAGTGTGCTTTGTGTTGTATGAGTTGTGTGTTTCATGTGAGTTGTGGGTGTTAGGTCTTGCATAAGTTTGTGTTGTGTGTTGTCTGGATATGCTGTGCATTTGTGAGAAAGAAAAGAGAGCCCAATATATAAACTAAAACTAAAACTCTTCCAGGAGTCATGCCTTCTAGATCTTTCTGAGCCAGTGAGTCCTGACCAATCAGAAAGCAGCAAGGTTCTTTGTCAACATTCCACCTCAGGAGGTTTTATATAGCTACAGATTGCTCAGGTTCTAACTTCCTTTGTTTGTTTGCTTTGAGACAAGGTCACTTGTCATCCAAGCCAGCATCAAACTTGCTCTGTAGCTGAGAATGACATTTGAACTTCTGATCTTACTGCTTCTGCCTCCAGAGTACTGAAATAACAGGCCTACACTAACATATCTGGCTCTTCAGCCTTAAATTCTGAGTTCAGCATGGGTTCTGTCTTTGTGTTATCTTCAGACACACAATGGAGCTTTGGGTGTGCTTCCTCCTTATGGGTGTGTATGTGTTTTCAGAGTTATTTAACAAAATTTTAAATTATGTGTGTGTGTGTGTGTGTGTGTGTGTGTGTGTGTGTGTGTGGTGTCTGGGTATGGGTATGGGCATATTCATGTGAGTGCAGGTGCTTGCAGAGGCTAGAGAGGGTGTTGGGTCTCCTGGATCTGAATTTATAGGTTATGAGCCATCTGACATGGGTACTGGGAACTGAACTTGGTCCTCTACAAAAGCTTTATGCAATGTTAACTGGTGAGCCATCTCTTTAGCCAGTTTTTTTTTTTTTTTCTTATTTGAGACAAGTTATGTAGCACAGGCTTGTTTCAGCTTCTATGTAGCTGAGGCTGGTCTTGAACTACTGATTCCCCTGCCTCTTTCTCCCACTCTCTTAGGTACAGTTGTGTACCACTATACGTGGCATTCCTCAGCTGTTTTTAAGGACCTTTCTCTTTTTTTCTTCTCATACCAGATCTTCCTTTGGATTTAGCAGGAAGTACAGTGGTCATTTCCCCTAACCCCAAAAGCAATGACTTTGGTAACTCTGAAGAGTTTTGCTCTTGATAGGCCCACAACCAATTAGTGAAAGGAAGGGGTTATGTTTAATATTAGAGAAAATCTTAGTCTTTGCTTAGAGCAAACTGAGGCAGTCAGGTAGGCACAGTCCTTCCTAAGGAATGGGCTCCAAGGGAGCCCTTTCTGGATACGGATACCTTAATACCTTACTTTCTACGTTCAATGCCTGCCTTATTTATACCACCCCCTCACCTCTCCTCTGACCCCTTAGCCTGTTGTACTGTAATGGGTGGGGCACTATATAATTTCTACTGCTCTGTGGAATGTTTAAGCTTTTAATTGTCTAGGCTGTGAAACTGCTATTTTTTTTTTTTTTTTTTTTTTTTTAAAGATCAGAGACAATCTTTTGTCAGGTTGCCCTCTGGTTAGAGTGCACTGTCTTGGATTTTAAGTTCTACTCTTTCCAGGTCAGAATGATAGTGTTTCTTTTGGAGGGTGTTGCTGTTAATTTACTTTATTACTAGGAGGTTGGGGGCTGTGTTATCAATCTTTCCTCAAGGCCGGGATCTGTTTCAGATGATTTGGCCTTGGCATGGGCTAGGAGGAGCTGTGGGTGTGTACTCGGTCACCTGCTACACACAACAATGCCTTGCTTTGTCAAACTTGTAACTTTCTTAATAATATGATAACAATTCATGGGAAGCTTCTTATAAAACTCTGGGTATATTTTACTCCTTGTCTGGTTTAAAAATAAGTATTTGCAGATGCATAAAAAAGAATCTGTCATCTCTTAATAGTGGTTATCTGTTAGAGATAATATTTGACATATTTCCATATTTTATTTTTTAAAACAAGAAGTTTTATACTCCAGTAGTAACAGTTGTGATTTATAAGAGCTTCTGAAATAGTTCTGGAAGTTTTGGCAATGTAAACTAAAACAGTGGTTGGTCATTGCAAGTTTGAGAATTAATTGGAGCCAAGTCTTTGGCTTGTCTTCTCATGAGTGTCCTTTGCTCTGATATTCCTTTGAGGCCTTTTGCTGAGGCCTGTGACATAGGGGGAGTGTTCTTTGTTGGCCAGACTGACATGCCTGCTGGAGGCTGCTTTGGAGTAGTTTCTGGAGAGCTACCTACCTCTGTCCTTGTGGGTCTTGGCAGAAGCAAGGCTTCAGCCACACTAAACTGAGCTGTTTTCACCAGGCCCTGTCTTTGGGTCCATGTTCAGATATTAGTGTGGCAGCTGTCCTTGCCACATTCCAGCAGTCAGACATTTTCTTTGTTCCACCACTGCCACTCAATACCTGTGAGTAAATACTGCAGTGGCAGGCTGATGTCATTATCACTGGCTCACTATAGTTTTCCCTTACCTGTAGTGCAGAAACCTGACCATTTACTACAGTCACCCAAAGATCCAATTCGTGATTTCTTCTGCCCTGACGCAGGCCTCCAGAATCTCAGGTGATTCCAGTGCAGCAGACCAGTCTTTAGAAGCCAGTGGTTACTTCTCTCATGTGGTCTATCATATATTTATAACAGAATGGCAAAGAATGAGGCAGGACAATTCTGATTTTTGTCTTGCTTCTGATACTTTCTGGCTCTGTGGACTTGGATGAACCATGCCCTCTTGTTTTCTCATAGATATTATAAGCATTTTGGTTTTGGAAAAGGAGTCCTTTGCTTTCTTTTTGCTTTCCAAGTAGGCAAGCTGTATGCAGAAATTTAAAGAAAACTAAAATGCAGAATTACATATGTAATATGGATTCTTATTATTTGGCAAAGATAGCCATCCTCTCTAACTATGCAAAGGAGAAAGGCCTCAACAGTAGAGGTAGAAAGTTGAGGTAGAAAGAAGAGATGCTTCTACTTTCTAGGTGTTCTTGGCTGTGGTGGTGGTTGCAAAGGTGAAGGCTTTATATAAAGGATATTGTGAGAGCTTAAATACTATGGAGTGGGAGGAAACAAATGCTTCTTTCAGTGATTTCCACCTGATTTTGTGTGGGTAGATTGTGTTGAGGGACTATTGTGAATTATCATGTGTTATATTAGAAGTTGTAATTCTTTCTCTGATATTCATAATTTGCTATCATTTCAGGTATATTTTTAATACTTTTTAAAATTATAAATTACATTAAACATCAGTTTTAGAATAATTTATTTCTATTTTAGAATTAATAGTGTAAATGATTTGGATACATAGATTTTAAAAATTCATAATCTTACAACTTTAACATGGTACTAGTGTATTTTATTTTCTTCATGTCATTTTAAGCTAATTGTCTATAAAGATAACATTGATAAACAACGTTAAGGCTGTCTACTTTATTATAGTTTTACATGCATTATTTTATTAGCAAACAAAACGGGTTAGAAAGGAAAGATAAAAATCGGAGCTTGAGGTTAAATGTCTTGCTTTAGTTTCATTGGTGTGCACCTGAAGCCTAAACCCACCTCAGGGTTCCTGATTCCACAGTACAGTGGACTTGGTCATTTCTAGTCAGAAATTCTCAGAATTTAGTAGCTCACCCAAAACTTTTTATTTAAAGAAAAATAAAACTATTGGGTTCATATGTTGTTTCTTACAGAGATTTGTATGTTGCAAGGTACTGTACTTTGCAAACTATGTAAGTAAAAGTTTATATACAAGATACCTATGGCTTTGTTGAAGGCGTAAAAAGTCCTTCACATCAGGATATCTTGCTCTGGTACTCTTGACATTTTGGACCTGAAGATCTTTTGTGAAGCTATGCATGCATCCTGAGAGGCATCAGAGGTCATTTGTCTTCTTCCCATCAGATGCCATTGCATCTGTCACCCCCAACAGAATTGTTCTTGCTTTAGACTGCTGCTTTAGAAGGTGCTATGACACATGGAGGTTTGTATTTTTTAATAATAGTTTGTGTATGTGTGTTTCTAAATATAATTGTGGTGAACATGAAATGTAGCCAAACACCCATTTTTTTGAATAGACATGCTTCTGAACTGTGACTTGGCCTGTGCATTTCAGCCTTTTAAGTTTATTTGCTTTTTTCCCCCCCTTTTTCTGGTGCTGGGCAGGAACCAAGGGCCTTGTGAGTACTAGGCAAGCACTTTACCACTGAGCATGTCCTCATTCCTGACATCCTTTTGCCGCATGGATCTTGCAGTATTTGTGTAGCATTGCTACTTAGGCACTAAAATACTTCTGCTATCCTTGTACTTAGAGGAGGCTGTGAGGTTCTTTCTGCCCAGGATGCAGGACTAGAAATCTATGCTAAGCTCCTCAGAGAGTTAAGTGATCCCTTGGGTGGTGGTGGTGGTGGGGTTGTTCCAAGAGGGAGATTTATAAAGACTAAACCCTTTCAGTCAGGGAAGTGTTTGGCATCTCTGTGTGTTCCCTCCCAGGGATGGAGGAAGGCAGACATTGTCTTGTTCTTGCATAATAGTTTTGAAAGTCCATATTAAATGTTCCCAGGGCCTCTCCTTTCCTAAACCAATTTTAGAGTTTTAAAGCCTTTTCTTTCAGATCTTTCTCTCATGTACTCTATGCAGTTGCTTTCTTGAACCACATCCAAGTTTTCCAAAGTTTACTTAAACTGGTTTAAAAAAGTAGACATAGAATTATAACAGAAACTCAGTTTCTGTCAGGTAATTCTTGGTCCAAAGGGGCTCCTTTGAAATAGTACTGTTCCTTGGAGAGCAATGTTGCTTTACTTGGCTTACCCTGCTAAGGTCCAGAATACTTAAAAATCTCTCCTAGACAGTAGAAACCCTTTGACTGATGTGGTTAGAGCCACTGTGTTCCATATATTAATTACTTTTCTCATTGCTATTACTAAACACTTGACAAGAAACAATTTAAGAGAAGGAGGATTTATTTTGGTTCATGGTTTAAGACTATGCATCATGGTAGGGATGATGTAATAGTGGGAATCTCATCTGAGGCAGTGAGAGCATGAGATTGCTTGTTCCCATCTTGGTAGACCATGATACACAGGAAGAGGCTGTCTTTCTCCTTTTTCTGTGTTTACTCAGTCTGAGACCCCTGCTCATGGGATGGTACTATTTACATTTAGGGTGTTTCTTCCTATTTCAGTTAATGACATATTCAGAAGTGTATCTCCTAAGTGATTCTGGATCTAGTCAAGCTGCCAATGAAGATTAACTATCACATTTTCTTGATAATAAAAATAATAAACTCCTGACCTCAAAGTACTGAATGTGTACCTTGAGCTCTTGCTATTGGGCCAAGGCAGTTCTGAAGAAGGTTCTCCTAACTGGTGACTGCCTCCTCTTTCTTGACTGTAGTACATGTATAACAGAGGTCTGTTATTAGAGGTCTGTTATTACAGGTTAGAGTTTTCTAAAAGAAAGAATGGCCAGTAGGGAAACAATCCAAGCCTTAAAACATTAAAAGTTTTCTTAGTGTTCCATATTGTTTTATTCACACCTAATTTTAAAATATTAAAAAAATAAAAATAAGAAACACAGATAGGTATGGTGGTGTTCACCTGTAATTCCTAGCACTAGGGAGACAGAGGCAGGAAGGTTATGAATTCAAAGCCAGCCTGGGCTACAAAGTAAGACCCTGCCTTTAAAAAAATTAAAAACAAAACATTTTTGTATGTCAGGTCTTTGTGGAGTACTCATCTTAGTTTTCATAGACTCATTTATTTTATTTCTTGTCATATTTTATTGAGTAACAAGTAGAACTGACATAAACCTGTTTATGAGCAAATAGAACTGTCTTATCATTAGCATACAACTCAGCTGGTGAGAGCAGAAGCATGTAGGACCTCCAGCAGTAAAAAGCCCAGCTTACTGTGGCATCCAGGGCTGGCTAGATGAAGGGATGAAACCTCTGCTTACAAGTGAGGCTGCTGCTTAAGTAAGGTGTGCGTCAGCCTTACTTAGAGGATGTTTTGTGTCTGTTCAACATTTTTGGTCATGTCACAAAATTATCAAGAAAGTTATTTTTAAAATTGTGCATGCACGGGCTGGAGAGATGGCTCAATGGTTAAGAGCACTGACTGCTGGCTCTTTCAGAGGTCCTGAGAGTTCAATTCCCAGCAACCACATGATGGCTCACAAACATCTGTAATGAGATCTGGCGCCCTCTTCTGGCCTGAAGGCACATGCAAGCAGAACACTGTATATATAATAAATAAATCTTTAAAAAAATGTGCATGCAAGATATAGAATAAACATAGATATTCTAGGCAGTACTTTAAGTGTTGGGTCTAGGCATGTTTTGCAGCTCTGTTGCTTGTTAATCTCTTTGGGAGATAGTATATGAATGTGCATATCCAAGGTCAAAATGGAGAAGTTCTTAACTTAGGAGAGCGCTCTAAGGTTTTTGGAAAGAATTGTGAGATGGCTGGGCTCTGCATACCCCTGAGCCAGGAGAGATGGGAAGATGACCTTAGAGGTTGTTACTAACTCTAGTGAAAAGAGGAAAAGTGATGGGAGCAGGGAACAAGTGAACTGGAAAGACTTAATGACCAAGTAGTGGGAGGAAATGAAGCAGGAGGGAGATAGGACTGAAGTTTTCATTTTTGGGTTGAAGTTGGTAATGGTGGGTTTTGGCAGTTAGGAAGAGAGAGTTAATTACTTTTCTTATTTCTGTAACAAAGTGATAAAAAACGAAGGAAGGAAGGAAGGAAGGAAGGAGGGTAGATGGGGTGGTTGGTTTATTTTGGCTCACAGTTTGAGGGTACAGTCCATCATGGTGGGGAAGGCATGGCAGCAGGAACATGAGGCAGCTGCTTACATTGTATCTCCATTCAGGAATGGGGAGGGGAGGGAGGGAGAGATATGAATGATGGTACCAACTTTTTCCTTCAGAACTCAAGCCTATGAGATGGTACCACCCACATTCAGGGTATGTCTTCCTAGCTCTGTTAAACCTTTATGGAAACAACCTCATAGTTATTCATACCCATGGTAATTCTAAATTTCATAAAATTGATAATCAAGACTTAATTATCCTAAGCAACAAGTCTGGGAAGATGACAAATTTCGTTTCAGACATAACTTTGTGATACTGGCGGGTAACATTGAGCAGTGAATTGGGGAATGTGGAGTGATGCTTGGGGAAGAACCTGGACTGCAGTAGATTGGGTTATCTGGAACATAGAAACAAGTTTAGCAATTGAGGATAGTATCAGTGTCTAGGAAGAGAGAAGCCAAAGGAAAGTTCAAATTTGGAAAGAGTTAGACAACAGAGAAAAGGCCTACTTGAATTTAAGAGAGCTAAGTAGTGCAATTGCTGAAAGCCTTGAGGATAAAGGTTTTTCCAGAAAACAATTACAAGAAGGGCAAGGATTCAGAAAGGAAGAGTTCCTGTGAAACCTTGGAGGAGGCTGGGCCCTGAGAAACTTGTATCAAGGTACTTTTTAAGTCTATAACTTTACTTTGGGTGGAGAATACAGATGAAGACCGCTTTATAGAGGGAGAGGGCTAGAGGAAGGAACCAGGCTAGAGGAATGCATGGAAATGATGAACAATGGTGCCAGATTCCCAAGAATGGACATGCTTTTCTATCTTCATTTGTGAATTGGCTTTTATTCTGAACCCACTCATGTAGCCTAAAGAAAGTTCTAAGAAACTTCATATCTGGAGTATGTCTTGTGCTTCTTAGAACACTGTTGTTAGTTTTTTTACTCTTTGGGGACCTACCACCTAGCTCCCAAATAAATACACGGACGCTTATTCTTACTTATGAATGCCTGGCCTTAGCTTGGCTTTTTTCTAGCCAGCTTTTCTAACTTAAAAATTACCCTGTTTCTCTTTAACTACATTTTGCCTCTGAGCTTTTTGCCTTTCTTTATTCTATGTATCTTTCTTTCCTTCTTACTCTGTGGCTGACTGTGTGGCTGGGTGGCTGTCCCCTGGTGTCCTCCTCTCCTCCTTTCCTTGGTTCTTACTGTTGTTTTTCCAAGCCTAGATTTCTCCTCTCATTTATTCTCTCTGCCTGCCAGCCCTGCCCATTTCTCTCTCTTGCCTAGCTATTGGCTGTTCACCTCTTTATTAGACCAATCAGATGTTTTAGACAGGCAAAGTAACACAGCTTCACAGAGTTAAACAAATGCAACATAAAAGAATACAACACATCTTTGTATCATTAAACAGATATTCTACAGCATAGATGAATGTAACACATCTTAAACTAATATTCCACAACAGAACACTGTGTACTTTGATTTTTGGTTTATTACTGATGACTAATTTTTAGCATGCTATTGAAATCTGTGGAAGAGCCTCAGCTAACATTCTAATCCCAACAGTGCTTTTGAAAGCAAGTGCAATTGGCCATTCCCGGGCTGTCTAGAAGGAATTTGCTTCAGGAAGTACTCTCAGAGTTTATTTTAGAGTGTGTAGTTCCAGGTGTCCAATTCATTCCCCCCCCCCCCCGTGTGTGTGTGTGTGTGTGTGTGTGTGTGTGTGTGTGTACATGTGCAAGGGTGTGTAGGTAAGAGGTTGATGTTGAGTGTCTTCCTCAATTGCTCTCTACTTATCTTTTGAGAGACAGGGTCTCTCATTAAACCTGGAACTCACTGATTTGGCAACACTGGGTGACCAGCAAGCTCAAGGGATCCTTTTGTCTTTTTTCTTCTTATTTCTGGGATTATAGGAATGCATGACACATGGGCTTGTACTTGGATGATGGAGATGGAACTTAGGTTCTTCTATTTGCATGGCAAGTACTTTACCAAATGAGCCATCTCTCATTGAATACTTCCATTCCAATTACATTTATTATATCATGCTGAGAAAGTATGATGGAGAACAGCATGTACCTTTCTCCTTCATTATGTTGAATATTTCAGATTTGCTCTACACAGTGATGCTTCTGTTTTGATGAGGACTATTGGAACTTCTGCCTTTGGTCCTGTGCATTGGTTTTTTTCATACTGTGGGTAGAGACAAGTGTAAATCAGCAGTTGTAATTATAAAGCTAGCCTCAGGCTTACATACCACACGGATGATGAAAGAGGAAAATGGTCACCTCTCCCACTCTCATATGTATTCATGTGTGATGTATGTGTGCTAGTGTGCTCACCCATGAGTACACATGTGGAAGCCAGAGGTCTGCTTTGGGAGTCATCTTCTATTCTTCTCACCTTACTTTTTTGAGACAAATCTTTCACTGAACCTGTGGCTCTATTAAGACTGGCTGGCCAGTGAGCCACCAGGATCTATTAGCATGTCCCTTCCTAGTACTGAGGTTACAGATGTGCAGTGCTACAGTCAGCTTTTATGTGGGTGTTGAAGACCTGAACTTAGGTCCTTTTGCTGATATAAAAAGCACTTTACCTGCTGGGTAGCAGTGGCGCGCATGCCTTTAATCCCAGTACTGGGGAGGCAGAGCCAGGCAGATCTCTGTGAGTTCAAGGCCAGCCTGGTCTACAGAGTGAGATCTGGACAGGCGCCAAAACTACACGGAGAAACCCTGTCTTGAAAACAACAACAAAAACCAAAAAACCACTTTACTCACTGAGCTGTCTCCCCAGTTTTAGGGGGTGAGACTTTTTCAATATAGAAGGTACCTATATGGGAAAGATCTTAGATTCTTTAGCAAATTATTTAATTATTTGTTTAATTAATGGATCATTATCTTTATTATTGTATTATTGTATCTGTATAGTTGAAGAAAGAAAAACAAAGCTTTTGAAAAATTTTAGGAGGTATAGTTTGTATACTTCAGATACTGGGATTTTCCCCTTGAAATGCTACTTTTGTTTTTGGTTATGTATATTTTACTTTTTATTTTTTTGTTCTTGTGTGAATAGCACTTGGCACATTATATTTATTTTGGTGATATTTCAGCTGTAAAAATGTCTAAAATTAGATTCCTAGAAATCAGGTATGAGGAACTGTTGGCCACACTGTCTGGGTTATGTTTTGAGCACTATAGAAAACTCCTATCACATTGGCTATTCTTAGTATTTTTAGAACACACAATTCATGCTGCTACAAGGATGTTATTTGCTTCTGTTTTTACAAAGAAGCCTAAAGTCTAATGGCATTATAGACTCCTTAGAGCCCTCTCTTGTAAATAAGGTTCGCTCTGCTGAGGATCTGTCCTCATTGTACCGTTGAAGAGCAGATGCAGTTTAAAAATGATCTCCCTTTCTTTTCTTTCTAGTTGGCCAGTCTTTGCCTGTTTTATTTTCTATCCCTTCAGCTTTATGAAATAGGGGACAAAACAGTCAGATGTTGTTTTATACACAATGCCCTCAACTGGGCTGAGGGATCTATTTCCCTGATTCCTTCTGTTAGTCTCTGTCCTGTGAAGTAACTCAGAATTTCTTGACTTTCTGTTTTTATAGATTTCTATAAAGAATCCCTTTCTTCTCTTCGGTTAATTCTCTGTGGTAATATCTCCTGAGGCTGTTTCTTTGCCTTCAGTTTTGACAACTATGATTTAGTTTCTGAGATGATGAAAGGGTAGTGAAAAGGGCATGGAAAGAAAAAGCAGGAAAGGAAGGAATTATCTCATGATTTTAGTCAGAAGGAAATCACCCAGACAGAAAAAAAATGTTAGAAGTGGGTCAGATCCCAGGAAGTTGGATTGAATAAGTGGCACCATGTTACACAGCCCTATTTTACATCATTGTTGTTACTGTGGCAACTGAAAGAATGAGTGTATTCATTCGGAGGTCAAATATATGTCTTTGCTGACTCTGACTATACTTAGCAGAATTTGTTCAATTCAACTTTGAGAATGCTAGTGGGGAAGAGATTTTCATACGTGTGTCTTTGTGTGTTCTGTGTGTTTGAGTGTGAAGTATTCATATGTTTGTGTATGCATATAATCTTATTATCTGAAATAAAAAATGTGCAATAAAGTAGGGTTATTCATTTCCAGAAGGTGCATTCAGGAGATATACTACCTTTTTCATGTGTATATGGTATGTGTGCATATGTACACATGTGGGGGTACTTGTGGAGGCCCACAGTTGATGTTGGGAATCTTTCTCAATAGCTCTCCTTCCTTATTCCTTGAGGCAGGCTCTCTCAGTCAAACCCAGAACTTGCCAGTGCAGCTAGTCTGCTAGCGAGCTTGCTCTGGGGACTCCCTGTCTCTGCCTTCTGAGGCTGGAAACAGAGGTAGCCTACTAAGCCCACTTGGTGTTTACCTGGGGATCTGCTTTCACAGCCAGCCTTTAACTTCTGAATTTTTTTTTTCATGTGTGTGGAATGAGTATATGTATATGTATGCACCTTGATACTATTTTTTATAGAATTGAATGGTTGTCCTCCTCTGAGGTATATTTGTATATGTGATGTTGTGTATGCATGGTCATATTTATGTATGTGTGAATTTGTTTGCATATATTGTGCTTATGTATGAATATATATATGCATGTGTGTTTATGTGATATACATGTGAGTGTTATGTGAATGTTTACATATGACTGTACATGTTTATATGAGTGAGTATGAAAGTGTGTCTCTGTAAATGTGTTTATCCATATGTACATATGCATTGTATGTATTTATGTGGCAATTTTTGTGGAAAGTATGAATTCATGTATGTATTTGCGTTGCACTTGTGTATGCATATATGTACATAGTTGTGTGTGATGTGCAAATTATGTACACCATTACATGTGTGCCCATCTTAATGTATTGCATACTTATTTTTTTTATGTGTATGGGCATATTTTATTCCCTGGGAGGCAGTTATTACTGTATAGCCTATGGTGACTCTCTAGTTGTTCTCTCAGGAAGGGATTGGAATTGTGAATGTTCTCACCATTGCTTAATCATGCCTGAATTTGTATGAAATGCATGTCTGCATATAATGTGAGGTCAAATATATTTTAAAGGTTTAAAGGTGTTAATGCATTATAATAAAATAATGTAATATTTTTGTTCCCTTTGCTTTGTGGGTGATTTTTTTTTTTTTTTTTGGCATAGGGTATAAGATGCAGTACAAAATGACAGGGAGTTAGTGGTGATGTTGGCTAGGAGGTCTGGCTAATGATTAATTTTTATATTCACAAACATCTGGTTACAACTTTGGAGAAGGGTCACTGACTTGCTGCCCCTTTAATAATTTCAGCATCTTTGTTCCTTTTTAGTCTTCATATTAGTTTTATCCACAGCTGCTCTCCAAAGAAGTTTTTTTCCCATAGAAATGTGTAGTGTTGAATTCACTTAATGGGAGAGATCCAGCTGCTTTTCCACATGACTTATTTGCAAACCTCCCTTCCTACCCTGTCTCTACAAGTAGACAGTAGTCATTAATAGAATTGATTGCTATTTCTTCCTTAGGTTCATCACTTTTATCAGAATAAACTTAGGGGTCTTGGGAGATAGCTCAGTGGAAATGTACTTAGTATGTAGAATGAGGCTTGGGGTTTAGATTTTTCCAGTGTCCATATGGAAAAAAAGAAAGCTGGTAGGTATAGTGACTGCCTATAATTCCAGCACTAGGGAGTCAGAGACTGCATTTCTGGAGCAATCTGGCTACACTATCTGGAATTGGTGAATTCTGGGTCCAGCAAGAGATTGCCTCAATAAATAAAGTGGAACATAATTGAGGAAGACACCTGATATCAACCTCTGACCTATACACATGCTTATACACAATGCACATATCACACACAGGAAGAAAAAAAAGAGTAAAGTTTTATACTATTTATGATGATTAATCCTTGTGCTTTTCTGGGTGAAGTTGAATTGTGACCTGCCTCCAGTTGTGCTAGAGCTTTGGTAACGGTCACTATTTTGAACGATGATTGTCTAACATTCCACCAAAACTGTTGGTCTTACTCTCATCTATTCAGCATGTAGGAGCCTTGGACATGTGTGTAAAGGTGAGTGTGTGCTAGTATAGGTTCCCTGAGATCTCAGTGGGGACCTTAGTTTTTCTTACTAGGATACCAGATATGGCAAAAGATAGAATTCATAGAAAAAATACGTAAAGAATTATTCAAAAATAGGTAATGTCATTGATTATGTAAAAAGTTCATTTAGCTAGAGCATATAAAATCAGAAAAGAGACATTATGAAAGTATTAATGGGTGTATCTTATATATTCTAGTATTAGGGCAGCCTAGAACAACATAGGGTTGTATAGTATAGAACAGAGGGAATATCATAGTGTTTGGTATCATACTATAAAATAATATCACATAGACTAGAATGAATAGCTAACAGTGTTGTATAGAACAGAATAAATAATTTGGTACAGCTCCTTGACTTATGATAGGGCCATGTCCAAAAAGCCTGAAAATATGAGTAGCATATCTAACCGATAGTTCTTTATTCATAGCTGGGCAGTGTAGTTGTCAATTGTCTTTCCTGTTCATTGTATAGCTGGATAGAGAACTGCAGCCTGTGGCCACTTCCCAGCATCATGAGAAAGCATTACACTATATCTCACTAGCTTGTGGAAAGATCAAAATCTGTAATTCAAAGTATAGTTTCTACTGATGGTATTGCTTTTGTGCTTTTGAGAAGTCGAAAAGTTGTAAATCAATACACTGTGTATATAGGTCAGGGAATATCTGTAGTGTACTATAGGATAGTATAGTGTCAATAGAATTGGGACTCTAATATTAGACTGTGTATTATAGTATCTGTCCTTGATCTTTCTTTGATTTATTCTGAGAATCAGGACAGAGATATGAGGGCAAGGAAGATGGCTTATTATTATTATTATTATTATTATTATTAATTATTATTATTATTTGCTTTTAAGGCCATTACTTGTTGGGATCATCTTGTGGGCCCTGTTTATGTGGTAGTATTTGCTGTAGCATTCTATGCATTCTTTGTAGAATTCAGTATTACCTCTTATGAAAATAGTTGTATATGCCTACTGCCTGTCACAACCTCAATGGATTATACCTGTGGTTAGTATTCTGATTATTTCTTTGTATTATCTCTGTTTTGTTAGAGAAAAGGCACATGATGAATGCCATGTATTGTGTAAAGTCAGAGTCTCTTCATTAGTTGACGTTGTATTTGAACAAGAACTGAAAACTCCCTCATCTTGAGAAAGCCAGAAACTCTTAATATTCTGTATTGTAAATGACTCTATGTGTCTAGTATAGAGTGGGTGGGGGGGGCATTTCTAATGTTTCTTTTTCTCACTTCTTTCATTGGGTTATTGTTTCAGAGATACCTAAGTTCACTGTGATGAATGAGTAGCTCAATATTTGGCCAGCAGCCATGAAAGATGAAAGCCCAGCTAGGAAATATCCTGTGTAGCAGAGCTAAGGAGAGATGCTGCAGAGGATTACAGGATACTCCCAGAATTCTCTTGCTGTGCTTACCTTCTTTGATTATTGTCTTCTTTTATTTATTTATTATTTATTTATTTGTTTTTGTTTTTCGAGACAGGGTTTCTCTGTGTAGCTTTGCGCCTTTCCTGGAACTCACTTTGTAGACCAGGCTGGCCTCAAACTCACAGAGATCTGCCTGCCTCTGCCTCCCTAGTGCTGGGATTAAAGGCGTGCTCCACCACCGCCCAGCTTTGATTACTGTCTTAGTCACTGTTCTATTGCTGTGAGAGACAACATGAGCACAGTGACTCTTAAAAGGGAAAGCTTTTAGTTGAGGCTTGCTTACAGTTTCAGAGGTTTAGTCCATTGTTATCATGGCAAGAAGCATGGCAGCATACAGGCAGACATGATGCTGGAGAAATAGTTGAGAGTCCTACATCCAGATCCACAGGCAACAGGAAGAGAGAGACACTGGGACTGGTTTGGGCTTTTGAAACCCCAAAGCCCACACCCAGTAACACACTTCTGACAAGGCCACACTCCCAATCCCTTTTAAGGAGTGCTACTTCCTGATGACCAAACATTCAAATATATGAGTCTCTGGGGTCCATTCTTATTTAAACCACCACAAGTAGCATACTCAGAGGGTCATCTCCTAATTGGACTTGGTTGTTGCCTACTGAGTGATGTCAGGTGATTTGGAAAAGGGACCTGTGGTGTTGCCCTTGACCTACTTCTCCTTGTAGGAGCATCTTCTGAAGAGATGACTTGTAGGGCATCTATTAATCTAAATGTGATTAGCAAAAGATATCCCCTCAGATAAGAGAATTGGAGCCACTTTGACGAGCTATTTTTTATTTCATTCTTTCTAAAGAGAATATTGGTTTTTCAAACTCAACAACTAAAGTCAAAGAAAAATTCAGTATTTTCTTTGGGCTGTCTGCCTTGCTATTGAACAATAGAAATAAAAAAGAAAGGACATGACTGCTTCTAGGTATGGTAGAGGAGAAAGTTTATTGTACATAAAAGGGAGAGTGTAGCCAGAGGCAGAGACATCTGGGAAAGTCCAGAGTGAACATGACCCTGAGTCATGTGGGGAGATAGGAAGGGGAAGGGGGAAGAAGGAGAGATAGAGGAGCCAGGTGTCCTCTCAATAGTCAAGAGGGCAAAGGTACAAAAAGAACAGGTAACCAAAATGTCTGGATTATATATGGAAGAACAGCCCAGCCCCTGCGCTAGAGAGTTCAGGGTAGAGGGTGGGGTATACTAGCCATACCCTGTAACAGGTAGGGACTGAGGCATGCTGGTAGAACCTGGTAGCCAGGTCCACTTTGATATGTTAAATAGGCACCTCAGCCATTTGGCCTAGGATTTGAGACTTAACAGCTATGTATAGGTAAGTCCTTGGGGGTTAGGAGGCCATAACACACTTTGTAGATCCTCTGTTTCTCAGCCTGGTGGAAGACTTTTTCTTACCCAAAGAAATATGTTCTTTTAATATTTCTGAACCAGGGCATTTTAATGAGAGATTTAAAGTGTGTTCTTTAGTTTGTGATAAATGATTAAACTAGCAAGCTCAAGAATTAGACTTGTGATGTAGTTAATATGAGACATTAACTGTAAAGTAGCTTAAAAAAAGCAACCCAGTCTGTTGTTGTCTATTTTTTCTACTCTTTTGAGGGGCCTGCTACCCAGTTCCCAAATAAGTCACACACAGAGGCTTATTCTTAATTATGAATGTCTGGCCTTAGCTTGGCTTGTTTCTTTCCAGCTTTTCTTAAATTGTTCTGTCTACCTTTTGCCTCTGGGCTTTTCCCATTCTCTTACTTCTGTAAATTTTACTCTTACCCCATTGCTGGTTGTGTAGCTGGGTGGCTGGCTCCTGGAGTCCTCCTCCTTCTCTTGCTCCTTCTTCCTGATCCTCTCTTCCCAGATTTCTCCTTCTATTTATAACTCTGCCTGCCAGCCCGTCTATCTTTTCTCCTGCCTCGCTATTGGCCATTCAGCTTTTTATTAGACCATTAGGTGTTTTAGACAGGCAAACTAACACAGCTTCACAGAGTTAAACAAATGCAATATAAACAAAAGTAACACACCTTAAAATAATATTTCCCAACACTAGTTCATTGCTGCTTGTGCTAAAGGAATGATGAATTCATGTACTTTACCTGCTGAGGCCCTGCTTGACCTAGAAAGGCTCTTTCCTGAAGTTCTCTGGTGGAGACATGTCAGATCATAGAATATCTTTGGTATTTATTTATTTGCTTGGTTTTAAGACAAGGTCTTATGTAACTCAGGCTGGCCTGCAACCATGTAGTTGATGATTTTAAACTTCTGATCTTTCTGCCTCTGCTTCCTGGGTTCTGGTATGACATGCGAGAGCCATCATACTCAGTTTATATAGTGCTAGAGTTCAAACCTAAAGCTTTGTGGGTACTAGGCAGGTACTCACTCTACCAACTGGACTATAGCATTAGGCCCCTTTCCCCCTTTTTTGAGATACTGACTTACACAGCCTAGACTGTCTTTAAACTCCCTGTGAGGTGAAAGGTGGTTTTGAACTTTTCTTTTTTTTTTTTTTTTTTGGTTTTTCGAGACAGGGTTTCTCTGTGTAGCTTTGCGCCTTTCCTGGGACTCACTTGGTAGTCCAGGCTGGCCTCGAACTCACAGAGATCCACCTGGCTCTGCCTCCCGAGTGCTGGGATTAAAGGCGTGCACCACCTCCGCCGGCGGTTTTGAACTTTTGATCCTCCTATCTCCATCTTCTTTTTTTTTTGAGCCGAGGACCAAACGCTGGGCCTTGCTCTCGCTAGGCAAGCGCTTACCACTGAGCTAAATCCCCAACCCCCCATTTTTTTTTTTTTTTTTTTTTTTTTTTGGTTTTTCGAGACAGGGTTTCTCCATGCAGTTTTGGTGCCTATCCTGGATCTCCATCTGTAGACCAGGCTGGCCTTGAACTCACAGAGATCTGCCTGGCTCTGCCTTCCGAGTGCTGGGATTAAAGGCATGCGCCACCGCCGCCCGGCCTATCTCCATCTTCTAACTGCTAAGATTCCAGACTGTGCCACTGTGCTTGGTTTGTCTTAAAATTTAAAAGTTTTATGCTTTTAATTCTTATTAGAGTAATTTTGATGCACAATATGAGTCCCTGGCAGACAGGCCCTGTGGCTCTTCTGCTATGTCTTGGGTGGTGCTCAGGGTAGTGCTAGGCACTCTGGGTGTGCTTGGCGACATTCAAAGGTCTGTGGCACTCTGGATGCCTTTCCCTGTGTTCCTCTACAGCTGTTTTTGTAGAGTGCCTGGAAGTGAAAGGAGTCAGGAGAGGGTGTGGTATGGCTGCTTGGAATTTCTGAGAAGCCTTTAATTTCAGTAGAGAGCCTGGCATGAACATTTTTTTTTTCCTCCCCCAGGTTGAATAATTATTTAATGAAGTTTGTCTCCTTACCTGGATTGGGACAGTACTTGTTTAAATGCTATCTTTGTCTTTTAGGCCCAGAACTGTTGATTCACTAGTAGTGAGTAAAGGGACCTATGCAGAAGTTTCAAAGTCTTTTCCAAAATGTTGCAGGAAGCTCATATGATTTGAGAGAATCCATTTTCTCTAGTACACTTTACAGTGCTATGGGAATACAGGCTGTGTATGTAAAGGGGCTGGGCATGAGAGTTGTGGGGGTAGGATGATTGTGTTACAGCATTAAAGCTTATTAATAAACATTTAAAGAGATTATTTAGTTGCCAAGTCATTGTAGATTTTTTTATTTCACCATTAGGGCTTTTTAGAACATTAATTGCTGTTAGAATCCTGGTAGTTTCCTGAATTTACCCCATCAACATATTTTCTGGCAAGCTCCTGTTTATGGTTGATGGACACTAGCCCAGTCACATGTCCCTGCTACATTGAATGTCTCCCCATAAGCAACTGCGAGAGAATCTGATTCCCTTTCTTACCAAGCATTTCTGCTTCTGAGCCCTGTACCAGGGCGTTACCCTTGCTGATGTCCCTGTAGGAAAATACACTCTAGTTCCAGCAGCCTCTGGGGAATGGACTTGTGGAGTATGTGTGAGGCTGGGTTGCCTGGGTTGTATAGGACAATATTCAGAGCTGGCTGCATCTGTATGTAGGGCATCTCTTCTGTGTGCTTCACATGGCAGGGGCCTTTCCTCAGTTTATTAAATTCATGAAGCCTAGGAAGGATGGGCTCAGGACTGTACAGTGTGGATGCGTGCATGTTTAGAGATGTGCATGGACGTGTGACACTTGCCTGCTTCCTGTGCAAACAGACTTTGGCTTTCCTTGCATATTACTTCTGTATCCTGGCCTCATACCCAGGATCTGTCAGTCAACAAATCTAGTGAATTGCTGATGTAGACACAGCTAAACTCGGAAACTAGAGAAATTTTAGTGATATCCCAAATGATATTAAACAAAAATTCATTCAGTTTGACCGTGGAATGACATGGGTTATACAACATGGCTTAGTAGCTGTATAAATGGCATATCAGATCTTAAGAACCTGTTTTGAGGGGTGGGGATTTTGTTTTCCAGGCATCTAAGATGTTTTCTAATCATAAGTGAGTGGTTTTAAATATGAGGGGATGTGAATGATGTACATCCAGAGTCTAGAAATACTTAATATTGAACTTAGGCTCTAAAGCCAAATTTCCAACTCACCAATGGGCCACAGCCTGAGGAAGTGAAATTAAAGTATTGTGGCAATGAATTCTGTGTATTGAACTCATCTTGAACAGGAGTGTAGAATTAATCATTTGTGTTAGGAGAAAACCAATTTCCATGGCTACAAAATATAAATGCCCAATTGACTGTGAGTGCAACTAAAAAAGCCCTTCCTTCCCCTAAGTTTTTATTGGTCCATAAATCCATCTCAAGTGATTTACAGTGTGAAGATGAGGAATAGAGATGGTCCCATACTGGTGCGAAGGGAGAAGTTAACCTTTCCCCTTTTCAGCTTCACTCTGCCTGTGTCAACAGAGTGACACAGAGGAAAGCAGCTACAGTTAGCAAGAAGGCATTTGTTAGGAAAAGTAATAGATAGCCATACAAAGAATGTTCTGGCGCTCTCACGGTTTTCTGCTTAACAATTTTGGATGCAGCTCTGACTATCTGCCTCTTTTTTTAGGGGTAGGCAATGTAGACATAACCTGAGGATTCTTTCTCTAGGATTGTTCCGGTTGCCTGCCTAGGCCCAAGGCTCTGATGACCATGTGTTAAGCATTGCTAGTTAATGAAGCCAAGCCATATCTCATTGTATCATCAAGATCGTCATCATCAAGAGAGATGCTCACAGTTGTGTGGTGATGAGAATCAAAACACCTATGTAGTTGGTCGTAGTGGAGCTGCTAAGGAAAACAGGTGTTTCTGCCTTTCCCAGCATGGATAAGTGCCCAGGAATGTAAAAAAATTGTTAAAAGAAAAAAGTCATTTGCCCTGGTACCTCTTTTGTTTAAAACAAACAAAAGCAAGCATTCATACTTTTGCATTAACACAAGGATAGAAAATATTTAGAAAATGCAGCTTTTATTTATTTATTTGTTTGTTTATTAGTTTGTGTGTGTGTGTGAGAGTGTGTGATTTACTTGTATATGTGGATAGGCATGCCTTGTATGTGCATATGGAGGCTAGGCCAGAACCTCAGGTGTTTGTTTTTATTGCTCTCTGCCTTAATTGCCTTGTCTCTCACTGACCTGGAAGCTTGCTGTTTTAGTTAGGCTGGTGGGCTGGCTTTAGAGCTTTCAGGAACTCTGCCCTGAAATGCTGGGGTTATAAGCATACTCGGCCATGTGCTCCTTTTTTTTTTTTAAACATGGTGCTGGCGGTTCGAACTCAGGTTCTCATATGAAGCAAGCACTTTCACCCACTGAGATATATCTCCAGCTCTCAATTTTTTTGGGGGGTGTTAGATATGAGAATTAGGGAGGGGCAGGTTGAGTGGGTGGAAAAAGCTATTAGGTGCTACCTTTATACTATTTTCTTTTCTAAAACAAAATATTCAAGTTAAGATTGAGTTCAGCTTCTTTATAGCCTCAGCAAGTGGTATTATGGGCCACTCTGTCTCAGCCTATGTCTCAGGCAGTGGTGGAAGAGAGTTGGGAGGGTCTGTGGCAGGCTTGAGGGTGACACACTTCATGTTCTGTTGACTGGGTCCTCGGTCGGTCCTCGGTCTCAGAGTGTTTGGGAGTGTGGTCAGGAAATTTGTCAAGAGCATTTTGACCCACAGCCAGCAGCAGGGAGAATAAATATGCCAGTTTATTCAAGTTGATACTGCTTAAGCTTTTAAAAAATTATTATTTATTTTGAAACAAGGTCCCACTATGTAACCAACTCTGGTCTGGGTTTTCATTATATAGCCCAGGTTGGACTTGAAGTCACATTCTTCCTGCCTCAGCTTCCTAATGGCTAGCATCCTTGACATGAGCTATCATGTCCACATGTTGCCTAGTTTTTTTTTTTTTTTTTTTTTTTTTCCCAATTTTTATTCTGTTAGCTATGCTGGGTGTTCTTTGTATAGACCACATATTTCACCAGTAGGTTATTTTTTCTATATAGCTTTCCTTTAAGTTTCTCTATCTATCCCAGGTTTCCCTTTGTGATGGTGTCACTGCTGATGATGAATGGATTACCCAGGAGCAAGGAATACAGCATCTCTTTTTTTGGCTGCTTACTTACTTAGCCTGCCTCAGTAGGCTATAGCAGGGTTGGTATTTGGGAAACCCCCAGATTCAGGATGAGAAAAGTTTTAAGGCGTGAATTCATTTAGGCAAATGTTCAGAGTAAACATTCAGATGCTTTCAGGGGGTTGGAGAGATGGCTCAGCAGTTAAGAGCACTTACTGCTCTTGGAGAGGACATAAATTCAGTTTCCCAGAACTCCTATTAGGTGGCTCACAACTGCCTGTAACTCCAGCTCCAGAGGATCTAATACACTCTTCTGACCTCTTGGGCATCCACACACATAGCATACACTCATAAGTACACATACACACATCTTTAAAACATAAGAAATTATTATTATTATTTTTCCAGATAGGGTTTCTCTGTGTAGTTTTGGTGCCTGTACTGGATCTTGCTCTGTGTAGACCAGGCTGGCCTCAAACTCACAGAGATCCACCTGGCTCTGCCTTCCGAGTGCTAGAATTAAAGGCATGCACCACCACTGCCTGGCAAGATATTATTTTATAAGAAATTCTTTCAGAGGCATAATATGGTCTTATCTTGTAAAATACTGTGTGTTTTAGATGAAGTACTTTTTAGAAATGTATTTTATTGAATGATTAGAACAAAAATTAAAATTGTAATGTTTTGTTTGTTTCTGAGACAGGATCTTGCTGTATAGCTCAGACTAGTCTTGAGTTTTCTGTGTAGCCCAGGCTGTCCTAAAACTCAAGACAATCCTTCTCCCTCAGCTTCTCAAGTGCTGGAAATATAGCTACCATACCTGGCTCTGAAGTGCTTTTTGCTTGTCTTCCACATGTGTTATTCTATTTTCTGCTCTTTTATATGTAGGAGATTTATCTTTTGAAGAATTTGGTCATTCCACAATGCTTAGTGATGTATCTTTCTGATGTAGCTACTGTGTTGGGAAATAAGATCACTGTTTGTGAGGAGTTGACCTCAGTGGAAAAACAGAGGAGAGCTGAAAACCGTTATGTGGTGTAATCCATGACTCAAGGAGATGGTAATCATTATAGAAGGCTATGGGACCTATGGTCTAGGGCCTTACTGGTGCAGGAGAAAGGTCATCAAGAGGCCCTGGTGGATGTCCTCTAAAGGTGGGAGCAGTGGCAAAAGGTAGCCAGGAAAAGAGGGAGCTACAGGGACTTGGTTGGACTGTAGGAAAGATGAATGGTGTACATGAGGGCTGGAAGGGTAGGCAGGGCCTGAGACAGGAAAGAAGAGCTATTGATTTTGAGGAGATGGGCTTTGAGAGATAATGGATGAGCATTACAGAGGTTAGTTAGCTATAAACCACAGAAAGAAGTGTTGGAGCTAGAAGCCGAGTACCTTCAGATCTGTTCCTGAGCCCACCTTTAGCTTTTCCATGGCCCTAGACATTTTAAAGGAACATTTGCATTATGTTACAGGTCAGAACAAAGGCAGAACATCTTAGCCAAAGTGGTGTTGGGTCCTGGCTGCAGTTTTCAAGGGCTTAGGACATATGGATTCTATGTATGAGCTAGAGCTGGCTAGGATTCTGGTTGCAAATTACAGAAAACAACTCAAACTAAATTATGCAGAATTGTATGAAGTTGAAAGCTTAGCTCCAAACACCAAGATTTAGATGTCCAGCTCTGGGACCAAGAGGGCTTTCAGCTGTCCTGTCTCTTTTTGTAGCTCTGCTTCTGAGGACCAGCTCTCTGAGGTGTCCAGCTGGTAAGTTAGGTGAAAGGTGCTACCTGCTCTCCCTTGGCTGTGAGCCCAAGTTTGTAGGAAAAGGACTCCATTGATCTGTAGACCTCAGGAGCAGTTCTTTCTGAGCTACCACCAGCTGTGATAGTAGAGAGTAGAAAGTGCACATGGCTACAGGGGCCCTTATTTCTCTTGTAAGATGATGACAATAGCCTTGTTATACACAAAGACATCAGTCAGCCATGTGATGTGTCTCTTGTTTTGGTCTAGCCACATATAGCTGTTCATGGAATTAGGGTAGTTCACAGACCGGAACAGTATAGTCACCTGACCTTGAAAACATAGCACAATGCTGTTGACACTACATTCTAACAGTGGGGAAGTGCATTCTCAAGGTGACTACCACTACCAAAGGAACAGGAAAGGAAACCACCCTCTATGTTGGAGCCCACCAGGCTCCTCTCTCCTGAGTGTGTGTGTGTGTGTGTGTGTGTGTGTGTGTGTGTGTTATCATCCCTAGTAACAGGACTCTGAGGTGGGATGCTAGGCTACACTTCCTCCTTGAATTTTGTTACTAGTATCTCCCAGATGCAGATGAGAAGACTCAAAATTACTCCTCAGGGAGCATAAATCTCACAAGATAGCTTAAATGATCACAGGCTTTGGGCAACAAATACTACCTAAATTTCCTTTTTTGTCTAGTGTTTATCTTGTGCTGCAAAGCAGTGATACACTTAGATGTGAGCAGGACTGAACCCCAAGCTGTTGGGTGCAAGAAAAGACATTGTTCTCTTACCTCAACTAAAGTTTTAGTGGGGTTCTTCCAGAAAGAACTCATCCCTTTCTTAAAATAGACAGAGAATTATTGGCAAGTCATTTGGGATTTGGGGTTAAACTAAAAGTAATTTTATTTTGTAGCACTCTGAATATGACATTTGAGTTAATTATTCTTTGAGAGTTTATGAAACATGTATGTACAGTACTCTGATTATCTTTAATCCATAGCATTTTCTATAATATGACAAAACTTGCAATCTTAGAATTTTTGGAGAATGTAAGAAAAGGAAAAGTTGATTTTCAGTTGTTTTGCTTTCAGGTGATTTGCACCATTTTCTATTTATTTAATTTTTACTATTTCCAACAAAAAGTGATTTTCCTAATATTAGAATTTATCTGAAATTTAATTAAAATAAAGCTAATACTCTGAAGTTGGTGTACTGTAATTTAAAAGTATTAGACTGCCATATAATGTTGTCTGAATTGCTTATTCCCTCTATCCTTACCTTAATGAGTGATGCTCCCACCCATTTCTGTGCTTGCTTTAAGAGAGAATTTTCAGAATCATTAGTACTTGTTTTGAACATAAGGATTGGAACATAGTTGTAGCAGTAGAAATGCTCAGCTGGATGGGTGAGGTTTGGGGATTAAAAAAAAAAGCCCCTTTGAGAATCACAAACATAATTACCTTGATCTTGGATTTCAATATAATTTGTTTAACAAAACCTATAATCCTATAAAATTCTGCTGGTATATTTTGGTTTTCTATTTTTTCAATTGCTTTGTTTAACATGATAAATTAATGCATATTAATGTATTCTAATATGTGGTTTTTTTCAATTTCTTTGTTTAACATGATAGATTAATGCAAATTAATGTATTATGACCAAGTATTAGAAAATTAATTTTTCTAACAAAGTCCAGATGAAATTTTATAAATTGTTTTTAATGACAAGGGTAGCTTTTTTATTTTTATTTCTAGAACATCCACCTATGCTTACATGTGGTTCTGCAATGTCCCTGACTAGGGCATGCACTGCCACCCACTGCCAGACTGAGGTTAGGAGGTACTTTGTACTTGGCTGTCATTACTTTCACATGCCTTAGGATATATATTGGAGAGTGGAGGAGTGCTTGCTATTGACATAGAAGAGATGTGGGGTAGAATGATGCACATAACTTCTGGTATGTCATATATGAGGTGTCAAGTAGTCTGTATGTCAGTGTGACCTGGAGCAGGATGTTAGGGCCATGGAGGAGCTGGGTAGAAGGACCCCTGGGACTTAGTAGAACCACTGCCTCAGCTGTGTTTCCTGTTGTGGTCTTGGATAAAGGGTGGTAGGTAGGAATGGAGACTCATTTCTCCAGGTGCCTATGCACCCCACAAAGCTAGGGTTTCTGGTAGTCTTGCAGTCTGTCCTTCAGCCGACTGTGTACCCATTGGAGGTATTCTCAGAACAAAACAAATGTTATTTAAATGTTCATACATCACCTTTCAAAAAGTATTTGAGTCTTCATGAGTGTTAACTCCATCCTGAGGTAAACATTCTGAATGCTATGAGCCTATGAGCATTTCCTTTTTTTTTTTTTTTTTCAGATTTACTATATTTATTATTATCTCATGATGTGCATGTGAGTCCAAGCATGCACATGCCATGGCTTATATGTGGAGTTCAGAAGACAGCTTTTGGGAATTGGTTCTCTTTTCCATCCTGGGTTCCAGCAGGAATCAAACTCAAGTTGTTGGGTTTACACAGTCTTTACCTGCTAAGCCATCTTGCTGGCTCTTTCTGCTACTGTTTTTGTTTTTAATTATATTTGTATTTAAAAATGGATTTACAGAGTAACAAGTTCCCATATGGGATTTTCATACTTCCTTCATTTTAGTTGATATCCTCTCCCTATCTTTCTGCCCTCACTCCCTTTCTCCCATACCTCATTTGACCCCTAGTATTCCCTCTTCCAATTTGTTGTATTATCCTTCCCACCCTTCTTCCCAAAGCGTCTTATTTTTTTCCTACTCTTGTGGGCTCTTTTTTAGTGTATGCCCCTGGTGGGTGGGGATATGCTGTGATCCCATGCAGATTTTGAAGCCTTATAAGCCATGAGGGTAGTAAGATAAAAGGGTAAAAGGTCCAGGCAGCACACACACACACACACACAGTCACCCTATACTGTTTTTGGTGTTCATTTTTTATTGTATAATTACGATCTTATAATGGATATGTAATGATTTAGGATGACTTTAAAAGCCTTTTTATTATTAAAATAGTATGTGTTCATAGTGGGAAATTTAGACATGTTTGTTTAAAAATTAATTGTATTACCATGATCAAATCGTTAATATTTTTATAAAAATTTCTTGTTTTTTTATATACTTAAAAGACAGGTTTTATAGATAGCAAATAATACAATTTTATAAATAAATTTTGGTATGTCTTGGGAATGTGAAATCAGGCAACAGAGCTTTGGCCCAGAAGGCCAAATGCTGCTCTTGGTTGAATTGATCTAAACAAACTTTGGTAGATTTGTCTTATTAATGCCTACAAATGCTTTTAACTTGGGGGAGAATGTTGCATCTGGGGGTAGAGAAAAGTACAGGCTTGGAAAAAAGTACAGGCTTTTAGAGCCCAAAGAAAAACTAGTAATATGTATTGCTATGTGTAACATTTCAAATGAACTGTTTTTCCTCCCTTTAAGTTTACAGAATGGAAGCCATTGGTTGGCTAGATGTGACTTCCTATGCACCATTGATGCCTAATGAATATTTGTTGAATAAAACAGAATAAATAAAAAATGAATAAAATAAAATGAAAGATTAGATATAGGTCAAGCTTCTCTCATGTTCTATCCTATCTGTCTTAAGTTCTGTTCTATTCTGTCTTTAGCATAATAGTGCCCATAAGATACTTTTGCGTTCATCTTATTATTGTGTGACACATGTATAACAAATGTGGAATGGTGCAGCATTTTATTCCATTTGATTTAAAACAATTAAAACTTTTTTTGTGAGTTGTGTGTCTGTCTGTACATGTATGTGGAGACCAGAGGTATCTTTCTCTATTGCTGTTAGTTTTTGAGACAAAGTCTCTCATTGACCCTGGAGCTCACTGGCCGTCTAGTTTTGCTAAGTCAGTGAGCTCTAGGGATATGCCTGTCTCTGACTTCCTATCACTAAAATTACAGGTACATACAACCATGCTTGGCTTTTTATGTAGGTGTTGGGGATCTGATTTCAGATCCTTATGATTGTACAACAAACACTTCAACAACTGAGCCACCTCTCTAGCCTCTTAAAACAATTATATTGAAAACATAACAAACAAACAAACAAACAAACAAAAAAACCTTTCTTCCTCCGAAGGAGAACCTGCTAGTTGATGTGGCGTGGAGTTCACATATGTGTGCATGGCATTCTTTTCTCAAATTATCTTCTCAAGCATTAACTATAGTTGTGTACTGGCTGGTTTTATTTGTCAACTGGACACAAGCTAGAGTCATCAGAAAGGAAGGAGTCTCAGTTGAGGAAGTGCCTCCATTGTGACCGAGCTGTAAGGTATTTTCTCAGTTAGTGATCAGTGGGGGAGGACAGCTGGGTGGTGCTCTCCCTGGGCTGGTGGTTCTGGGTTCTATAAGAAAGCAGCTGAGGAAGCCATGGGAAGCAAGTCAGTAAGCAGTACCACTCCATGACTTCTGCATCAGCTCCTGCCTCTGGAATCCTGTCCTATTTGAGTTCCTGTTCTGACTTCCTTCAGTGATGAACTGCAATGCTGAAGTGTAAGCCAAATAAACCCTTTCCTTCCTGGTTTGCTTTTGGTCATGGTGTTTTGTCGCAGCAATAGAAACCCTAAGACAAGTTGACAGAAAAGTAAAGAGGTGAGGTGATACTTGTGTTGAAGACATGTAGGAACTTGGATGTCTGGTGTGGTTTCAGTGTGTATGTGGACATTTATAGTGTGATGGCCATAGACATGATATGGTTTTGTGTGTGTGTGTGTGTGTGTGTGTGTGTGTGTGTGTGTGTGTGTGTGTGAGAGAGAGAGAGAGAGAGAGAGAGTGCGAGAGAGAGAGAGAGAGAGAGAGAGCGAGAGAGAGAGAGCGAGCCCTGTGCAGATCCTTTCACATACTTATTATTCTGAACAGAATTAGTAAGCAGAAAATATAAGGTAAGAATAGTATTTGTAGAAGACTATGTTCTTTTTTTTTTTTTTTGAGTTTAACTTGATACCCAGTGGCCACTGTGTTTTCACAGAAGTTTGCATACTTTCTATGCACCCTCTGTGATGGTGGTTCTAGCATTGTTACCAGCAGTTCCCCTTGGGCAATCTGCTAGAAGTTGGAAACTCTTTCCTGTCCCACACCTGAGGGCTTAGGACTTCCAGAGAGGAGGAACCTCCTGTAAGCTGCTCCTCTGGTTTCAAGGTGGTTCTGATGATGTCAACTTGTAGAAATGTACAAAAGTATTGAGTACTGTCTAGTATACCTTATTAGATTATCTGTATATTTTATTATATTTAAGTGAATTAAAAAACTATATTTGTAGAAAAGTGATATTATTGTAAGTAACCTTTTTATCCAAAAATACAGATGAATTTATAAAAAAATAAAATTATTAGATCATTCCTAATTTTGTTGCTTTTCTTTTGTCGGGGAAGGCATATGATACCATTTATCAATTTTAACACATGATCCCCCCCTCTTACATTCTAACAGTAACATAGACAATGATAGTAGCTAGCAGTAGGAAAAGAATTTAGATGTTGAATTTACTTTATCCAAGTATTGACTGAAAGGAGCAACAGTTGGTTAGCAACAAGAGAGAACGATTATTATTGAGGGATTATCTTTCTGATGTAATCTGGTAAGAGGCAATGTCATCTTCAAGGTAACTAGTATCAAATTATGAGCAAAAACCCATAAATACAGTGACAATAAGGAGTGATAGGAGTGATCTAGACTCAGAAGCAATGCCAGATGAGTTTTTATGCATACCATTGTAACCAGAGTTTCCTGTGTGCCTTATTCCAGCCTTTACTGGCCTTGTTCTGTACCTGATGGGGCCTGAAGTGTAGAAAAAGGTTACTGCTGTCTTGGCCATGGTCACAGAGTAGTCTTGTTTAGCCCTAGAATGTAAAAAAAGAACACTAATGGCTTACCCTGAAAATTGCACTTAAAGGTGAATTCTCTGTAGTTATATAGAACTGTTGAAGTTGTGTGTTTTTCCAGTTAAAAGGTAGAAGAATGTGGTGTGACCTTAGGATCTTTGAAGAATTCTAATGAACTCTCTTTTAATTTTTAACAGGAATCAGTAATTTGTTGTGCTTGATCTTGGACCTCTCTTTTTTTTTTTTTTTTTAAGAGGAAGAGAGACAGAAGCCCATCTTTAACAAGGCTTAGGGTGCCACATGGCATGTTTCACAGTAAGCCAGAGCCATTGAGATTAATATATTCCTGCATGTATGTCCATGTGTCTTGTATGTGCAAGCTCAGTTAACATGTTGGTTGGAGATGACCTTCCTTTTGGGGTCTGGGATGTGGCTGTGGCACATGTAGTGGCGGGGCTACCATGTCTGCCCTGCCCCTGTCCAGTTCCTGATTCTTGAGGTCTGAGGAAGGCTGGCTTCTACCCTGTCTTCCATTGTGAGCTTGGTTTTTAGAGTGTGATGAGATACTAGTAGAAGACATTGTTTCATAGTCTTTCAAGGAAGAGTTGTGCCTTGGAATGTCCTTTCCCCAGTGCTATTGTCCCAGTTACCTCTTAGTGTTGTCTTCCATGTAGAACAGCTAGTTCCTTTAAATGCCAGGCTACATTCTTTTTGCTAAACCTTAGTTTTCTAACACTTGGATATTTGTTGCTATTGTATGACATGGTTCTTAATCAAATCATAGAGGGGTACCACAACTCTACAGAACCCTGATAAAAGGCCTTAGGGTGCATTCATGTACCTTATTAGTCTTCTTTCTTCCTGCTTCCTGGGTACCCTGCCAGCTCTTGGAATGTGCAGGCAGCTGCTGTGCCCTCGTGGAGGCTAGCACCTGTCTGTGGCCTTGTGGAGGAACATGGGGAGTGGCTGAAGGAGTTGCAAGGCACCCTGGGAATGCCTGAAGTTAACAGGAATGAAACACTTAAACTATACAAGCCAGATAGAGGAAGAGTTTTCTAGACACATTTGGAAGTTGACTTTTAATTACACCAATGGGTGATGCTGTAAGTCTTTCTTCCTGATGTCCAAAATGAAGTATAATGATGGTAATGATTTGTGATGACTTAGATTAAGTATCTAAATTGATCAGGGTCTTGATTTAATCTGTAAAACCCGTACAATCTGTGCATTTCAAGGAGATTCCAGACTTAAAATGTTCTATAAACTATTAAGTGTAGTGGAAATGTTAGTTTTCATTAAGAAAGTCAAACACCCATTGTGTGGGGTTTCTGATATTGGATAGGAGTTTTGAATCTGCCAGAAGGTGCATCCAAAATGATTAACTAGGTGGCTTAAAACACTTCCTATGCTGTTAATATTGAGATGAGGGCCAATATCCTTGCTGTACCAACTGATCCCACTGTGTCAGTAATGTGCTAGGGATACACAGATCTTAACATATACATAATTAGTACTTTAAAAAATCAGTAATAAGGCAGGGACAGTTGTTTCTTGGTTTCTTTGGTGAATAACATTTGTGATGAGCACATAACACTTGTCTGATTACCTGTGTTATGACCTCCACTTTCTTGGTTTTGTGTCTTACAGTTTACCAGTACAACTTCTGTACCAGAGACTGAAGCTTGGGGCCTGGGCATTTCTAAACAGAGAAGCAGACATTTTCTAACCCTTTGCAGTTTTAGCTGTAGTAGAGGATTTACGTATTTTATAGTAAAAGTCACAGAGGTTGATATATTTCTAGGGTCATGGGACCTTTATCGTGGAAGCAGGTGGTGGCCTAAAACATGTTGAATTGAACTCAGGGCATAGACTTCAGAATAAGACTGGTAAGTTTTTCTGGGCAGTGGTGGCACACGCCTTTAATCCCAGCACTCGGGAGGCAGAGGCAGGCGGATCTCAGAGTTTGAGGCCAGCCTGGGCTACAGAGTGAGTTCCAGGAAAGGCTCAAAGCTACCCAGAGAAACCCTGTCTCAAAAAAACAAAAACAAAAACAAAAAACCAACCAAACCAAAAAAAAAAAAAAAAAAAAAAAAAGACTGGTAAGTTTCATAGTTTATCTTCTGGAGACATTCTGGGAAGGGAGGCAAGGACTGGAGGTTTTCCCCATGTGAACTTCTGGTGGCTATGGGTCTGTATCAAGGTTGTTTTTGCTATACAGCCCAGGAATGGAATTGAAACCTGCAGGATATGAAGAGATGTATTAGCCTGTATCCCTTTCTACCAGGCAAATTGCATTTTAAATGTTAAATGTGGAATTTTGAATGTTAACTGTAACTGGAAGTTTCTCCCGTCCCATCCATCCCCGCGGTCCGCAGCTGCTTGTAAAATAATCACTCAGAGGCTTATATTAATTACCAACTATATCGCCTATGGCAGGCTTATGCTAGCTAGTTCTTTCATCTTAAATTAACCCATTTCTATTTATCTATGTATTGCCACATGGTCCGTGGCTTTACCTGTATTCCATTACATGTTGCTTTTTGGACAAGCAATTTGGCGTCCTCCCCCCACCTTTTTCCTCTCACTATCTCTCTTGTGTTTTCCTGCCTGGCTCCATCCTGCCCTGCCATAGGCCAATGAAGCTTTATTTATCAACCAATCAGAGCAACATACATTCACAGAAAGACATCCCACAGCAGTTAACCTCGGAGATCTCCATCTTTCTTGCGTTATTTATGAAGAAAATAAACTCTAGAAACACTCACACACCTGTAAACCAAAAATAGGAACTTCACTATGTAAAATTTTTGCCAAAATGGAATGTAAGTAGAGGGAAAACCCTGCACCAGCTCTTTTCTTAGTCTTCAGAATCAAATATTGTCAAGTTCAAGGCCATCTTTTTGATCATGTTAATGGCTTACCTTTTTGAGTACTGTGCTTTGGGAACTTAAATATTTAGTTGAAATTGTCACATGTGACTGAATTGGCAGTATAATTTTATTCTTTGTAAAGCTTTTTGGTTCCCCATTAGAATTACTTACCTGAAGCAAGCTTTGCTTGCTGCCTTTGTGAAGAAATAGTGCTATAGTGGGGATATCAAATTAAATACAATTACCCTAAATGGAGCATGTTCTCTTCATACACTTAAAAAATTCATATATTCATCAAACATGTATTGAGAGCTTGCCATCTTTGTTGCCTAGTCACTGTTCATATATATTTTTAAAGAGTTCTTGCCATCCAGAACTAGAATAAGCATGCATTTAGGACTTGGAGGTAATTAAGGAAGATTCTTTCCCTCAGCAATTCTGTTTTTGTTTCTCAGACTTAGCACTCAGCTTATGCCCAGCCTTGATTTACTGGAGGCTCTCACCTGTCCACCACTTGGCTGGGGCTGATGATGGTGCATGTATGGGCAGAGAAAATTTAAGCAGTTATTGGCTATGAGTAGAGAAATCATTCATTGTATTACTCGCAGCTTTTTAATATGTTTCAACATTTGTGTAATGGGGAAAATACAAGTAAATCTGGAAATTAAAAAAGAAGTTAATTTGAAACTGTACTTTTGTGGATTAAGACAAAGTTAGTGGGCTGGAGAGATGTGTTTAAGAGCACTGACTGCTCCTCCAGAGGACCCAGATTCAATTCCCAGCACCCATATGGCAGCTAACAACTGTCTATAACAGACTCACACAGACATACTATGCAGGCAAAACACCAATGCATATTAAAAAAAAGACAGAGTTAGTTGCTTCTGTCATTGCTGTGACAAAACACCTGACAGAGGCTAACTAAAGGAGGAAAACTTATTTTTGCTCACACTTTGAGGGTACAGCTCTTCATAGAGGAAATCATAGCAGCAGGGGCCTGATGTGACTGGTCCCATTGTGCCCGAAGTTAGGAAGCAGAGAGAGAAATGAATGCTGCTGCTCAGCTCCCTTCCCCCCTTCTTAAACCTCTTTAGGAATGTCCTCAGGGATATACCCAGAGATATGTTTACATGATGATTTCAAGTTCAGTCAAGTTGATAAGATGAACTGTGACAGACTGAACAATTGAAGTATGTGTGGCACTTTAAGTGCTTTGGGATTTCTTTTTTTTGGGTTTACCATGTGGTTTATTTATAAAATAAAGTTATTTTACACATAGTTGAGAGCATAGATGGCACCAAAAATACTCAGCCAGTTTGATTTGTCTTAAGATGGGAGTGATTGGTTGGAGAAACAACTTGTAAGATTTCATGATAAGCACAGCTTGAGTTAATTTCTATGACTGTTCTCAGGGGCTGCCACTATGAAAGGCTTAAGTTAGTCTGACTTGATGGTCACCTATACCGGTCTAGTTTAATGTTACCACTCCTCTGAGCTAGAGATAACTTCTTGTTTGCTCCTCTTCCTACATTCCTCTGGTTCATCATTGATGGAGCAGCCAGGCCTTTCTACCCACAGGTGGATGCAGTAAAGCCCCAAGGTCATCTCCTATTCTTCTATGTCCTTTGCAGCTGTGGAGATGCCATGTAATGGTGATTAGTTAGGCAGGCAGTTCTTTAGCACTGGACTTTTACTTTAGAAGTAAGAGACCAAACTCAATGGCTTGGGGCATGTATTCCAAATCTTCCTCAGGTAAGAATTACAGTTATAATACCCAGCCCTTTACATTTGGCAAATTTGGAGAAATCCCTCTAATATCTATCTTGATGAGACCAAAGCCCCTATACCTAATTTACCTTCTATCATAACTAAGGAAAACTGTAACTATAACTATCTGGTCTTCAACTTTATCAAAGACCCTGGAAGGATATAATGCTGCCTGAGTAAACAGGAAGTGCAGAGCAAGCAACTTCCAAAACTATAGAAATGACAGAGACATCTGGCTTCCAGGACAGTCACCCAAGGTTCCTCTGTAATGTTCAGGCATCCACTTTCAGTCTTTGAGCCTAGAATATCTGGCAGACTTTTCTATGAAGCAGAAATTTTGAAGGACTGTCCCACCTTATCTTGGCAAAGTTTGGCAGTCTTTTTTTCCTTTGTGTCCTGCTTGTCCAGTTTATACAGCATACTGTCAGAAGTTAAGGCAAGGGCAGTTTCTTGCCCAAATAGCTAGCTTTGCCACAATGAAAGCAAACTTCATATGGAGGTTCTTCAATGCCCATCATTCTTTTATGAAGTAGATTGGTGCTGCCAGGAGCAGACCTGTCTCACTGTCATGAAAAGCCCTATGTTAACAAAACATTTTAAATGCCATATTCTTGAAGCATTTGAAGATCACCTGTCTATTTAAAATATATCTGTGTCTAACCTTGAAAATATACCTAACACAACTACAAGTTTGATTATTGTAGATGACTAACTACTAACCTGCATTTTTAATTATACATACATTTTTTTCCTGGTTTTTCAAGACAGGGTTTTTTGGTGTAGCTTTGGAGCCTGTCCTGGAGCTTGCTCTGTAGACCAGGCTGGCCTCGAACTCATGGAGATCTGCGTGCCTCTGCCTACCAGGTATTGGGGTTAAAGGCATGTGCCACCACTGCCTGGCTGTTAACATTACATGTTTAAATGAGCTGCATAAGCACGATACCCCAATCAAGAGTAGAAACATACATGTCGTATAACAAAAATAACTTTAAATTTGTATCAATGTACCAAAATCCATACCAATGTAAAATATTTGAGATGAATATCTTTCTTTTTATCCTGTATTCCTATATACCCAATAAATGTTGACAAACATCCATAACCCACCAAATGACCAAAAATCACTCACCCTACCTCTTGGGAATGTAGATTTTGTGTTCTCTAGACTGCTTCCTGTTTTCTGAGGGATATGGCATCTTTAGAGGACCCTGAGAAAATTGAGATAATGGTCAAGTCCTGGGAAAACTGGTTGTAACATTTGTTATCCAATCTCAGAACTGTTCCCATGCAGATGGATCAGTATATATGTCATTTGTCTTGTAGTTTTTCTTTATGTTTGCAGCCAAGATTTTCAGGAGGTCTCCCCTGATCAAACATGGTCTCTGTTAACCTTGAAGGAATCCATAGTCTTTAATTTCCTGTGGAAACAAAAGCATACCTTTTCTCCAACGCAGTACATTTTCTGAATTCCATTTTAAAATTAAGGCATCCCTAAAGTAGGTTAGTTTATTTCAGCAGTCCCTTTTACAGTCCCATGTCTCTCAGCAGGTGTCGTTTGCTCATCAGCATTCAAAAAATTCAAAGTCAACACAACACCATACAGGATCTAGACTTCCTGTGTATTTCCCATCTTTACTTGGCTTTTTTCTTTTATATTACTTTATTCTCTCTTAAAAGACTTTATTTTATTATTTTTAAACTATTTTTTATATGACTATATATATACCAATTTTTTTTTTCTTTCCTAAGCCTATGCACATTTTTAAATACACTGTAACGTGTTTAGAGTTTTTTTCTAGTCTGGATCTGTTTTTACTGTGTGTTTCTAGCCTTTTCTGACCATGTGAATCAAACCTTAAATTGCTAAGCAGCTTTGTGCTGGCAGCTGGCTCTGCCCTCCTCTAGGTTTGTGAAAGCTGAGCTTTATACCCCATAAGTCTGGCTGGGAGCTGTGCTCAACTGGGAGATGAATTCTGCTGCTCCAGTTCTAAGAAGTTGTTGCCTCATGCTGTGGCAGGCATTTTTACTTAGTTTTCTGTTTCTTCTTAGTGTACTGGCTATTCAAGTGCTTGTTGTACGGCAGAATCTCTAAAAGGAGCTTTATTCCCCCCCCCCTTTTTTTTTTCCTTCAGGCCCTATATGGAAATTCAGGCCCCATGTTGGGCACCAAATATAGTATGCTTTCTTTGGGCTGCCCACCAGCTCCCAAATCATGAAACAGAGACTTATTAGTTGTGAATACTTGGTCTTATCTTGTGCTTGTCCCACTAGCTCTTATAACTTAATTTAACCTGTGTCTCTTAATCTACACTTTGACTCAGGACTTTTTACCTTTCTTTCATTCTGTATGTCTTACTCTATGTCTGTCTGTCTGGTGGCTGCCTGGCTAGCTGGCCCAGGGTGTCTCCCTCTTTTTCTACCTCATTTGCTCCTCTCTCCTTCTCTCTTGAGCCTAGATTCCTCCTCCTACTTATTTTCTCTGCTCATCAGCTTCACCTATCCCTCTCCTGCCTAGCTATTGGCCATTCAGCTTTTTATTAGATCAATCAGGTGCCTTAGGCAGGCAAAGCACATCTTCACACCATTAAACAAATGCAGCATAAACAAATGTAACACCTTTACATAGTTAAAGTAATATTCTGCAACATAAACAAATGTAACACATCTTTATAGTTAAAGTAATATTCCACAACAAATGGATTTATTTAAAATACTAAAGTATCTTCACAGAATATTATATTTTTGTAATATGATAATATGAAAATGTCAAAGTGCTGAGCTATACCCTATAGTCAATAGGAATACATTAGTAGAATCCAATTACAGACATTGTTCTTTAAAAAAAATCTAGTTATTTTTGAAAGACTAGGTAGAGAAGGGGAATTTCATATTGAATGAACATTTGGTAAAGATTTGTCTCATTCTAAAAATAGTTAAAAAATACTTCTATTTGCTGTAATGGTTTGCCAATGTGTTAAGAGCGTTGAAACCTAGAGGTGCTAAATGCTAACCTGGCCTGCTCTCTAGATAATTACTTTCATGAATGGACATATTTAAGCAGCACTGGTGTTCATAGTTAGCTGTATATCAGATGTGATCACAAATGTTATTGTACAGTGGACTTCCTGCAGATGAAGTAATCTTCTGTAGATCTAATTATAGTGGAGATCACTGTAAAACTATATAGCCCCAAAGGGACTGATAAAAGCTTGGGAAATAAAAGATTCCAGAATATACTTTAGTAGAAGGCATCTTACTTTCTTCCAAAATATGTGAAGTACTATGTACCAGACCAAGTGATGCTTATTATTTTAGTTACTTTGAATAAGTTAGTAATGAATGCAAAAATGCAATAAAAAGAGGACATGACTGCTGCTAAGGGGCTGAGGTTTTTATTATAGATATAAGGGAGAGCACAGACAGAAGCAGAGGCATCTGTGAGAGTGAAGAGTGAACATGACCTGCAAACTGAACCAGGCCATGGGAGGAGAGGGGCAGGGGAGAAGGGGAAAGACAAGAAGCCAGGAGAGTGTAAGTAATTTATGTGAATTACTTGAATTTTTGTTATTTTAATTTAATATTTAAAATCATGTAAGTTGATTTTGTAAGTTATTTGAGTATTTGAGTCAGTAGAACAGAATTGATTGGTGTGGGAGTTCTCAGGAGTTAGGAAGGACAATGAAGAGATAAGCTGAGGGCAGGTTGAGTAGAAACTTTCTGGAAACTGTCAGCAGCAGGGGGGAGCTGGCCCAGAAGACTGATTTCTGCAGCATCTCCCTTCAGCACTGACCTGCTGAGTCCTCTGTTCCTGGGCCTTGCAGCTGCCTACGTAGGGCTGGTTTCCTGAGGTGCCTGAGCAGCTGGCATGTGGGTGAGGCCCAAGAACTCTGTTCTGGATTCTGTGGCTGTAGGCTTTATTTTTTGTTTGACCTTCTGACAAGATTTAGAATGTTCCCTTGGGCAAGAAACTCTCCTCCTCCCTGCTGCCCTGCTTACCTCAGCCTGGAGGCCTTCACTGTAACAAGATGGCTCTCTAATGCAGTCCAACAGGAACCAGCACATTGGGCAATGTTATTCTTACTGTCTGTACATAAGGCACATGAAAGGCCATGCCTCAGTTTTGGGGTGTTATAAGCAACTGACTGAAAATGTTCACTTGTACTTTTAAGGCAGAGTTAAATGGATATTATGAACTCCTGCTTTGGGCCACCACATATTTGATTTATTTATTAAGATGTTCTCATAATAAAGAATAACAAGAGACCTTAGAGCCTGTTAGTATAGCTAACCTGATTTGAACCAAATCAAAGATGTCAATTAATTATTCATGATGACATTTTACATGTTATTATTTTACTTTTTGTAATTACCACAGTCTCTATAATTAATCTTCAGTTACTTAAAATACTTAACATTAAGTAGGGATATAATTATAATTTAAAAATATATGAAAAAAATTAAAAGCTTTAATTAGAAAGAAAACCATATAATTCTATAGAGAAAAATTTACATACCAATGGTTATTTGTAATTGTTTAAGCAAAAAGAGAAAAATAATCCAGAGAAGAAAAAAAAAATCATCGGTGTCCTGAAAGGTGATAGATGTGATGTATTTGCTTCTTGGATTAGTGGAGTCCAGTATGTGAACATCTTTGATTTTCTGTTCAAACCATAAGAGCCAGAGGCAAATGTGGAGACAATTTCTTTCTATTTTGTTTTCTATTTTCGAGAAATTGAACTATCTTCAGTTTAAGCATAGCCCATAAGTGCTGTACTGAAGGACAAGAGGCATCCTCCTAGTCAGTGGAGGGGTTCAGCATCAGCTCCAGTTGTTGCTCAATGGGGCAGGACCTCCCTCCTGAGGGTCTGATATCAGCTCCGGTTAGCAATTTTTGGGTGGCTCAAGCTGCTGTTGCCACCACTAAAGACTGAGAGGAATTTCATTCAAATTCAGCTAGAATTGGAGTATATTGGAAAACAAAGTTCAAGGATATGGGATGGTCAGCTTGTCTCAAAGTGTCATGTAAATATCTTAGCCGAGAGGCTTCTTTTCATATAATCCTTTCGTGTTCTACTGTAGGATACCTCCCAACAAAACCGCTATAGTGTCTCACATTTTGGTGACCTTCAGGCTGTGTTCTATCAAAGAGACCAATCTTTTTTTTAATTAAGAAAAATTTTAAATTCATTTTATTTATTTTTTTTCTAAGATTTATTTATTGATTATGTATACAGTGTTCTGTCTGCATGTATGCCTGCAGGCCAGAAGAGGGTGCCAGATCTCATTATGGATGGCTGTGAGCCACCATGTGGGTGCTGGGAATTGAACTCAGGACCTCTTGAAGAACAGCTAATGCTCTTAACCACTGAGCCATCTCTCCAGCCCCTAAATTCATTTTATATACCAACCACAGATCCTTCTCTCTTCCCTCCTCCTGCCCCTCCAACCTTCCCCCTCAATCCACCTTCCATTCCCTCCTCTGACAAGTTAAGTCCTTCCATGGGGAGTCAGCAGAGCCTGGTACAGTCAGTTGAGGCAGGTCTGAGCCCCAACCCCCCCGGAATCAAGGCTGTGCAAAGTGTTCCCACCATAGATAGTGGGCTCCAGAAAGCTAGCTCATGCACCAGAGATGGATCCTGATCCTACTGCCAGGGGGCTCCTTAAACAGATCAAGCTGCACAGCTGTCTTGCTTATGCAGAGGGCCTAGTCCAATCCCAGGGATGCTTCACAGCTGTTGGTCTAAAGTTCATGAGTTCCCACTAGCTTGGTTTGGTTGTCTCTGTGGTTTGGTTGTTGTTCCCCATCATGATCTTGATGCCCCTTGTTCATAGAATCCCTCTTCTCTTGGACTGTACTCCTGGAGCTCAGCCTGGTGCTTGGCTGTGGATCTCTTTTTCTGCTTCCATCAGTTACTGGATGAAGGTTCTATGATGACAGTTAGGGTATTCACTGATCTGATTACTGGGGTAAGCCAGTTCAGGAACCCTCTCCACTATTGCTAGTAGTCTAAGCTGGGAACATTCTTGTGGATTCCTGGGAACTTCCCTAGCACCTCGTTTCTTCCTATCCCCATGATGTCTCCCTCGATCATGGTATCTTTTTCATTGCTCTCCCACTCCGTCCCTGTTCCAGCTTGACTATCCCATTCCCTCATGTTCTCATCCTCCATCCCCTACCCTCTGCCTACCCCCTCCCCCCAGTTCACTCATGGAGATCTCATCTATTTCCCCTTCCCAGGGCAATCCATGTGTCCCTTTTTGGGTCCTCCTTGTTAGCTAACTTCTTTGGAGCTGTGGCTTGTAGTATGGTTGTCCTTTGCTTTATATCTAGTATTCACTTATGAGTGAGTTCATACCATGTTTGTCCTGAGTCTGGGTTACCTCACTCAGGATGATATTTTCTAATTCCACCCATTTCCCTGCAAATTTCATAATGTCGTTTTTTACAGCTTGAATAATACTCCATTGTGTATATGTACCACATTTTCTTTATCCATTCTTTGGTTGAGGGGCATCTAGGTTGTTTCCAGGTTCTGGCTATTACGAATAATGCTGCAATGAACATAGTTGAGCAAGTGTCCTTGTAGTATGATTGAACATTCTTTGGGTATATGCCCAAGAGTGGTATAGCTGGGTCTTGAGGTAGATTGATTCCCAATTTTCTGAGAAGTCACCATACCGATTTCCAAAGTTGCTGTACAAGTTTGCACTCCCACCAACAGTGGAAGAGTGTTCCTCTTGCTCCACATCCTCTCCAACCCAAGCTGTCATCAATGTTTTTGATCTTAGCCTTTCTGACAGGTGTAAGATGGTATCTCAGAGTCGTTTCGATTTGCATTTCCCTGATGACTAAGGATGTTGAGCAATTCTTTAAATGTTTTTTTGGCCGTTTGAGATTCTTCTGTTGAGAATTCTCTGTTTAGCTTTGTAGTCCATCCAATTGGATTGTTTGGTATTTTGATGTCTAGTTTCTTGAGTTCAAAGAGACCAATCTTAAGGTTGGCTGCTGCTTTTGTAATATGGCTGTTATGTGAATTACAACCTGTCTTTCACTTTGTAAATGTGAGCTTCATCCTTGAAGCCCAGGGTTAAATCCCTGCTAGTTCAGTTATGCATAAACGGCTTTGTAGGGGACAGAAAAGGGAACATCTACAATGTGAGATGTTATACTGTTGCTTTTCATTCTTGCAGCTCTGGACTGTCTGTGTTTGAGTTCCTTGACATAGCATTGTATCCATTCTCATCTGTAAAGTGGGATCACAACTGTGTCTCAATCACAGAGTGAGTACAAATGTAGAGCCCTTAAGACAGTGCCCAGTACTTTCTCAGCACTGATTGAATGTTATCGGTTATTAATATTTATTTTGACATGACTAAATGTTAAGTTTAATTGAAAAGTAGAATATCCCTTGGGTCAATATTTCCTTTTTCTGTTGTTACTTCATTTATTTATACCTTAGGAGCAGGTCTTGCTATGTAGTTATGGTTGTTCCGGAACTCACTGTGTAGACCAGGCTAGCCTTGAACTGTGGCAATCTTCCTACCTTTCTATCTGAGTTGTTTTTAAATTTTCTTTGAACAGTGTGAAACTGTCTCAATAGCTCAGACTGGTTGGAGTCCAGCCAGAGTGGTCTCAGTTCCCTTCCCTTAGCTTCCCAAGTCCTGGACTTAGAGGCATTTGCTATCACACTTGGCTTTAAAATTTTTCTTTTCTTTATTTTTCTGCAGTCGTAGGCTTTATGCATGTAGAGCAAGCACTCTGCCACTGAGATTTTCTCAGCTCCTTATTTTAACTAAGGTCTCACTCAGGCCTTGAATTTGCAATCTCCTCAGTTTACCTCCTGAGTAGCTGGATGACAGGCCTGTGCCAACAGACTCAAGTTTTTACAATGTAGGGCAGATTCAAGTGATTTATTGTATATTTCTTTAGGTACATCCCTTCTGTTTTCTAGCAGAAGAATCTCTTTGGACATATGATTTGGGAAATTAAATTCTGGCATCCCTTCCTCAAAGAACTTCATGACAACCTTCATAGTTTCATTCTGTTACCTTCTGCTAGGACATACTTTAGTATCTAATTATTTTAAACTTGCTATCATATTAAGATAAATTTTTGTTCATTTCCAGGTTGATTTTTTTCTTTTGTTTGTATTTTAGGCAGTGGTTTCTCTTAATAGCTGTTTTTTTTGTATTTATTGTGGGAATATTATGAGTTTGTAACTTTGGGCAGCAAGAGTAAAATGGCATTATGCACAAGGCTTTGCTGGCCTAGAATGTGTATTTACTTTTTTTTTTTTTTTTTTTGGTACAGAATCTCATTTGCTATGTAGACTAGGCTTGCCTGGAAGTTTCATTGATCCTGCTGCCTCATCAGGTATGAACTACCATACCTGCCTGCAAGTAATTTTTCTATTCTTTCTAAACCTTTTCCATCTTTGTTTACTTTTGAGCTTTCCTTCCCCAGCATTAGGAAGCTGTGTTAGTGATATTTGACAAAGTTAAAGTATCCTTCCTGTATGATGCAGGTAGCTGAGGCTTCAGAACAAGTTCCATAAAACTAAGTCCAGCACCTTAGTCACCTTTTGCAGTGGGGCATCTACCAGGAACCTATTGCTACAGCAGTGATTCAGAAGTCTATTGCTACCTGTTGCACCTTTCTAGGATGCAGTTTTTATGTGATTCTGTTCTTTACTGTAGGAAAGCATGTGTCTAGCTTCTAGTCACTGTCCTAGGACTTGATGTTCCTAGAACTGGCAGAGGCAGGCTTGCTGCCTAGAGCCCTTATTCAGCAGTTCATGAGGCTGGCTGGAGGATGGATAATAAGGGGTTGGTTGTCTGCTGGTTACAGTTGATTTCAAGCTGTTTTGTAGTTGTTTTAGCATAAACGGAGACTCACTGAAGAAATGTCTGTAATTTAAGGTGATATTTTTTATTTTCTTAGTTGATACCAGTACAGGTGTCTCTGTAGCAAAAATGCAACTCATGATAATCTTCCTCGATATCTCTTTAAGATAAGTAAGTTTTTGCTTTCAGATGGTGTGTGTTCTTTGGAATCAAGTGAGTAGATGGAGATATTTCCAAGGCTTTTAGAGCTCAGATAATTTTCAGGAGTATAGAGTGTGCTTAGAGCTTTGTTTACCCATGAGGACTGGCTCTCCCTGCCCTTGTGTGATGTTTCCTTTTCTGGGTTATCATAGTAACAGAGTGTGTGTCTCTACCTCAGCAACGTGTGATTTTTCTCAGTAGTGCCCACTAGGTGAACACTTGCTGGTGGTTTATATTCCAGTCCCTTGTCTTCAGTTGTGCCTGGCACACAGTTAGTAAATCCTTTTTGAATTGGTAAGTTACTTAGCTATGTGTGTGCTTGTATACTTAAGATTTTTATAACTAGGTGAGATGAAGACAGAGGGATTCCAAATGCTGGCCTTCCTTTATGGCACTACTTGTAGAGCTTGGGTATTAGGGCTGTGGAGATCAGTCGGTGTGCCTTCCTCAGATTCTTACTGGCAGGAATGGAATGCCTGCTCATGGAGTCAATTCCAAATCACTCAAGGGTGCTTTCCTTTTGTATCATACATTATAAAAATTCAATCACATTAAACTTTAATATGCAGGTTCTTTGTGCTTTTTGACTGTGGTAGACAGTAAATGGAAAAACAAACAAACAAACAAACAAACAAAAAAACAAATAAAAGCTGGGCTTCCAAGTGGAGCTGATTAGCCAAATCAGTATTTCTCAGGCTTTGTGCTGTACTGCAGCTTCAGAGTCTTCAAAAGAACAGATGATTTCATTGTTTCCTCCAAGACTAAGTGTATACAGGGTAGCTGTTGTCTCCATCTTGGCAGATATGAAGGCAGGGCTAGGTTTTTAGTATTCAGACACTGTGTTTTGTCATTGCCAGATACCAACTCTAGGATCAGTGAGAATGAGCATAAACAATAAAGTCAGTATCTCTATGAAGCTTTAAGGAAACGTATTTGTGAAAATATTTTAAAACCAGCTAAAAGTTATACATTCCACAGTATCCATCCCTCCACTTAACTCCTTTCCCCACCAAATCCATATTTAAAACATATTTTGGTTATGTTCTGTATTTGCTTTTTTTCTGTCAGTAATATATAATGAAACATGTCCATGTAGTATTAGTTATTTTTCTCATTGCTATATATCAAATGCTTGATAAAAGCAAGAAGGAAGAGATTGATTTGGCTCACAGTTTGAAGGTACAGTCCATCATTGTGGGGAGGTTGACTGTGAGAGTGGCTCTAGCTGTAGCATCAGGTGTGAGAGGCAGCTGCTCACATCATATCTACATTCAGGAAGCAGAGAGAGATGAATTCTAGTGCTCAGTTTGCCTTCTCCTTTTCCCCTTTTTATTCAGTCAGGGACCCCAGCCCATGGGATGGTGCTGCCCACACTCAGAGCTCTTACTCTGAAATTACTTCTTTCTGGCAATGCCCTCACAGACATACCCAATGACACACCTTACTAATCCCCATGTGTTTCTTAATCTGTCTGGGGTGATAATAGAAATTAATGATTGTACGTGTTAATAAATATGGATATAAGAAGATGCTTTTTTTTATTTTTGTTTTTTGAGACAGAGTTTCTTTGTGTAGCCCTGGCTGTCCTGGAACTCAGAGATCCATTTGCCTCTGTCTCCCTGAGTGCTGGGATTAAAGGCATGCGCCACCACCGCCCGGCAAAAAGCTACTTTTTATGGCTTTATTGTGTACAGATTTCTGAATCATAGTAGTAATCTACTCTAGGTAATGAAGAAGAAACTACTGTTGTTGAAAATGTGTGTGCATTGTCTCACAGTAGGTACAATCTAAACAGAGTTAAGAGAGTTTGGAAACAGTGGGAAATGAGCTGAGTTAAACTTTGATGTGTGTTCCTTGAGGTAATGGTGCCAAGGCTGGCCTCTGCCTCTCAAAGCTCCTGTCCCAGCTTCCCAAGTGCTGAGATTACAGATGTGGACCACCATTCCCATTCTTCTGTGATCTGTTGAAGCAAGTCTCATGCAGGCTAAAGCTTAAGAACCATTGCTGTAGTTAGTATTGATGAGGTTCAGACCTACTGAGAATACAGTGTAGCACAAATCTTAAAAGGTCTTATTAATAAAACCAAACCCAGAGCCAGGTATTGGGATGAACACTGGATGATCAGAGAAGCAGAACAAGCCACAGCTACCTCAGGTTGCCAATTCCTCAGCTGATCCTGTTTCTTCAGACTGGAAGCCTCTGTGTCCTTATCTAAATGGGTCTCAGCTGAACTGAGCTGCTCAAAAGCCTAAAAGCTTAACCTGCTTTAGTTCCTGGTCCTCATGCCCTATATACCTTTTGGCTGTTTCCAGTGTGGCCTTGAACTCACAGAGATCCAGGCGGATCTCTGCCTCTGGAATGCTAGGATTAAAGGCGTGTGCTACCAGTCTAACCTCTATGTTTAATATTGTGGCTGTTCTGTTCTCTTGACCCCAGATAAGTTTATTAGAGTGCACAATATTTTGGGGAACACAATACCACCACAATACAGTTTGTCTGCTTGGGGTCAGATACTATAATTCGCTCAATGGCATCATGCTGCATAGGCAAAGTATGATGGGAAGCAGGCAACATTTAGTCTGGAGACCTTAAGGTAGATGACTAGACAGGAATGCCTGATGTCCAATAGGAGGGCTCAGATCCTACCATTACCACTTAAGATTTAATTAATTACTATATAACAGGTGCTATGCTAGAGGTTTGTATTTAAATAACCTAATGCATTTATTTTAAAGGTTCAATGATGAAATAGTAATGTGTCAGCTGTAGGCTATTATCAGGTGATGTCAATAAGGAATATGAGAGGTTTGCCCTTTATGGAGTGGTCTCTCCCACTCAACCCAGGCAGCAAAATATAACCTGTGTTTCGAACATGGCTGGTAAAGATTTTAAAATATTTTGCATCTAAGTGTCTTAAGAAGGGCACAAAAATTAATTTTCCCAGCTGTTCCATGTCTCCAAGCAAGCTGCTTTACTCACTTGTACACTACGCTGCTTCATGAAAGCATCTAAGTTTAGCTTTTGATTCAGACTTTGGTACCTTAACTCAGATTGGAGCTCTAGCTATATAGCAGCTGCTGAGGTCTTGAGCACAGGCGCTTCCAAAGAGGAGGAAACAGGCATGCTCTTGTCTTTAGTCTAATTGTCCCACTTATTTTGTATTTTTTTTCTTTTCTAGTCTTGACGAAATAGATGAAAACAAAGTTTCAGATGAGAGTTCCTTAGGCTTTTTTCAATTAGGAGTCTAGAATTCATGTACAGGTCATCCCATTTCTTTGTTTGCTTGCTAATTTGCAGATAACCCAGGAACATTATGCCTTGTCCTCTGAGCTCAAGCAGCATTGCCATTTTCTAGGAGTGGTCAGTTGCAAGGTGCCCTTTCCTGCCCAGCCTGCTGGAGACAAGATGGCTCATGGACAATTTTGTTTCCTCTTCTTTACCTAAGGGTTCTAGCATATGCTCAAATCTATGATTCAAGTAATGCAGCAGGGACTTGGGCACAATTACTCTAGCTGCTTTCCCCCTTTATCTTTTATTTAAATATCATCTTATAAGTAAACAAAATGAAATCTCAGAAGTATTTTCAATGATTACATAATCTATGGATTTGAAATACATTTACCAGGGAAACATGGTCAACAAGCTCACCACTTTTCTTGAAGTTCTACACTGTTGAAATTTATTTTGGTAGAATGAACATAAGACATGGTGCTTCCCTTATATGCCCTGTTTCTTATGTTCTTCTGTGATCTCCACAATCTGTTTTTTTTTTTTTTTTTTCTTACCACTTCATCTCAACCATAAACCATTTTGATTTTGACATACCTCAGCCCTGGGCACATGTGCTCACAAGAGCTATAAGCTAATAGTTGGAGATGAAATGTGTGTAATTATAAATTACTTTTCTCCTCTCTTAAAGTCTTTGCAGTTATTCCCAACGTGATCAGAATAGAGATGAGCCAGTTTTGTCTTTTTAATCTCCTCTAATGTTAACTACTTCTTTAGTCAGTTCAACTCCTCACATATCTGTGCTTTGTTCAACTGTTATGTAAACTCTTTGACAATAGTTAATACATTCCACACCAGTCAGAATCTTTCTTCTTAATCTATTTGGATATTCCAAAATTCAGAAAAGTTAGTGATGTTTTTGCTTTGCAGTTTAGAACTTGGATGGAATGAAAGTGACTTATAATTATGGGCTGAAGTTGGGTAATGATCTTTAGTACTTTTAGAAGTATACATTATGGAGCTTAAAGAGAGAACTTTGAAGATTCTTGAGATCTGATTGACTATCTCATATCCCACTATCTCTAGTGCCCAACAGCTAATGGAAATCTTAAAGTAATACATCTTAAAGTGTAGCTAAGAAGGTTGGTGGATATATAGAGCTGAAGTGGATTAAAAAGAAAGCTAAATGATTCTTACATAAAAACCACCACACAATGGTATTTGGAAAGGAAAAAGAAAAAGCTCAAAACTTTTTGTTTGTTGATTTGTTAAATACAATTTGTGGGAGACTGTGGATTGGCCTGGGTGTGCGCACTGGGCCCAGCTGACCTAGACAGTATGCAGTTTAATACATATGCAACGTTGGCTGGGTGTAGAAGATTCCGTAGGCTGTAATCACTGAGTGTGATGTTGATTGATGAAGCTGTAGCTAGCTAATGTTTTCCAAGTCTCAGTTTACTGAAATAGATCCATGCTGTCAGGTCACATTTTAGTTGGGTTCTAATAAGTTGCTCAATTAAAAAAATTTTTTGAAAAAAACTTTTTTTACATTTATATACTTACTGTGTGTATGTGGCAAGGGTGGTGGGTGTTGCAAGGGCACGAACATCATGTGGAAGTCAGAGAACAACTTACAGAAGTCAGTTTTCTCCTTCCACTGTGGGGTTTTTGGGGCTTGAACTAAGGTCCTTAGTCTTGGTAGCACATGTCTTAATGATCAGCCTTTTTGCTAGTTTATATTTTGCTTGAAGTTTGTTTTGCTTTTCTTTGCACAGGTATGTCATACCTTACTAAACTGGTGTAAGGAATCTTCCTTTTAATAGACTGTAGGAGAGTATTTTATTTTGTTGAGACCGGGTCTTATGTATTCCAGGCTGGTCTCAAACTCACTAGGTAGACAAGGATAACCTTGAACTCCTGATCTTCTAGCCTCTGTTTCCCAAGTGTTCTGTTTATAGCTGTGCCTTACTATATTTGGCATATTTTATCCTAATGATACCCTTTTTTGAAATTACCAACTTATTACTGCTTTATACTATCAACATAAAAAAGAAGGTGTCTGTGGGGTGCTTTTGGCTCAGCAGCTTGCTGCAAGCTTTGCTTGAATTGCTTTTGAACCCCCTCACACTGCTGTGAGCAAGTCATTGATACTTACATGAAGAGAGATTTGAGAATTGAAACAAAAGGATAGTAACTGCCAGAATCACACAAGTGGGTATTGAATGTAGTCTAAGAAATTGAGCAAATTCAGGACCCTGTTCACTCACATTCTTCCTTTATATTGAATTTTCATGTGGTTTTATAAATGCTTATAAGGGATAAATTTTGTCTCAAAGCACTGCCCTGCTGTGGAATTAGTCAGTAGCCCCAGTCCCATATGTCTGACTTCCCATACTAAATATAAGTGGCAAAATTTTTAAGATTCTTTGTTTATAAGTAGTTGTGTTTCCTTAGGACCAAACATCAGAACCAATTAGCTATAAGCTCATTTCATATATAGTTGCACCTTGAAATATCATTATGGTTATGCTAGAGAATGATTTTCCATGAGGCAAATAGGAGGAAAAGCCATAAAAGTTAGTAAGACACAAATAAAATGTGTGATGTTATAAAAATTGCTACTAGAAGTACATGTAGTCAAGCCAGATCAACTGTAGGCCCCTTATGTAAATAAGCTTTTGCCACATGTGGCCCTGATAATGATGAACACTGATATGTTGTTTACTGCTATAAAGGCAGTGGAACCTGGGGAATGGAGCCTAAAAATGAGGCAGACTAAAGTCTCAAGCAACAGCTAACTTTATTCAGAGCATCAGACAATTTATATTTAGGATTAAGAAGGGGCACATTAGCAAACTTCTCATGAGTTCAAGCTGTCTATAATCACAAGGACAAGCTACATGTCACAAAACATGTTTTTTTTTTTTCCATAGAGGCATATAAACAAATAATAGCCAGTTGTAATGAATAATTTGAAGCAAACTCACTTCGTATACCTGAGAGGAGCACGAAAACACATTCCAAGAATAATTCCATATTTTTGATGAAACTGAGGTCACAAGACTCTTGTCTTGGTTTTTTTGGGTTTTCTCACAAATACTCAGAATCCCTTACATGACTCCATTCTTGGACCATGTTTTAACACTATGTAATTTTGATTAAAAGTATTTTTACTGGAGTTACCCCCATGTTGCCCAAGCAAATATGTTTATTTGGGCACCATGAAGGTGACTATTTAAAGAGTAGTATGAAGGCAGAAGTGGGTGGTGGCACATGGGATAGATGTAAAGGTTGTTTGAGCTATGGTATTATCCCTGGTGTTGCTCATCTAGCATCTCTGCAGAATGGAGGTGGGGGTGGAGTTTCTTTCTAGTGAATAGATGACTCCACTAATAATGAAGTGACTATTTTTGCTCAATGTTCCCTGGCTAATGTAGAACCTGGACCCTCCTGGAGTCAGTTGGAGGGGGTTTTGCTAGCCAGAGATGAGCCCACTTCTAGAGGGGATGTTGATAAATTCCTGCACTGGTCTTAGTATTGGCTGTATTGGTACCCATGCTTTGGTATTTCCTGTATGACTCATATGCAGGTGAATTTGTTTTTATGTTCATTGCATGGGTCTTGGTGGTGCAGGTCCATAGCTGTTGTCTTGTGTACCCTTCCTTGCACAGGTGAAGTCCAGTTATAGTAAAACCCATATAAATTTATGGGACCTGCGTGCAAAGGATTGAGATGGAAGCTAGAAGATGATGCAGGCACTGGAGCTCTGCCTTTTTGTGGTGTGAGAGAAGCAGGTCAAAGAATATCATATTAAGCTTATGTGATTATGGAAGAGGTCAGGGTGATTCCCAGTGAGGACTCAGCAGGCTTTTCATCTTTAGCTTTGAAGGTGAGTGCTCATTCTCAACCAAGGATTGTGCAACCCTGCAGAAGTAGGATGAGGTGGGAAGGAGACAAATGCTTTTTTTTTTTTTTTTTGGTTTTTCGAGACAGGGTTTCTCTGTGTAGCTTTGCGCCTCTCCTGGAACTCACTTGGTAGCCCAGGCTGGCCTCGAACTCACAGAGATCCGCCTGGCTCTGCCTCCCGAGTGCTGGGATTAAAGGCGTGCGCCACCACCGCCCGGCGAGACAAATGCTTTTTGAAGTGTCTGGAAATAACCAGCCTTGTGTTTACCCTTCTTGTAGTCAGATGAGACAGTTTCAGACTTAACTTCCAGAAGTGTGAGGTATGTGTGCATTGCTTAAGCCTTTAATCCCAGCACTCAGGAGGCAGAGGCAGGTGGATCTCTGAGATCAAGTCCAGCCTGGTGTACAGAGAGAGTTTCAGGACAGCCACGGTTATACTGAGAAACACTGTCTCAGAAAACCACACACACACACACACACACACACACACACACACACACACACACAATCAGGTATAAAAGTAAAACTTGTCTAGTGAGTTACACTTACATGGGATGATACCATTAGAACTTCTATTACTGTGCAGTTTTGAGGAAGAAAGTTTGTTTCTTAAAAATTTAAGTTCTTAAAGATTTAACATAATTGAAGGTACAGCTTTTCATAGACATGTCATGTATGTAGCCAAGGAAGCAACCACTGTTTTGGGTTTATTCCATTTCAGTAAAAAAACTGCCATAGCCATGGTTAAGACTGAAATAAACCCATTTATTCCAAGTTGGAGAATACTCTGAATACATTTGATGTGTCTGTTTCCCCTTTAGGTTTTTAAGTTCTGGAAAAGGTAAAAGCCACACAGTGTTCCACAAAGATTTTTATGCTGGTGTGCTGCTGTAGACTGGAAATAGCAAATGGACACGTTGGGTCCTGGGTTCTGTGCCTGGTTTAGGGCTGCTTTTCCTCTTGAGTTGCATATGTGATTGTTCTCAGGAAGTTATAGGGTGGTACTGTGACTCTTAATGATTTTCCTGAATATTCATAAGATGTTTAGCTCCCCTAAATAATGAATTATACTATGGTGTCAGAGTCTGTACCCTACTGATATGTGTCTAATAAGTTGCCTAAAAGCCGACAATGCTGGTTTAAAAATGATGTAGTCATTGCTGTAAGTATATGTATTGTATAGTTATGGCTTTAGAATCAAGTGTATCATGCTAAAATCCATTGTCAACTGTGGTATAGACACTGATGGGTATTTTCCATATTTATCAGAGCCTGTCTTTTCAGCCATGGAGTGATAATTGTGGTGCTGTGTTGAATGGCAGCTCTGCATTTGAGTACTGTGGGCCAGCCCACATGGGGATACACTGTGAGTGGTGAGAGGTGGGGTCAAAGCTACATCCGTATCTAGTATTTCAATTTTTCCTCAGCATTGGTCATCTGCCTCTACAAACCTGTATGTTTGCCAGGACTTAGTTTTCTTTCATAATTGAATTCCAGAAAAGTTGCATTACTAATTTTTTTTTTTTTTGGTTTTTTCGAGACAGGGTTTCTCTGTGTAGCTTTGCGCCTTTCCTGGAACTCACTTGGTAGCCCAGGCCAGCCTCGAACTCACAGAGATCCGCCTGGCTCTGCCTCCCGAGTGCTGGGATTAAAGGCATGCGCTACCACCGCCCGGCTGCATTACTAATTGTTTTAAGACAGGTCTCTGGTAGCCCAGTCAGGACTGGAACTTGCTTTGTAGTTGAAGATGACCTTGAATTCCTAGTCTTCTTGCCTTTACCTCCTAAGTTCTGGGATTACAGGTGTGTAATTATGGACAATTTAGAACCATAATTTTTAAAGAGGTAGTTACTATTTTACTACTGAACTATTTAAATACCTAAAATATATGGAATAAAGTATCTATTTACAATGTATGCATGAAACTTTATGGTTGGGAAAATTTTCTTATTAAGTATTACAATGAAATAATACAGCCTTTGAAGGTATTTTCGTTACTTTTCTATTGGCTGTGATAAAACACCATGTCTGAGGCAACTTACAAAAGAAAGCATTTTATTGGGCTTGTGATTTCAGAGGGTAAGATTTCATAATGATGGAGCAAAGGCATGGTGGCAGGAACAGCTGAGAGCTCACATCTTGATCTGCAATTAGGAAGCAGAGAGGGAACACTGGGAATGACATGAGTTTTGTGAAATCTCCAAGCCTGCCCCCCAGTGACACACCTCTTCCAACAAGTGTCCACCCCTCCTGATCCTTCTCAAACAGTTCTACCATCTAGGGACCAGGTATTCAAGCATATGAACTTATTGGGTCCATTTTCATTCAAACCACTATAGAAGGCATATATTTATTTCATTTAGGAGGTTTTTCTTTTTCAGTATATGCACAAAATAAATGCCAATAGCATTTTAAGAGTTTTGTGCTCTACAGACTGAGCTAGGTGGGCACTGCCAGTGACTTTTAAAAACTTCTTCTTCTTCTTCTTCTTCTTCTTCTTCTTCTTCTTCTTCTTCTTCTTCTTCTTCTTCTTTTTTTTAAATTTCTCCTCAACACACTGGAAGAAAGCTCACATTACTTCCTTAAGGTGATGGAGCTTATTAGGGAGGGTCAGTGGTGAGTACCAATGCGCTGATCAACTTGACTGCTTTGAGTACAGAGCTTGAGTGTTGAGTTAAAGTCGCCTGCACTGCTAACTAGGGAGATACTTTGTATTCAGCTGATTAAACTGTTGTGAGGCTGCATTGATTAAACATACATGAGGCATAAAGAAGGTGAAACAAGTAGCTGCATAGAGTGAAGGGAGGAGACCAAGAGTCCAAAATGAAATAAGGTTCAGTGGCAGTAAGCAAGTTGGGGCAGAGCACAAAAGAGGAGCATGCTGGAAGGATGAACTGTGTGGTAGGACCAAATGTGTTGAGTTTGGAACAAGACCTATCTAAGCAAGACAATGGGTGTTAGGAGGTGGATGAAAGTAGCATTACTCAGGAGATACGGGATTAGAAGACCTTCATTTTAGAAAGTTTAAGTAGCAGGTGATAGTCAATACTCAGAGAATAGCCTTGAATTACATAACATTCTAAGAGAGAATGTTGTGGAAATAACCCATTTAAGAATGGTTCTAAAGCAATTAATTAAAACAGGAAGAAGCTGAGACTGAACATGTTTGTTGAATTTCACCAGTGAGAAACCATGGCTGCATTAAAACGTATTGGGCCCGTGAATGTATCTGTATGTCCACCAAATTTGGAAAACTAGTTTGTTACTGGGAATTATTAGAGAAGGATTTCTAACGGAGGTAAATTCAACTCCAAGCCCAAGCCTTTTGTGAACCTGTTAGTTTTTCATTTAAATTTTTCTTGTTCACCTTATTGAGGTATAAAGTTCTTAAAACTTGGCTTTCTCACAGATAACTTAATGGGGTTTTCCTTATTAAGAGGTCAGGCTGGCATGTTGGATAAAAAAAAAAAATTGTTGATTACAATACTCTCCAGGAACAGTAGGCACCAGATAGTTTTTGTTGGCTTTCTTTGCCTTTTCCTGTAATTAAACTACAGGGATATTTTTTTAAACAGTTGAAATGGATGTTTGAATGGAGGAAAAGGAAGATAGTTTTTGCTCTGGATCAACAGATTTGAATGACAGACTTGCTAAAGTGGGGATGCAGGGATTCCTCCCTGCACTTAAAAGGGACTCATGGGTGATTATAACTGGGAAATGAATTATTCTGACAATGAAAGAGTGTTCTTTCTGGTAAGAATCACTGTTCAGTAATGGATCCTGTTTGCATTTATCAGCTTTTAGAATCTTTTATGTTTTAATTTTGGAAAATTTTCTTTTCAAGTTTTTTTTCTTTACTTTTCCAAGATGACTTGGCATCCATAATAAATTATTGATGTTGCCCTCTCTTCCTCTTCTCTATACCGTCTCTCCTCTGTTTCCATTTGGGCAGTTACTGATTGTTATTCAAGTTCATTGTTGCCCTCCTGACCATTCTCCTTCAGGAAGTTACATGCACCAATGAGCCAGTAGAAGGTGATCTTTATTTCTATTGTAAAGGTTCTTGATTTTTTTTTTTTTTTAAACAGGGTCTCAGTATGTAGCTTTGGCTGTCTTGGAACTTACTATGTAGACTAGACTGGCCTCAAACTCAGAGATCCACCTGTGCTGGATTAAAGGCCTGTGCCATACCTGGCCCTGGTGTAAGTTTAAAAAAACAAATATATATATTCCCTTTTTCTTCCTTTTGAAATTTTCTTCATGCATGCTGGCCATTTTTTTTTCCTATCAAATTTACTGACCTAAGTTTGGAAACTTGTAAAGTTATTAGTGCTTCTGATGGAGATTTTGTTCATTGCTTTGTTTATTAGCTGTTTTCCTCCTCTGTATCATACTTTGATTGAATTATCTGATGGTTGTGAGAGGAAAGAGATGGAAGTGAAGAAATAGTAAGGAATGGTAGTGGCTTCCAAGTTTTCATAGCAGATACTGAGTGTCTGATTAGGACATGAACTGGGTTTGGTTTTGTTACAGTGATCTTCAGATGTCTCTGTCCCTGCTTGTACCCTGTCTTGGTGTTGCCTAAGTCTTAATTGATCTGCCTTGAGTTTTGTCCTGCTCTCAGAAGGTATGCTCTTAAGCTTTGGTGGACCTACCCTGAAGACAGCTGTTGCTCGTTACTTGGTGCTTGTTAGTGGTCATAAAGAAAGTCGCTCTTGGCTTGCCCATCTTGTGTCCTTGAGTGCAGAGCAAAGTGGTGCTTTTGATGTCCTGGGTTCCTTCTCCCTTGGCGGTTAGTTCCCACCTGTATAATAAATAGTTCTTTTCATAGGACTCATTTCTTGCCTCTCTTCCAGGGTCAGAGCTTTGCCATCCCTCCCTATGCCCCCAACCTAGTGCCTTGAAGGCTGGTATCTTGTTGGAATAGGGGTTCTGCTTGTACTTGGTGTTGGCTCATCTACATATACCCCTAGTTTTGAGCACCAAAGTGGTTTTTATACGGTCTGATAGTGGGGGTCTGGTCTGGTCTATGGCTGTCTGGTCAGTGCCTCAGCTTGCCCATCCTCAGCCTTAAGCATTTTGTTAGAAAATTTAGGTGGAATCTCCTTAGTACCTTGTCTGTGCATCTTTCCCTCTCAAGTTTTGCTACAAATGAGGCAGGGCCACTTTGTCTTCTTTGGTGGTACTTGATAGTCCCACCACACATTCTCAGCCGTTTGTTGTCTAATATGCAGCCAAACATTCAAACACAGGAGCCTATGGAGGGCATTTTACATTCATATCACAACAATCCTCTAACTTTCATATCCATAATATCACATCAAAAGTATAATTTTTAAGGAAAGCCCATTAGAATTTTTATGCCTGAACCTGAATAATTTGAAAAAGCCAAAAAGGATATTGTCTTTGAGGTGAACTGCTTCTTCCAAGAAAGGAATTCATATTTGCTGAACATCTAACTATGCATTGGATACATAGCTTTGCTTTACTTTAGAGACAAGGGCTTGCTCTTTTGCCTAGGCTGATGTGACTCCCTGCCTCAGCCTCCAGTGCACTACTCTTTTTTTTTTTTTTTTAAAGATTTACTTGTTTATTATGTATACAGTGTTCTGCCTGCATGTGTCCCTGCATGTCAGAAGATGGCACCAGATCTCATTACAGGTGGTTGTGAGCCACCATGTGGTTGCTGTGAATTGAACTCCGGACCTCTGGAAGAAGAAGTCAGTGCTCTTAACCTCTGAGCCATCTTTCCAGCTCCTCACTCTACTCATAATACATGCTGCAGCATTAGTCTTAACAATATTCATTTTGAGATACTTGTTCCATTGATGAATCTGAGATTCTTTGCCTTAGATTTGACTCCTGGTTTAGGTTCCATCATGACATGAATGCTGTATGTTTATTGAGATTGCCATGTGAACAATTTGGGGAGTCTTACTGTATACGTTGGAAGAAGGTATAGATGTGGAAATAGATGAAATAAACACTAATGACAGTTTTCCTTAAGACCATGGAAATTCATACTGGGGAGAAAAAAATTTAAGAAGAAAGCACATTAATTTGCATTGGACTGAAGATGCTTATAATTTCAGTAATTGATTGGTTTATAGAATTGACCCCATCAAAAATACCTCAGAGGAATTGGAAGTTTTCATCTGTTAATCTATGATGTAAATAAGATCTTTTACCACAGCCTAAATTAAGTTTAAATTTTTCGTAAGGTTCAAATTATGAACTGCCACCTAATAATTTAATTGATAAAATTGTTTTAAAATTTGTTCTAGTTTTAGAGCCCAGAACATAAAGAACAAAATAGTTTCTAAAAAAAACATGTAATGGGAGGGGCTGGTAATTTGAGGCATTTGGGAGTCAGGAGAAGAGTTACTGATTATCAGTTTGAGATAAAGCAGAAAGAAAAGTGTGGTCAGATTAATGCCGAAGTTCTTTATACCCAGAGCTTTTCATTGCCCTACAGCATGAGTAAATTGAATAAGTGCAACCTCCTTGAGGGCAAAAAATTAGTTTAGAAATAACCTGTGACATTGGGTATCTAAGCAGTATTTTATCTCCTGGAGTCTCTTGGGTGACAAGGTGAGCCACACTGTTGTTGGGACTGTGATGTCATCTGATTTTAAGCAACACAGCCAAGGAGTTGTTGGTTGTAGCTCTGATTGAAGTGGCTTTCTGAGAGTTATGCATGGCTGGTGTGGGTGTGTTCTTCAATTGAATCTGTGGATGACTTTGTATTGAATGATTTTTAAATTCTAGTAAAGAAAGCTTAACAAACCCTTGTTTAAAGCTGTGTTTTCAAAGCATCTCAAGTAAGTTAACCTTTGAAGCATACCTAAATTTGTAGGATATATGTCCTAGAGAACAGACATTTGCTAATACAGCATCTTTATTTCCCTTCTATAATTGCAGAGAAGTTAGTATAAAGGCCTTTTACTCTTTCTTGGTGTAAGTGTAAATTAAAATGACCTGAGAAGTAAAACAGCACAATAGCCTGTTTCTTTCGTTAGAAGTCTGTAGTGGTTTGAATGAGAATGGCCCCCATAGGCTCATATATTTGAGTGCTTGGTTCCCAGTTGATGGCTGTTTAGGAAGGATTAGGAGGTGTGGCCTTGTTGGAGGAAGTTTGTCACTAGGAATGGACTTTGAAGTTTCAAAAGCCCAGGCAAGGTTCAGTCTCAGTTTCTCTCTCTGCTCCATTTTTGGATCAGGATGTAAGCGCTCAGCTACTACTCAAGCACTGTGTCTGCTTGCCTGTCATCATGTTCCTGAATTAACCACAATCATGGACAAACCTTCTGAAACTGTAAGCAAACCCCCAATTAAATTATTTCTTCTATAAGCTGCCTTTATTGGTCTGTTTACAGCTTAGGACAGTAACTAAGATGATGTCATTTGGACCCTAAAAGATTATCTGCAAGTTTAAGTTTTTGAGTTTGGAAAGATAGCTACAGTAGTATTTGATTAGATGGAAAATTGAAACCATTTGCCTTTGTTTAACATCTGGACAAGTAATTTTCTGAAATAAAAAAGCAAATGAAGTACACAAATTTCTGTTTTGTCACCTGAATATTTGCTGTCAGAGCTGACCCAGGGCTCAAATCTTATACACTTTCACAATAGAATTTACATTTCACATTTCATTGGGGAGCACAAGATGTGTTCTGGAAAACTGTGTGCATTGCCATTCCCTTTTTGTGAGTTTAGGCACAGGTAATTGCTTTTCTCTCTTGCATAGAATGGAAAACTAGTCTTTGGTTTAGAAATGGTACTAAGTGACTGGTAATGTTATCTCTGATCCTGATACCAGCCCTGGGTGGTCATTGGGGTTTCTCATCTTAAGAGGAGGACACTGAGATCACTGGACTGCATCTCAAAGCCAGAGCTGGGAGTTGGGGTGATAACTCACTCGTTCAAGTGCTTGGCATATAATAAGGACCTGAATTTGATCCCTAGAACCCACATGAAAGGCCATACCTTGTGGTTTCCACTTAGAATCCCAATGCTGGGGAGGCAGCGACAGGCAGATTCATGGGGTTACTTACCTCCAGGTGAATGAGACCCCTTTTTTCAAAATTACAAGGTAGATGTTATTCTTCAGGTCTCTTTTGGCTTCCACATAACTTCTGGAACACACTTGTGGAACTTCATAACATACAGCCAGGTCTGTTTGACTTCCAGACTGAGTTATTGCACTGCTTTTTCACGCTGCCAGAGTCCTTTTCCTTTGTTGACTTAGTTTGAAGAAACCAAAGAGGTGATGGACATCAATTTTTTTATTTAAATTGCATTTATTCTGTGTGTATATGAATGTGGGTGTGCCTGTGCCACAGAATATATGTGGAAGTCAGAGGACAACTTGGGGGGAAATGGTTTTCTCCTCCCACCATGTGGCATCTCTTTACATTCTTGTTCTGTAGGATAGTGATGTCTCATGGCAGCAGTAGTTTTTGGAGCACTTTAAATTGAATTATGATATTATGTCATGACATTTAATGCATTTGAAAAGATAAATTACAAATTTAGTGCTTTACTCATAGTAGCTACAGGTGACTTCTGGCTCCTCCTGCATTGGACAAAGAGAGAGTTCTGAAAGATAGCTCTATCCCAGAGTGGGAAACCCTGGCAGATGAGCCTCTGGAAAGGTCTGCAGTCCTTTGGCTGTGAAAGGACTCTGATCTCTGGTGAAGAGCTGGTGGTTTTAGCTGCTGATTTCTATCTCTGCCTATAGCAGGTGATGTGCAGACTATGATGAACCTGTATTGACAGAGTTAGCATTGCTAGGGTTTGGGTGCTCTGTTTTGATAGTTGAGTGATAAACTAGGTTACATGGAGTCTGGGGCAGCTCTGTGCTTCCCTGGCCAGACTTCCTTATCATTGAGTCTGTAGGGAAAACATTAGCTTCCATAGTCTGACACCTTTTCACAGAAGGATGGTAGGGCTTCCTGTAGTATTGACTATAAATTGTGAACAGGAAGTGCGACTGCTTAACTGCTTGTCAGTTTGGAGTCTATATACTTGTCTGTATTATCTGTGTGGCAAAAAGGTACAGAGGGAGCTGGGAAGTCAGTAAAACGCTTGTATTGCAAGCATAAGGACCTGAGTTAGATCCATAACCATTTTTTTTTAAAGCAAAAGCCAGCTATGGTGGTGTGTGCTTATAACCCTAGTGCTGGAGAGACAGAGACAGATCCTTGGAGCCCACTGGCCAACCAGTCTAACCTAGTTGGAAGGTCCATGCTAGGTCCATGAGAGACCCTGTTTCAAAAAATGAGGAATGACACATGTGAGTGTGTACATATGAGCACAAAGATGGTTGCTAATCAGAGTCTATGTGCGTGTGTGGTATGTGGTGGTGGTGGTGGTGGTGGTGGTGGTGGTGGTGGTGGTGGTGTGTGTGTGTTTTAAAGGAAAGATTCTTTGAATGTTGCTGAGTTTGCTTTCTGGTCCTTAGTGATTCAGATTACTGACTAGGAATGCAGTCCCTGATCTCATAGAACCTGAAATTATGGAGGGAATATTAGAATATCTTGAGCTGGAGGAAGGTGCCAGTTTGAGATTGAGATTTGGTTAGAAAGTTATATGCTATACCTCTCTTACCAGGGAAGTGGCTTGGGCCCTGATCTATAGAAGTAGTTGTGTGAAAAAGCTGCTTTACCCTGGTTGTGGGGAGAACCTGTTGACCTCTATTCCAGGGCAGCAGTTTCTCCCATAGAGTCCATTCTTACTAGGAACCTATGCCATTGTAATGCAGTAGCAAATTGTGCAATTGCTCTAATTACCTGCTGTTAAGTCCCCATCCCAATTATCATGAATTAGAAATGGCAATAATTATGAAAAGAGGTAAGGAATCTGAGATATCCTAGGTAGAAACTACTGCAGTTGTTTGCCTGATCAGGCCTTGCCAAGAATATAAAACCAGTGGAACCAATTTTAGGCGCCTTGAATTGGCTCCAAATCAGATTCCTCTGCTGGCTCATGTTCCCTCAGCTGCTGCAGATCTTCTCGGGTCTGGCTGCACATTCCAGGCATCAGAGTCTCAACTCACATGCCAAGATGTGCTTATTATTTATAGAAAATCACACCACACTATTGTCTGTTTGAACTGATATTTTATAGGTGTGGAAACTGAGGCTGAGGGAAGGTCACACTCATGGTTATGTTCCAGCTCTTGGGTGGTGGCACATCACTAATTTCTGACAGGAGCTGTGCAGGTGCTTGTAGATGACTCATGGGGTTATAGGGGTTATCTTTGCAGTACTTGTTCTGTGTCTGACTAAGAGAAGGTAGTATTCCCAACATTGCCCATTTTAGGTACCTTCTGTGAGAGCATTCATTCCCACCAGGTGGTACTTTAACTTGGCTTCTCCCTGTGAGGTAGAAATGCAGGTGAGCATACTTCATTGCTGGGGAGTTGATAGAATCCTTGAGTGGAGACAGGCTATGATTCCAGTTGTTCAATAAGTGAGTTTGTCACTGTTTGTCTGGTAGGTCTCTTAGTGAGTCAAGAGATGGAGTGAATACTCTAGGGCTGAGTGTCCCTTCCTGTGTGTTTTAAAGCAAAGTCTATAGTTTCTTTTTCCCCCCACATTTTATGTATATGTCTGTTTTGCCTGAATCTATGTTTGTGCACCATATGTGTGCCTGGTGCCTGTGGAGGCTAGAAGAGGGTATTGAATCCTGTGGAATTGGAGTTTGGGGATGGCTGTAGGTCACCATGTGGGGCTGGGAACTGAATCAGATCCTTGCAAAAGCAGAGTGCTCTTAACAAAAGAACCATTTTTCTAGTCCCAAGATACTTGTATTTTTGATGTACTATGAACAGTATTTATCTGTATAAAATTTGTGTGCCATCAGACTGTGGTTTGTTTCAGAATCTGACAATTTAGTCATGATTCAGACTTTAGGGTCCCTGCCCTCATAGCACTTTTAGCCTCCTGTGGCTGGCTCCTTCCTTCCTTCCTTCCTTCCTTCCTTCCTTCCTTCCTTCCTTCCTTCCTTCCTTCCTTCTTTCTTTCCTTCCCTTTTTAAACCTAAAGCATATGATACTTAATTGTCCAGAATAAGTGAAGTAAAAGTACCTGCTGAACTTTTCTCCTGAAAAATCTTTACTCCAGAAAAGTTTCTCTGATAGAAAATGTTCAGAGTACAGACAAATGAGGGCTCTTGAGAGAAGATATTCTAGATATATCTTTTTAAGAAAGATTGTGAGGGCTTTTTTTCAATGGTACTTCCTAGGTAGTTGGCTGTGTCAAAAGCTGAGTATCTTGTATTTCCTTCCCACCCATTGGCTGCCAGAAACTCATTGAAGTAAATGATGAACACAAGTTATGTATTTTCTATGAGAAGCACAAGGACACAGAAGTAGCTGGGTGAAGAGTGAAAGGCTTATGTGGTCTGAATCAGTGGTGGGAAAAACAAACAAAATTTTCCCATAAAGCAAGGTGTCTTGACCCATGGTAGAATGTATCTACTGTTGAATAAAGAACATTCTTATTATAGACCAAGGGGAACCAGAGAGAGGAAGTGCAAGTCTGTTTGCAGATGCATTGTGGATGCCAATATGAGTGTTCTCAACTTGGTGGTTGTTTAAAAAAAAAAAAGAGAGAGAGAGAGAAGGATGTTTCTGGACTGACCCATACTACTGCACCTTGGTGGTGGGGTCTCAAAAGAGATAGCAGAATCTCAAAACTTTTAGGTTTCTTTACACAAGATGATTTCTGCCAGTATGTTGTCAGAAAGCCCTTAAGATAAGAAACCCAGGACCAGAGCATATTGGTTAAAATATTAAGACAACTCCACATAGTTAAAAGGGAGATTTATTTTGTGGGGTAACTTACAAGTGAAGGGATAGGTTACAGGGTCTGGGAAAGGTGTAGCACAGTCCTGTGGTGTTCTCTGGAGAACTCTGCTCAGTCTACCTCCAGTGTCCAGGGTCCAGGAACCAAAAGAGCCAACCCATCCGGATCTCCAGTCTTCAGGGGTCCTCTCTCCGCTCTGCCTTGTAGGCGTGACAGTTACCAAAGCCTCAATGGGGGTGGTACTTCCAGATCAAAGCTGGAATGGCCACCCACTACAAGAGCACCCAAGATTCGGCATCTTGTTACTCCATGTGTCCCACAACACACAATGCAGGAGACTGTTGAATATGCTAAACTTTTGGCCAAGAGAATGAAGGAAGCCAAGGCTAAACTCCAGAAACTGATTGCCAAGAGATATAGGCTACCTTTGCTGAAAGCCTCTTTGCTGAAAGTCTGAGTCCAGTCAAAAATAAGTCTTTATGAGTAACAAATAATGATCAGGCCTTGAAAAAAAAATTGTGAGGGATGTATATGGTAGACAGATGGGGTGCGCGTGAGAAGGGAGAAATGTGTATCCCTAAAACAGCATCAGGATGACTTGATGCTTGTTGGACCAAAGAAAGACATTTGTCAGTATCGGAGCCTTTCTTATACATTTATCTTAGCCAGTTTTCTAACTAGCTTTATGCTCTGGAATGTGGCCACTCCAATACTAACTATAATCCCTTTTGGGAATGCCTTTTGGGAATCAAATCTCTCTGATCATACAATGGGAAGGAACTGGAGCACAGGCAGTTAGATTTGTGGTTAATTCATATAGTCGCTGGGTCATCCCAAGAAGATGTGTGGGTGAAAACTGAACATATGTCCCAATATACCCAAAGCTATACATAGCTCTTCACTTACTGTGATTTTAACTTGGTTTGGCTGTGGTATTAGCAATATTTTTGATATGGCTTATTATCTTATGGAGTATTAAAGGGACATAAACTATACTTACAGTTAAATTCTCTTAACTATGAAGTATTAGAAAGAAACAGCCTGTTTTGGGGGGAAAAGAGCCCCTGTTTCAAAGGTAAAATGGCTGATTTTATTGTTTCTGAATTGAATTAATCTTTTTAGGAAAAAGATGCCTTTACTTGGAAGGTTAAAGGGGCTACTTACTTTTTTTTCCCCTGAATGAATGGTCCTGAAATGATGTTGTACACAGTAGAATAAAGAAATACTCTTGCTTTTAAGTTTTTAGGAAAGGTAGCTTTGATTTGGAATATGATGCTAATACTTAATGTCTGCTTTGATACTCTTTGCTACGTTGCAGGCAAATTGGATGAATGATGAGTTCTTTTGTTTCAGTAATATTTTGCAACAGAAAAGTTCCTGACAGAGAAGAACATTTAATCAATTTCTTCCTGATTTTTATCTCTCGTCCTCAAATTGTCTTGTTTGTGGGAGAGCCTTCTAAGAGAAAACTCCTCTAAGAAGAATAAAAATAGCAGGATTTAAACAGTGACTTCAGTTTAGGTGGAAATGAATACTTTGCTATCAGATTTGTCTCTGTTTCTTCCCCACCCCCATCCCCCACCTGGCAATTTTGCATTAAATATAGAGAAATGAATCATAAGAGCTTGATGTATTTTTATTTTTGGGTTTTGTGATACAAAACTGACTTATGACTGTAGTAAAGAATGACGAAAGAATTAGGCTGATGCTATATGGGGGCTGGTTTTCAGTATCGGGATCTTGAAGGGAACAAGTAAATCATTTTAATAGATTAGCTGTGCTGGGGTGGCTAGTATGCTAGTTGCATCATTGTAATGAGAGTCATATGAAGCTTATTTTCAAGATGTTTCATAGGTTAAACTTTATTACATGGGGTCTTGCATCTTATAAAACTATGCAATTGGTTATAGGAAGATTTATCTAGAATGTCTGAGTGGCCAGAATTGAATCACAGTATTAGGATTTATTGGAGGTGATCTTTTTGTGTGTGGGCAGGTTAGTTTTCAGGCCATGAGGGAGATACAGCAAAGATAACAGATTTGCTGATGAATTTCATGCATATTTCATTTGTAAGTGAAGATGTCATGGAGCTGCATCTAAGGACTTGGGTTTTGGTGTTAGTAGTAGTATTCTTTAGCCATGGCAATACCTAGCCTGTGGAGCTGGAGTGAAATTCAACAATAATAATAGGTGTGCGTATCTTAGCGAAAATGACTTTGATCTGGTAGAATGCTAAGAGTTTAGATACTTTACCCCTTATCCATTTTCAGGTTCTTAATATGAGTTAATGGATGTCTTTCCCTCTCACCTTTCCCTCTCACCTGGGTAAGGATCAAACTGGTCATCTCATGGGTGCTAGACAAGTGTTCTACACCTGAGTTACATCTCTAGACTCTCCTCTGTGTCTAGCTCTATGAAAAATATTATGTGTATTAACAAAGTATATAATTATAAAGAATAATCTTCAATTCTGACTTGAAAACCCAAAAGGAGTTCAGCATAGATGGGTTCCTAGAATACATATGGTCTCTTTGTCTTTGGAGGAATCCTATATTTTCATCTTAGAATACATTCTAAGGGCAGAATGGTCACAGAGCTTTGAGTAGAACATTCTGTGTCTGAGTTAATGCATATATTTGAATTGTCTTTAAAAAGGTGTACATTTGAATCTTCTAAAGACACACTTTGGTTCTTACCATGTCTTCCTGGCCTCAGGCTTTTTGGAACAAATGGAAGCAACAGAGACTTTCATGTTAGACTTAAGTGCCTTCTTCCTTGGACCAGAGCACACACATTTAGGGACAAATATGATTCTTTTTATTTTTGCCCTATTTCTGACTCTGTACTGGATCTGTTAAAGGACCTTTAAGACAGACCTGTCTTAAATAGTTATGTTATTAAATAACTTGCACATATATGCTATAATTGTGTGGTAATACTGGCTTGTCTGTGAACATTGAAACTTAGGGTGTGTGGTGTTCATATGCTGTGCATTTTAGTTGCCTGTTCATGATAAATTTGGCTAGATTTACCTATCTATCAGTAAGCCACCTCTCAAATATTTGTGCTTCTTTCTCTGTTTTGGTATGGGTCTAGTTTTCTGAGGGGGCAGAAACATTGTTTAAGAGAGACTTTAGTTTTTAAGTTTTCAAGGGACAGCATGGAGTGAGATGCTTTTTTTCTAATTGCACAGAAGATAATTATGGTGGTTGGTTGTATTCCTTTCGCTGAACAATAGAGGCTCCAGCTGGCCTTCTGTTGCCCATTCAGAGTCACGGAGGGAGGGAGGAAGCATACTGGGGTCTAGAAGGTTTCCTCAGGGAGATTGTTCAAGGAGTGCTGTTCTACACTCTGGTTAGTCCTCAATGCTGAGGTACACAGTAGGGCCAATATAGCGTGGTGTGTGTATCCATGCTCCCCAGGCTTTATTTTGAAGAGAGTAGCATGAAAATAGGGTTCGCTTATCTATGTTCATTCAGCATTTATTAGGGTTCCCAGATGTGAAACACCAAGCAAAGGCAAGGTTGTAAGCAGTCACCCTAGGAGCCTTTCATCCTTAGACAAAGGAGAGCTGCAGATTTGAACTTCTGTCCAGAATGTAAGTGGGGTAGAAGTTTTGCAATCAGGAGCCCTTGAAATAGATTAGTCTACAGTAATACTGTGTTCTTATAGGGGTATGATGGGTTTGAAATAGTCAATGGTATTTTTTTGTTTCATTTGTCTTGAATCTTTATAAGGTGGGTTTTATGGGGGAGGGGCATCCTCCTGTGTCCAAAGCTGGCTTTGAACTTGTTATGTAATTGAGATGATCTTGAAATTCTGACCCTTTTGCCTCCTCCTCCGAAGTGTGTTTTTTTTGTATGTGTGTGTGATGTGTGTTATTTGTTGTTTTGACAGAACTGTTCTTTCTTCATTGACCTATTAGTCTTACATTGAATTCTAAGTTGCTCTAGTATAACAGTGTTCCCTAGATAGCACCTTTACTGACCACCATTATTGTTTTTTGTGGCTGTGTGAATGATGTGCAAGTATGAATGAATTATTTAGTGGCCTTGAGGGAGATCATTACTCAGGTCAGGAGTAGACAAAGAGGTAAAGCACATTCGTAATTTAGAAATATGTGCTCTGAAGTTAGAGATCTATTTTGGTAACCAACTTCACACTGAAATTCAAAATTGGGACAATTAAATGTTATAGATTCTAGTTTGAGATGGGATTTACTTGAAGAACCATCTTTTATTAATAACATATGTTTGGATAATGCCAATGGCAAGGCATCACTTGAGCTTCTACATGCTTATTTATGCTTAGTTTGCATTTTTGTACAGAATTTAGGTTTTAGACATTATTAGATTTTTCCAGGGAATCTTGAGTGAAACTTCGAGTAATGCTTCAAGATATTCCTAAATCCACAATAAAATCTGGAATCTAATACAAAACTAAGAGGCTTAGATTTCTAAACATTTACTCTAATCCCAGTGGTTGAGATAGTTTAAAGATTGAGTTGTAGGCAGAAGGGATAAGATGATGGGTGGGTTGGGGTGAGTTTTGATCAGAGTATATTAATGTGCATGTATGAAAATGTCACAATAAAACCCATTACCTTCTATCATTAATACAGGCTAATAAAATTAAAATAAGATCACAGTTGTAGTATTCCAGCTCCCCTTCTTAAGAGGAAGATACTATTCAGGTTTCACACATTCTGTCTGAGATCTGATGACTGAAATTCCAGACTCCAAACTATTCTATAGGCAGGAAATTATAGCTACATTAATGAACAATGTAGCTAGGAGCCAACTCTCTGGTCTTTCAAGTGGGGATAATTCTCTTTTCTATGAACCAGGTAGATGCAGAGACCTCATTTGATGTTGAAATCTTTTATGTTGTTTTAGCTTCAATGTCCGTAGATTTTAATTTACCCATACATTGTGGACTTTTCAAAAATGTGTGTGTGTGTGTGTGTGTGTGTGTGTGTGTGTGTGTGTGTGTGTGTTTTCCAAGACATTGATGTCTAAAGCTTCAGATGAACAGCTCAATAGAGAAACCCACTGCATTTGGGCTTCACTATGTGAAAAAGCTTAGTTGTTCCTTCCTGCTCAATTTTGTGTGGTTCCCTACTTAGCTAGGCAAAAGTCATATGCATAGGCAAATCACATAAATATTTCTTGTCTTTTTTTCTTTGTACCTTTTTAGTTCCTATGAAACAATAGAATTGAAGTGTGCTTTATGGGGAAGGGTAGTTTATGTAATAAGAGAAATCTTTTGATTGAACTATGAATATTCAATCAGACTGCTTTGTTGTAATGATGTAACATTTATTTAAAAAAGCAAAGTTTAAAGTTCTTTTATTGGATTAAATGTTTATTAAGCATCTACTCAGTAACACTCTGAGTATGGTTAGGTACTGAGTTCTTGCTTGGCTAGATTTAAAAATAAAATACTGCTTGGCATCTCTGATTCTGCTAGTGGTCAACTGATGTAATACTTAGGTTTCCTTAAAAGGAAAACAAAAATCACCGTAGACACTCTACACAATGTTTATTTTATTAGCATCTGTAATAGAAAGGTTTCCAATGATGTCCATGTTTTAGTCCCTGACTCCTATGAGTATGCTATGTGGGAAAGGAACACTTCTGATGCAGCTGTTAAGGGTCTTGGGTTGGAGATGATCCTGGACTATAGAGGCAGGCCCAGTGTAGTCACAGAGGAGGATAGATAGACTTACAGGATGTGGGGACAGAAGCAGAAGTGGGAGTGGGACAAAGACATAAGCCAAGGGACCCTGATGGCTTTTAGAAACTGTAGAGGACAAGGGAACTGATTGCTCCTGGGAGCCATTGGGAAGGAACTTGCTCTGCCAACACTTTGACTTCAGGAGGCTGATTCCTCCCAAATCTTAGAACTAATAGATTCGTGTTGTTTGAAGTGGTTACCTTTGAGGAAATTTGTTATGGTAGTAATAAACAATAATATAGTGTTCCTATTCCCTGGCTGTGTCTTTTAAAAATAACTGTTGTATCAGCCTCTTGTGTACCGTAAATTATAAGGAGAGATGGTTTCTAGGAAACAGATATTTAAACTGTGGTGACAAGGAAAATAGGACAGGAGTAGTGTATTTTCTATGGGCTTGTCATTTTAATGCTTTAAAAAATTACTTTTTAGTCACATATTGTGGTCTTGTTAAAATAACATTCTATCTAAAATACTAGTAAGGAGCTTACTCTGAGGGGACTATTCTTGTACATACTTTATAGTTGGATTGAAAATACGAGAATATCAGAAATAGAAGTTGAAATAGTGTTAATTTTGATTGAACAGTGGCACAATTTGTTTTTATTTTCCTATTGTATATGTTTCATAATTAAATTCACATAGACTTCATGTTGACATACCAGAACCTAAATGTGATAATACAGCAAAAGTGGCAGTATGGTTTCTTGGGCTGGTTTTATTTCCTTTTTGTAGAGTACAAGGTGTGTTTGCTGAGTTACTAAGAACTCACAGTTGTCTGAACACTGAGTATCACCTCCTGCTGTGGCCTTAGTGATGGCCATTTATACCACTATAGCCATCATAGGAAGCTAGACTCTGGAGAGTAAGGGTATGGTGTGTTGCTATCCAATCCCAACTGTAGTTTTTTGCTGTGGTCTATCCTTTTACAAACAGAATTATTCTCAAACCCCCTTTTCTACCTTCTAGTGAATTCCATTTGCTATATTGCAGTGCCTCCTCACAGTGCTTCAGTTCCCTGAGACATAATAATGATGTAATGTTACTGTCTGAGTATATTCAGGTTGCTATAAACAGCTAAGACTAAGGTAGACTGGGCAGTTCCTAAACAAGAGAAATTCAGTACTTACAATGTTGAAGTGCAAGGAGGTATGAGATAGAGGAGCAGATGTATTGTCTGGTGAAGGTCTGCTACTCAGAGATAACTTCTTACTGCATCCTCATGTGGCAGAAGAACAAAATGGAGTCTGTCCCTCAAGCTTCCTCTACAAGGGCATCAAGCTCATCCATGAGGATAGAGGCTCCAAAGGTCCCAACTCTTCACATTGTCACACTGGGGACTGTTTCAACACAAGTGGTGGGCTGGTTATAGCCTAGGAGTGTGGTGCTGTAATAGTGGGACCATTTGTGATTTATTACTGCAGAACCTTATTGTTAACTATTTATTACAATAAGAAGATTAAGTATCTTGAATGAGTTAGGGCTTAGTGTAGGAAGTGGAAACCCTTCTTTAGAAATCTCTTTAGTGGAGCTGGAGAGATAGCTTAGCGGTCAAGAGCACTGACTGCTCTTCCAGAGGACCCAGGTTCAATTTCCAGTACCCATTTGGCAGCTCACAACTGTCTGTAACTCCAGTTTCAGGGGACATGACATCCAGGCCAAAACACCAATGCACATTAAAAAAACAAAACAAAACAAAACAAAAACTTTAGGAAGAACTTATAAAGACTTGAGATATGAGTTGGTGATAGGAATGTGCCTCATACCACTTGGCATCAGTGCATGTTGAACTTCCTCAAACCCCTTGAGTCTGCACCAAGGGGTGGTGAAGTCCTCTACCTTGCCAAGCTGAGGCAATTTATATTTCTCATCTCAGCACTCCAGAAGCTGGAGGATCTTGAGTTCAAGCAAACCTGTGCCAGACCAAGCCTCTATTTCTTTATTTTATTTAAAAATTTTTTTTGGCTTTTTGAGACAGGTTTTCTCTTTGTAGTCCTGGCTGTCCTGGAACTCACTTTGTAGATAGACCAGGCTGGCTTTGAACTCACCTTCTGAGTGCTGGGATTAAGTGCATGCCCCACCACCACCTGGCACAAGCCCCTACTTCTAAATGAATAAATACATAAAACCCCTACTAGTTTTGTTTTCCTACTAAGAAACACTTTAACAAATGTCTTAGATAAAACTTGAGGATGACTTGTTTTACCTAGGCCAAGGTGTCCTCCCATTCTCTGTACCACAAATGATTGGTTGTAGAGTTTGTTTCCATTGATCAACCAGAACAAATTCTGGTCAACCAAACCTTGTTGTACTCTGTCTTTAGCTCAGACCCCCTGAACATTTGACCTGAGCTTCATCTCCCATCCTTCCCCTTGGTAACAGGCGCCAAGTAGTCAGCTACCTTGTCACCCCATACGTGGTTCTGTGGCTCCTTCTAGCCCTGTTTACCCCTCTCCATCAAAGAAAAGCCTCTTGCCAGCACCACTGAAATATTTCAGATGGGCAGTGACAGTCCCTCCTATTTCACAATGCTTTCCACTGGAATCTCTCCTTAGCAGGTTGTGATTTGTTTTTGTTTTGACTTCTGGCTGGCTTTCTTCAGAGAAAAGTCAAAGCCTTCAGGTAGGACTCCCTGCCACAAATCTGCATTCCAAGCTGTGGTTGATGGTAACCTCCAAGCCATGGCCTTCCAATTTCCAGTACCAGGGACAATCAATGTAGAGTGAGCAATCTAGTTCCATTTAGAACCATAAACTCCTGTATTTCTAAAAGCGGTCATTTCTGTGTAGGATTTCTCAAAGAAAAACACTTTAAATCAGTGGTTTTCAACCTTTCTAATGCTGTGACACTTTAATACAGTTCCTCATGTTGTGATGAACCCTAACCATAAAATTATTTCATTGCTACTTTATAACTGTAATTTTGCTGCTATTATGAATCATAATGCGAATATCTGTTCTTCTGATGGTCTTAGGTGACCCCTGTGAAAGGGCCATTTGGACCCCTAAAGGGGTCTCAAGCCACAGGTTGAGAACCAATGATTTAAATACTTCTATTTTTTTCATATGTACCTTGACATCTAAATTGGGAATGGTGGTTCTTGAAGCATGGGTATATTTTGAAACCTCAATATAAACTTTATTTTTATTATTTGGTATACTTTTATTTATGCCTGGTTATTTGGAGGATTACTGAATCCTAGGAATGGTATAATAACAATTGTATGACTTTTAAAAATATTTTAATTGAAATAGAATTATATCACTTTCTCCACTCCCTTTGCTCCCTCTAGCCCTGCCCAGCTACCCTCCCTTGAATCTTTTCCATGCCCCCTTCAAGTTGATAACCTCTTTTTCTTTGATTATTATACACCCACCAACCCACCCACACCCTCCCCATGCAAGTGTATACATAACTTGTTATATCTGTTTTTCTTGTTTATGTGTATATGGTTTCAAACTGACACTCTGCATTGGTAGAAACACGAAGAGGGCTCTATAATTCTCCTCCTCTCAGCAATCATTAGTTGCCTGTAGTTCTTTGTTTAGAGGTTGGACCCCATAAAAAATTCACTCCATCCACATTAACATGTCCAATGATATTGCCATTGTTCTGGTCTGTTTATGTAGCCATTTCTAGGAGAGATTATTTCACAGCAGACTTCCTGGTATTCTGGCTCTTACAATCTTTCTCTTCCCTCTTGCAAGATGTTCCCTGAACCATAGATGTAAGCTGGGCTCCTCACAATCTCCCCAATGATCTCTGCATTGTATCCAGTTGTGGTTTCTTATTCTTATAACCACATATAACTGTAGCTACTACCTTTATCAAAGAGGCCTCTCTTTACAACAGAGACTACCTTGTTTTTTGAGATGGGGGTCTTTTACTGAAATTCTCAGATTAGGCTAGCCTGGATGGCTAGCCAGCCCCAAGGATCTGCCTGTCTTGGCAACTCTGGCTCTGGGATTCCAAATGTGTACAATGACACCTGCTTTTTTTAAAAAAATTAATTTAATGTCTTTCGGATTGAACTTAGGTCCTCATGCTTATTCAGCAAGCACTTTACCAGCTAAGCCATCTCCCCAGCCCAAGAATTCTGAAAAACTAATCCTAGTTTAGATGGTCTTGTAAGTACCTATGCTTTCAATTGCTTTGGATTTGAAGGATGGCTTACTTATCAAGGAGGCTTTATGTAAAGGAGTGATGGGTAGCCAAAAGTGTGGGGTACTGTGTAGGAGGGGAAAAGAGGATATCGGGGGAGGTGTTTCATTGATGTCATGCCTCTTGAGGACTTGATGATTAGATTTCCACAGGAAACGTGTGTCTGTGTCTGTCAGACTTAATGTTTTATGGAGGTAGGCATTTGGACCAAGAAAGAGAAAAACCATACTGAGATGTGTGTCTGTAGCTGCCTATGAGATATGATCATGGATGCCTCTGTGGGGATACAGTAGCTTTAGGATGCATTCCTACAAATGAATGCTGCTCTGATAATATTTCCCTCTTTAATAAATGAATAGAGCACTTCCTAAATTGTTTCTCCTTGGCATTTTTTGTTTTGTTTTGTTTTTTTTTTGGTTTGGAGACCTTGGTAAACAATTCCTCATGGATTCACTCTGTGGTATGATATATGAGTCTGTGAGTAGTATGGGGTCTTGACTTAACTCTAGGTTCCAACAGCTTTTCTAGAACATGAAGTATCAGTGCAGAAATAGACATGTATTTATCATGCTGAATGGGTGAGTGCTGTCAGAAGTGTGTGGCAATACATGGGTGGTAGGGGCTATGTAATGAGGGGGTTCAGGGACAGCAGAATTACCCTCAGAAAGATCAGGTATAGTTGTTGGCCATTGGAAACACAGCAAAGGTACACATTTTGGCCTCTGCCCTTCTTCTATATTTTTAAATATAGAGAAAAGAAAGCAATTGGGGTCATCAGTACCTTATGGGTATAAAGCCTGTCTTCATGTCATCCAGCTGTTGTCAGTAATACTATTTATACTCTTCTAACCCTAGGCCTATTTGCTCTAAATATATGAAGAGGCAGAAATAGTTCAAGGACATTTAAAGACTTACATAATTATTAATAGACAAAATTTTGATTCATTGTATATTATGAACAAATTATATGTGTTGAACAAATTGATATAAATAGTGTTCTTGTGGTAAGCAGCCAGATGATTTGGTTTAGTAAAAATATTTAGTATTTTTGATAAGTATGTGATCTTCCTTGGTGGGTATTGCTACTTGAGCTCTTAGACATCTCTGCACACACGTTCCTAGTGATCAACCCCAGTTTATCTTTCCATTGTACCGGGAGTTGTGACTGGGGCTGAGGACACTAGGTCTGGAGACTAGAGGGAAGCTCTGAGGCTACTTGTAAAGTGAAATTCCTTTAATGAGATCATCTAAATGTATAAAATAACTTGAGGACTGTGGTAGTCAGATTCTTCAGGGAAGCAGAGCCAGTAAGATGCATATTTATGTCCAGAGTGAGATTTATTGGAAAGAACTGGCTCAAGCAATTTTGGAAGCTTAAGCCCCATGATGTATAGACACAAGGGATAGCCTGATGAGAGCCTGAGAATCACAGAGCCCATGGTGTACATGCCAGGCTGGCTTTGAGGGCCTGAGACCTGGCAATACCAACTCTGAGGTCTGGAAAAGGTGGGTATTATAGTCCAGAAATCGGGCACAGAACTGGTCCAGCCGCCTCCACCTTGTTGTGTCCTATTCAAGTCCTAGACATATTGGATGGTACCTACCCACAGTGGAGGAGGACCATCTGCTTTATAAAGTTTATAGACAGGTATTCCTATAATCTCTTCTAGAAACATCCTCACAGGCTTTTATTTGCAATCAGGGTATCCTGTGTATGGCTCAGATGATGTGGTACCTAAAGTTACATGTTCTCATTAATATGTGTCTCCATGTTGTGTACTCTTACATTTCCTCTGTCAGTGTGTAAACTCTTGAGTGCTGGTTTTAATATGTACTATCATGCCCCTGCATTGACTGTTAATAGGTCTGAGCGAGGTGACTGGGGTATAGAAAATGAAACTATCAACAGACTTCATGGACACTTGGAAAGGTGTTCTGGAAAGATTGTCTAATGGAATATTTTATGTTGATCCAGTTTAGAATATGTTCATTTTTTTAAATCTTAACATCAGGTTTAACTACTTTTTAAGAAGATCAGTCTTTTTGTTTTTCTTTGCTTTTGTTTTGAGATGAGTTCTCATGTATCTCAGGCTGGTTTTGAACTAGATATGTAGCTGAAAATTACCTAAAACTTGTGATCTTCTTGCTTCTTCTACATAGCTTGTGCTAGGATTATAGGTATGAACCACTGTGCTCAGCAAGAACAATTGTATACAGGATACAAGGGTGAATAAATGATAAGCTGTATGGTGGAAAATTGTATATAGAACTAGACTATAGTATTTGTTTTGTTTTAGACTTCCATAGCCCTAGTAGTTTGATTCAAAATGTCCTTCAGCAATAAAGTCAAGGGCAGGGATTATTGCTCCCTTTGTATGTGTTTTTTTAAATTTAAAGACACACACACACACACGCACACACACACACACACACACACACACACACGTATACACACACATATGAGTGTTTTGCCTGGACATATATATGTATACTACATGTGTGCCTAGTGCCTAGATAGGTCAAAGAGAGTGCCAGATCCCCTGGAACTGGCATTAGAAATCATTGTGAACTATCATGTGGATGCTGGGAACTGAGCCTGGGTCTTCTGCAAGAGCAACAACTGCTCTTAACTGCTGAGTCATCTCTCTATTCTCCCCCTCTCCTCACTGCTACATTTCTTTTCCTTTCTTTTACTGAGACATGTGTCATGGAGCCTGGGCTGGCCTCAGACTCAATATATAATTGAGGATGACTTTGAACTTTGGATTCTCCTGCCTCTACCCCCAGAGTGCTGAGATAATAGATTATCAACCATGTAAGGTGATATGGTGTTGGAGATTGAACACTAGGGTTTTATGCATGCTAGGCAGATAACTTTGCCAACTGAGCTGCACCCCCAGTACTATTGCCCCTTTTGACATAAGCAAAACAGGAACAGGTTCTTAAGTGAATGTCTGATCACTTACATCAGTGGGTAATCAGTTCAGGGATTGTAGTAGTGGACTTCTGTATGTTTTTACCATTACAGCTTCTCAAATTGGTAGCTTAAAAATATATTTTCCCTTTTTTTAGCTGATACCAAGTTAATATGTCAAAATGATGGTTTTCAGAGTTCTGATTATCATGATATAATAGCAAATAGCAAAAACTTTGTGAAAAGTATCCATAGGAGGAGAGGTATTGGTTATTTCATTCCTGCAGTTTCCTTGGTATGATATTAATGTCTCTTATCAGGATTTATGTATGGAATCCTGAGTGAATGGAAGATGAATTTGTTCTTCATATGAAATCACCAGTTTTGAATCAAATATTTACTGTGCCAACCTTGACTATGTGGTTAAGTTTCACTTAAGCACATGAATGTGTTTTGCTCCATTGAATCATATGAAATTGCCAATACTAGCCAGGTGGTGGTGGCGCACACCTTTAATCCCAGCACTTGGGAGGCAGAGACAGACGGATCTTTGTGAGTTCAAGGCTAGCCTAGTCTACAAAATGAGTTCCAAGACAGGCTCCAAAGCTACACAGAGAAACCTGTCTTGAAAAACAAAACAAAGCGATATTGGATGATTTATTAAGGCAACTCCACATAGTTAAAAAGGAGTTTTGTTTTGGGGGTTAGCTTATAGCTAGTAAAGGGATTGGTTACAGGATCCAGGAGAGGTGAGGTGCAGTCCATCTGGGTTCCCTGGAGAACTCTGCTCAGTCTACCATCCAGCATCCAGGATCACCAGGAACCAAGAGAGCCGCCACATCTGAATCTCAGGTCTTAAGGGTTCCTGTCTCAGCCCTGCCTCAGGGGCAGGTCATAGGTGGGTGTGACAGTTCCTTGATTGCTGTCCATTCCAGTTGTTGAAGAGATTGTCAACCTAGTGTAGCTATCCAGCTTGCTTGTGAATCCCCTGTCTCTGCCTCTTGAGTGATGGGCTTACAGGAGGCCAAAACACCTGCCTGGTTTATGTGTAGGTCCTGGAGATCTGAACTCTAGTCCTTAATGTTTGTGTGGCAAGTGCTTTTACTGATCCCCAGCCAGATGCCTGAGAATGTTTTATGAAAACTCCTTAAAACACTAGTAACATGTATCTGCTGCCTTGTACATACACTAGTGTAACAAAGACTGCACAACTTGCAGCACTTAAGAACAGTGGGAACTTAATAGGACTCCAATTTGCTGTTTGATGCTAGTTTTGCAGGTGTCCTTAGGTCCTCTTTTTGTGATGTATCTTTTCCTGGCTTCCTTCTTCATGCCAGTGTGCTGATGGAATAGGGTCTGGGCTATGTAGGCCTTGACTTCCTTGTAGGGCTCTAGCTTGCTCAATCCTACAAAGAGCTGAGGTAAATCTTTGACTTTATTGTGATTTTCCCAGAAAACTGTAGTGTGGAGTTGTAGCTAGAGTTTTCCTGCCTGGCCCACAGTCAGGAGAAATCTCTCTCACCTGCCAGTCCCACAGCCTCTCAGACCCGACCAAGTAAACACAGAGACTTATGTTGCTTTCAAACTGTATGGCCGTGGCAGGCTTCTTGCTAACTGTTCTTATAGCTTAAATTAATCCATTTCTATAAATCTATACCTTGCCACATGGCTCGTGGCTTACCGGCATCTTCACATGCTGTTTCTCATCATGGCGGCTGGCAGTGTCTCTCTGACTCAGCCTTCCACTTCCCAGCTTTATTCTCCTCCTTGTCCCGCCTACACTTCCTGTCTAGCCAATGGCCAATCAGTGTTTTATTTATTGACTAATCAGCAACACATTTGCCATACAGAACATCCCACAGCATGAAGTCAAGGTTATTCTCATGCATCCCTGCTTTCCTGCCCCCTAAAATAAGGGAATAGCCAGGTATAGTGACACACTTGTAATCCCAGCATAGAAATATCAGAACTTTGAGGCTAGCCTAAGCTATATTGCAAGTTTAAGGTTAGCCTGGATTACATGAGACTCTGCCACAAAAAAATAGAATCCCAGAGAGGGTGGGAGGAGGTAGGCTTCCATAGCATGGTCTCTACGGTTACTAGGAATTATGAGGAAGGAAGGCAGCAGTGACTTTGTATTTTGTAACTGTCATGATACAGCTTTGTAACTCAGCAGCAGTAGAGAAGGGCTGCTGGCTATAGGGAGCACATTAAACATTGTAAATGTCACAGCAAGCTCTACAGTACTCTGTGCCTGGCATGAGGATAAAGACCCGAAGGTCTTGGCCTATGGTAGCTGTTGATAGATGTGATTAAAATTCTGTAATATTTGCAGTGATCAAATGTAGTTATCTGACCACTGATGGTTAGGCTTCCACATTGGGACAGTCCAGATCAAAGGGGCCCAGGTGACTCATACTAAGCCTGAGGCCAAGAAGTGCGTGTCCATCCCTCTTGTAGTCTGTATCTGCGTGAACCCAGTACTGTCTCCTGAGATGTGCAGTACATGAAACATAATTAGTATCATACAGAATTCAGTGGGCTAGAGCTGGCGTGGGCTGGTCATCTCAGAGCTTCAAGTGCTGCTGGAGGAACTTCTCTGTAGTTTGTTTCTATACCTTTGGGCTGTACAATTATGACAACTTCTTCCAGTGATCTCATCACAGCCTGGTTCTTGAACAAAGTCTCTAACATTGACAGGTGCTATGAAGGGGTTAATTTGAGATCACTCTCAAATTAAAACATTTGAGAGAAGATAGATTGTATGTGCGTGTAGTAGTAAGTTACTACTGTGAGGTAAAAACAAAAGACCTGGGTTTTTGTTTTTTCTGTTACATTTCTTTGAGATAAACTCAGTTATTGCTCCATAGCTCCTATACTATAATAGATTGTAAGGATTAAAGAGAGAGAGAGAGAGAGAGGAAAAAAAATGAACTGTGAGCTTTGTTCTCCTGAAGTAGGGCAAGGAACAGTAAAAGTATAAATCATTTTAGCTTAGGATTTCCCATTACCACTGCCAAAGGACTCCCCTTGCCTTGCTGTAGGACATTTTAAAGCCCATAAAAATTTGTTTGTAGAAGAGGATAGGAACAAGGATTGTTCCTGTACAAAAAAGAAAAAAAAAAGATATGGGGTGCCCAGACTTTACTCCCAGGGTCTGCACTCTATATGCAAAGCCCATTGATTGCCTCTCACTCTTGTGCCTGGTTCTTATTAATTTCCTAGGATTGCTACTCTTCATGATGGTGATCCTCATAAGTGAAAGGGTGCTCAGGAATGAATGCTCCAGTCCAGGGGACTTTCTTTATGGGCTTGTGTGTTGAATATCTAGGGCAGGGTATCAAACAGCTCTTAAGCCAGGCTCACACATTGGCTGTTGCTGTTTTCTCTGTTACTGTGCTCTGGAAAGCAGCGGCTGCCATGAGCTCACATCCAACTATTTGCCAACGTGGCTGTTTTTCCATTTTAGGAATAGGCTCTGAGATCCACAGGCCTATCCATACTTCTCAAATAGACATGTTGGCACAGGCACAGGCCATTACAAACATCAACTCTGAGATGGCACAGGAATCTGTCCAGTGTACTGTAAATTTGCCCAATGGCTGGATTTCTGTAAGATGGAGTCTCTGCTTCCAGCCCCAGCATCTGGTTTTCTCATTTCCTTTTCTGGTGAAGCTGGGGATGTTGTGAGCCCTGCTCCTCTTTGTAGCCCCATTGGCTGTTTGGGACTAATTCCTGCTTTTTCTCCATTAGCAAGTAAATGTCTCTCAGGGGATGCTTTCCAGGGAACTGCAGCCCACATCACACATGGCTATAGAAATAATAATGATGCTTCCTGTGGGTCCTCCCATGTGCCCTTCTACAATCTCTGAAAAAGGATCTTGGTAGTTTGTGCCTTGATCCCTCAGACTCCTTCACTAAGGTGTTCTTCATAACTTGTTCTTGGATTTTGTATGACACTGAGTAGCCAAGATGGCTAAGAAATGCAAATGGTTGTAATATCAGTGGGGCCCTAGCACTGATATTTCAGAGTAATTTGACATTAAAGCCTAAGGGTATTACTAACAGTGACTAATGTAATATAAGTTGAATTGAAAGATTGGGGTTTGAATTCCTACTGTGCTGTCTTGAGAACTTTGAACATGAGTTGTCTTAATTCTAAAATGGAGATAATAGTATTCCACTTGCACTAGTAATGAAAAGAATTGGGATTGTCTTACCAAGAAGTGGCAGCCTGGCAGGGGCGGCTCATGCCTTTAATCCCAGCACTCAAGAGGCAGGCAGATCTCAGAGTTCAAGGCTAGCCTGGGCTATAGAATAAGTTCAAGGACAGCCAAAGCTACACAAAGAAACTGTGTCTCAAACCACCCCCCCCCCCCCAAAAAAAGTGGTGGCACATACACCAAGAACTTAAGATGAAGTCTTCTTGCTTTGTAGTTCCCTCAGACTTTAAATCATTTCTTTTCAGCTTATGGCAGATATCACTTTGGTAGCATGTAATAGGAAAGTTTCACCTAATTTTGTAGGATATCTGTTAGATGCTCTCCCTTTATATTAATCACTTTTCTCCTTGCTTGTGACAGAAGTACCTAATCAAAGGAAGAGTTCATTTATTTAGGCTTACCATTGAAACATGCAGTCCATTAAAGTGGGTAGTACATACAGGCAGGAATGCAAGATGGCTGGTTAGATTGTAACCAGAGTTAAGAAACAAAGAGCCAGGAATGGTTGTATTCCACATACTTTCTCTTTATTCAGTCCAGAGTACCAGCTCATGAGATGGTGTTGCCTTCATCTACCAATTAAATCTTTCAGGAAATGCCCCCCAGACACTCCCAGAGGTGTGTTTTGTAGGTGACTCCAGGTGCTGTTAAGCTGACAATTAAGATTAACTATCACATCCTTCTGGTATATGTTTTGGAACAAGTGTTGCTAGAACCTACATACATAAGAAAAGACCCTTGTTAAGGGGGTAAAGTGTTGCATATAAAAGCATGATACATAACCTAGATGCTTGTTTCTGTGTCTATAGTATTTTTTTTTTACACAAAATGTAATGGTTTGTCATGTTACAATATACTTTTAATCTCACTGTCATTAGATTCTGTAGACAGACCATTAGGGGTTTATATCAGGCTACTTTGTTAGGATAAATTGTGATAATGAATTGAATGAAGAAAACAGTCAACAAGCCTTAAGTTTGTTAGCAGTAATTCCTGAGACCAGTTTTTCTGCTGTGATTGGGGTCATTAATAACATGTGTTGGACTGCTATAGAGGGTTTTGTATTTCAGAAGTCCTTTAACTGCAGTAGAAAGCAGATTCTCTTTTATGTATGTTTACCTCACTTAATCCTATCCTTAAGAAAATATTCATCCGTCTCTTTTATATGCCAGGTTAACTTTGGGGAGTTTGAAGAGCAATGAGGGAATCTTCAAGCTACACATGTTGTCTGTGCAAGCATGCATGCTCAGTACATGTAGAGGCCAGAGATTGATGGTTTGATGCCCTCTTCTATCAATCTTAATCCTACCTTCTGAGACAGTCTCTCACTGAACCTGAAGATCATCAATTTGAGTAGACTTGCTGTACAGTAAACCCCTGCAGTTTTCCTGTTTCTACTCCCCAGTGTTGGGATGATAGACACACATTGCTGATCTGGGTCTTTTATATAAGTGTTAGGAATCTGAACTTGAGATCCTCATGTTTGCTGCGCACTAAGCCATCTTCTCACTGAGCCATATTTTTGGCCCTTGTTATGAATATTCAGGTAATGTTGTGAGCTCTGTGTGATGCACTGTGTGATGTCTTTATTAATCCCTCAAAGCTATGGGCAAACTAGATAAGAAAACCCAAATAAAGAAACTTGAAGACTTTGCCCAGGGCATCCAGAGAACATGGCTTGGATCAGTGTTGTTTTCATTTGTGCCCCTAGCAATAAGGAAAGCACAGAGGAGGGGCTCTTGACTTGGTCCAAGAAGATTAGTGGTCAGAATTGAGGATGGCTGTATTTGAGGAAGTGGAGATTTGCTGAATCTTTGTGAGAGGGATGAGGAGAGTAGATGGTCTGGTAGTGATCAGAATAGTACACTGCAGTTTGGAGTTTGCTGCTGATGGCTGCTGAGGAGGGCTGGTACACTTGTTAAGGAAGGCAGACATTCTGAGGGGTGATGTCTAGGGAATGGAGCTTATGGGGTGTGCTTACTGGAGGGTGGAGGGCATTAGTCAGCTTTGCATTTCTTGGTTGAAATACTTAAAATATAATAACTTAAGAAAAAGTCTATGTTATCTTACAGTTCTAGATATCCTAATCCAAGAATTGGGACTTGTTTGTTTTGGGCTGCTGGTGAGTTCTGATAGTAATTTAGGAAATACATGGAGGAGCAATTGCTGACACTATGAACCAGGAAGTGAACAGAAAGAGACTAGGGTCCCATGTCTTCCCATGACTTCCAATAGGTCCTATCACCTTTGCACAGCACCACCCCTTTAAGACATAAACCTGAAACATACGGATCTTCAAATGATAATCAGCATTCACATAGCATCCAAGGGTTAGGTATAAAGGCAGTTCAATTTTGTATTGTAAGTGGAGAATCATTTAGTACAGTTAAAGTCATGCTTGGAAAACAGACATAAATATATTCTCCACGGCAGACACCTTTTTAGTCACCCTGAATATGGGTGTCTTTGTGCTTTGAGGCTAGACATTTAAGAGTCCTTTGGGTTAGAACTGATTCTCTACAGGATGAGAAGTCAAATTTCTGTTGTTGAGAGGAGAAGGAGGGATGGAAACTTAGATGAGCATATTGTGATTGCACAGGAAAAAAAAAAAGATTGAATAAACAGATGCTTCAAAGATACACTTAACTGTGGATTAGAAAGACAACCAGAACTACAGTTCAGTTTTATGAGGTGCTCTTGTGTTTGTGCAGGATTTCTAGGTACACATGGAATAAAGGCAGAAAGTAAATGTCCAGGTTTTAATTGAGCCTAACTTCATTGGAGATTTATTTCATGGGATTCGTTTTGAAGCTACAAAGTGACAATTAAGGGAAAAGGCTTTTCAATTTTTAGAATTTTAAGGTAATCATAAGAACTTAAAGTTATGTGTAGTCATTATTTGCACCCTAAGCATTGTTAATTTTAACTTTAGTAACATGCTTAACAGCATCTCTTTGAAACAAACTGCTTTGATAGCTAAACTCTATGTAGTCCATGTTCTTATGCATACAATTGACTTTATTCCTGTAGTTTTAGTTGATGTGATTTTCTTTTGAGTATTAGGTGACCAATGTATGTGTGTATATACACAATGTGAACATCCATTTGTAATATGTAATATTATTGGACATTAGATTATTTAGGGGAAATGGTTAATGTGTTAATTCATATTACATTTATAGAAGATAAGAATGCCATATATAATGTGTTCCTGAGTCAATATGAACTCTGATTACAAGACCTCAAAAGGCTCTCAGGTTATCACAACCATTTTCTTATATTCAAATATCTACAAATATACAACCTAAAATTATAGAAAAAGTTATTCCAATCTTAAGGTTGTAATTCATTTCTATTAATACTTCTGACAGTTCAGTGAATATATCATGCTGAAATTTGAGAATGTAATACATTTAAAACAGAAAAATTTCATTATGTGGTCATGCCTTTTTCTTGTGTCACCATGATCCCCATTTGAAATGTAAGATTTGTTGTTCTCTAGCTCTACATTTAGGCCTGCACATGGTTCTTCAGTGAATATTCTGTTTGTGGCATGCATTCTTGCTAATAACTGAATCCCTGTGCTCAGTTTGGTCTTCAGCTATGCTTGTTCTTGTGCTTCTGTGGTCATTAGAGGACATGCAGATGGTTCACTCTAGTTACCTTGAACATGTGGGGGATTGTTCACAGGCAGACTGGTTTTCTGAGAAGAGTCCTTGTGTTTTGAAGTCCTTCAAAAGGAGAAGTCAGAGCTATGTGTTTATAGCAAGTGTTTCTTGGGAAGCTACCTTTGCTTTATTGGTTCCTGTTGATATTTCTAGCCCATGAACTGACTCTGCTTCTAACTCAAGATGAACGGGTGAAAGGAAAATCATAAGCAGCCAACCATCTGCCTTTGTTGGCATGACTTAAATCAGCTGGATGTATGGAAGCATCTAGGCAAATAAATGGTATTTTTTTGTTTCTAGAAAGTATCACTTGTTCTCCAGATACATTAGTGCTTAATGGTTCTGTCAATAAAACATATAGGTAAGAAGCTTGTTTAAAAAATGCAGGAATGGGGTAATATAGGTTTACAAATGATTAAATAAGCCCCTATCTTTGGTGGTAAATGTCCCCAATAGAATAATTTTTAATGACATGCATGGAATCCATATCAATGTTGATGCTTGAACTGGCATGTTGAGAGCCCATACCTTACTCAACTTGAACCTTATCATTCATAGATGATTTTGCTGTGTCCTGATGGAGGAAAGAAAGAAGGATTCTGAGAATAAATGTGATCAGTGAGCCATGAAGAACATGGTTGAGGGTTTCCTCCTGGTTCCTTGTGGTTGAGAATGGGGCTTGGTATACTGTGTTTTGTTTGATGAATGAGGATCAGTGAAGGTGTGAGGACTGAGTGAAAGAGGAGTAGACTACAGAGTTGCTGGTCATGATTATTGAGCTCCCAGGGTATGGAGTAGGTGTGGACCAAAGCACCATAGCAAATACTTAGCACCAGATACTGTGAAAGTTTCTAGAAGGTGATACTTTACCATGAGTAGGCAACCCAAATGGTAGAGCCAGAGAAGGGGCAGAGGGCATTGACTGTTGTGGAATATTATTTTAACTGGGCAAAGATGTATTACATTTGTTTATGCTATGAAATATTACTTTAACTGTGTAAAGGTGTGTATTGCTTTTGTTTATGCTGCATTTGTTTAACTATGTAAAGGTGTGTTGCTGTCTCACCTTGCCTGCCTAAGGCACATGATTGGTCTAATAAATAGTGGAATGGTCAGTTGCTAGGCAGAGAAAGGATAAGCAGGGCTTGCAGGCAGAGAGAATAAATAGGAGGAGAAATCTAGGCTTGAGAGAGAGGAAGAGAATGAAGAAGAAGAAGAGGGAGAAGGAGGAGAGAACAGGAACACACCTAGGGCAAGAAGCCAGGCAGCCACCAGCCAGACAGACTCAAGAGGCAGTGAAAGTAGGATATACAGAAGGAAAGAAAAGTCAAAAGCCCTGAGGCAAAAGGTACGTAAAGAGAAACAGGTTAATTGAAGTTAAAGGAGCCAACCAGAAATGTGCCTAAGCTAGGCCGAGCTCTCAAAGCTAATAATAAAATCTGTGTCATGATTTGGGAGCTGGTTGGTGGCCTAAAAGAAAAAGCCTGGAAAAATTGACTTTTTTGCCTCTTCCTCTAGGACTGGGGTGGTGAAAGAGCCCTCTGTACATTAAGTTGCTCCAGATGTGCACTATATCTGTTCTTTGCATTCCTGAGGGAGAGCAGTCCTGACTCTTCTGCCACTCCAGTGAGAGTTTTCTGTATTTATGTCAGAGTACTGAAGATCCAGGGATTCCTCAGTTGACTGTGTGCAATGGGAACATGCAGGTTTGGTACACAGCAAGTTTCTTCCGTTTCTTCCTTTCTGCTTAGATTATACCCCACATGTGAAAAGCTAGTCATGTTAATTAGTATTCATGCCTTGTGTTAAATTCACTGGAAATAGTTACCTTGCTGTTGACTATGAAAGTTTAATCCTTCCAAGTATGTGAACATACTGTTCCTGGATGCCATGCCCAACATGTTAGAGCATTGGGTTTGAGATCACATTACCTTACTGCATGCCTTAGGAATGAAGACCTAGTTACACTGAGGAGACCTTTGAAGTCTTTCCTACCTGGGAGAATTTTATAAATATATTTCAGGCTACTTGAAGGGAAATGATGCTAGAGAAGCTTCTGGAAATGTTGGGTTGCTTTGTCATTAATTAATTGAGATACACGTATGAGTTTTGTTATGGTTCTTTTTAAAGGGACAGCAATGGGAATACATACTTGCTAGTATGTGTGCTGCAACAGTCAATTACTTGACCAAATATTCTTAACCTTGTACAAATTTACACAGTGTGCTCAGCCCTTCATTCTGCGCTGTTTCATGATAGTAGACCTAAAGAGAATCATAGTAAACCCAAATGTTAGGAACAATAGGCACATGCTGGAGTTTGCATGGTAAGCAAGGTAGGACATTTTGCTTCTAAGAAACATTTCATTAAAAATTTACAATAAGATGTTTGGTTCTTGTTCTGTAGATTATCAGAATTCCTTATATTTTCCATTTGACTTCTGGTTTTCTGAAGAGAAGGAAATGGAACATAAAAACCCATCTTGTTTGAATGGTGGTAGTGAGTGTTACACAGAAACAGATTGTAGCTTTTCTATTTTTTTCCTGAGGTTGTAGAAAGCTCTTGTTTTCAGTGGTCAGGATGTGAGTTATCTTGTTTAATCCAAATGAGAATGAATCAGTAAGTATACTGCTCATGAAACACCAGATTTTAAAGGAACACCACCATGTTCCCAAAGGGTTAACAACAAAGTTTATTGAACTTTTTGAGTTGAGGGGCTTAGAACTCCCATCACCCAAGATCACCTTCTGATCATTAGTGAGCATCGGTAATTCAAGCCTCTCAAAGGCTGAGTATTTTTAGATCCTATACACTGAGTTAATTGATTGCACTTGAGGCAGTGTAGTATTTGACCTCTTGTATTGCACCAGGCACTGCTTACTACTGCTGCTTAACCTTTGTTGGTGTTTAGATTTATTTACTATGTGTGTGTTTCTTGCATGCATGTCTTTTAGATCCCGTGGAACTGGGGTTATGAATGGTTGTGAGCCACTATATTGGTGCTGGGAATTGAACCCAGGTCCTCTGCAAGAGTGACAAGTACTCTTAACCACTGATCTATCTCTTCAGCCCCTAACATTTGTTATTTTGTCAGCCATTATACAGTGGGATCTAAGCCATGAAATGACCTTGGGCCCCCCCCCAATTTTTTAATTAAAAATATTTTTTTAATGTGTATGAGTATTTTCCCTGCATGTATACCTGTGCACTACATGTGCACCTGGTGTCCATGGAAGCCAAAAGGCATCAAGTTCCCTGGAACTGGAGTTTGAGACAGTTGTAAACTGCTATATAAATGCTGGTTCATAGAGACTAACAACCTTAACTATCATTATAAATTCCTTCTTTTTTGGAAACAACTTGTTTTGGTGAGGCATTGGTATGAAAGCATAAGAAGGTTGCTAAGAAAAATCAAAAATATATAGGACCCATTAAAGGAGACATTGTGTTTGTAACTATGAAAATGTACTCCAGCATTTCATCCATCTCTTTATCTATCTCTTTATCTATCTGTCTATCTATCTATCTATCTATCTATCTATCTATCTATCTATCTATAATCTATCTATCAGCTGTCTGTATCTATTTATTTTGTGTGTGGATATAATGTAGATGTAGACAGGACAAATATTGTGTCAGTCAGATCTGTCCTTCCACCTCATGGGCTCTGGAGATTGAACTTAGATTGCCATGCTTGGTGGTAGACACCTTTATCTGCTGAGTCACTTGCTGGTTACTGAAATGTACTTTACTTCTTAATAGTTTGTTCCTAGTTTTAGGGAAAATACTAAACAAGTTGCTTTAACTTTGTGATGTTTTTGTCTTTATCTTTGATGTAATGCTCTGGTGACATTGGGAGTGGAGAGCAGAGCCTTTAGAAGGGTATAGGTGATGCTGTGGTCTAGGGCACTGGTTCAGTCTTAGTCTGAATTCACAGACTAGGAGGCCAGGGCTGGGACAAGCCACCTCAAGCTAACTTGTGCATGTGCAGGGTGGGAGAGAGTCTGAGGGCTCAGGGAATAGGTTAGGTACTGAGCCACTCTGTACTGAATCTTCAGGAATCCTTCAGGCCAACGGCTTGGAGACCATCAAGTCCTAAGACAGTCTTATGATCATCAGCATTTTAGCTGCTTACTTCACAGTGAATATTTTGGTCCCCTACTTCTGTTTTCCCCTTTTGCTTGTATCTGTCTTCTTGGGAGAATTCTGTTGTTTCTCTGGACTTCAGGGCTAACCTGAAAGGATTTTGGCACAAATTTCTTGGAAGGACCCTAGCTGTGGGCAGCTGCTTCCTGCAGTGCTGAATTTAGTGGGAATTCTCCTTGATGCTTTCATTCTAGTACCAGTGCTTCCCCAAAGCCAGCATCAGCAGGAGCCTGGCTTGTTGCAGAACTGTGATCCCTACTTGGGACCTTCAGTAATGAATTTCTAATGAACAAGGCTTTGAGCAATACCCATCTGTCTGACTTGATTTCCATGCTATAACTTCTCAAGATACAGAATGTTCCTTAGTCTGTTTTCATTCCAACATTAATGGTGCAGAAATGTGGGAACTTTGGGGTGACAGGGAGAGGGTTTTGTCCCAAGGAGAAAGGATCAACTGTGCAGTTTGTATCTTAAAGATGGTTAGGATGAATGACTTTTATGGAATTCTTAGTGAATTTTATGGAATTCTTAATTTTGTCTAGTTTTTCTGCTTTCTTCTTTTTTGGTAAATCTGGATTTGGCAAATTAAGATTTTATATGGGGTAATAAAAACACTGCTCAGCACATGCCCATAGATTTGGTGTTGACACCTTTTTGTGTACTCCTTTCCCTTGCAATCACATGGGGAAGTTGTTGCTATTGTTCTGTTTTACTGATTGAGGAGCTTAAAGTGTAGAGTTAAGGGCACACACTGTCAGCTGGAGACCTGGGCAACCTGGGTTTAGAATCTTCAGTCCTATTTCACTGCATACCTTCTAGAATGAATGTGGTTTTCTTTCCTCACTTTAAGGCAGCATTTTCATAGTTTGTCCAACAGAACAACCACTTACTTAGTAATGGATGAAACTTTATTATGTTGAGACCTGAACTTCTCCTTGGAATATGCATTCCTGGGAACAAAATAGGTGTAAATACAAATCTTGTGAGTGTCTGTCTTGTGCGTCATCATGGATCCTGAAACTGTTTTTTCCTCCAGCCAAAATTTTTCTTGTAAAATATTACAAGAAATGTTACAGATATTATATATTATATAAATAGGAAAAAGGCTTGGGTTTCTAGTTAACATTTTTTTGAACTGTAAAGGAAATGAGTTGTGCTCTCAAAGCAAACCCCCTCCTCCCCTGTATGAATGGTTTCATAGCAACAAGCTGAGACCAGCCTGTTTGGAAGTTGGATTGGACACAGTTCACAATGGAGTGTTAGTTCTTTATGGCCTAGTGAAGAAGCAGAGGGATCCTGTTAGAGAGTGTCTGTGGCCTTTAGGGAAGCACTCAAGTATGGGCAGCAGGTCCTGGATAATAGGGAGTGTGCAATCACAGACATGACTTAATTGTTTTATTCTTGGCTTTACAGGAACAGTGCCTTCTTGTGCTCTCATTTCATGCCTGTTTCAGATCAAGTTCAAAAGTGATTCAGTTGTGACTTTATAATACAATATGGACTTTGTCTTAGTGTTCTGTTGCTGTGAAGAGACACCATGACCATGGCAACTCTTATGAAAGAAAGCATTTAATTGGGGCTTGCTTACAGTTTCAGGGATTTAGTTTATTACCATCATGGCAGGTAGCATGGTAACACATAGGCAGGCACAATGCTGGAGAAGTAGCTGAGAGGTCTACATAGCTGAGAGGTCTACATCTGGATCTGCAGGCAATGGGAGGGGACTCTGGGCTTGGAATGGGCTTTTGAAACTTTAGAGCCTACCCCTAGTGATACAACTTCCTCCAATAAGGCCACATTTCCTAAGTCTTTTAATCCTTTCAAATAGTGCCACTCCCTGGTGACTAAGCATTCAAATATATGAGCCTGTGGGGGTCATTATTCAAGCCACCACAGACTTCTACTTTTAGCTTTACAAAAACTGGCTGTGTATATGGTCTGCTAAACTCTGTAAAGTCCCTTGATGTCTTAGGGTTTCTATTGCTGTGCCAAAACACCATGACCAAAAAGCAAGTTTGGAGGAAAGAGTTTATTTGGCTTACACTTCCACATTGCTGTTCATTACTGAAGGAAGCCAGGACAGGAACTCAAACGGGAAGAACCTGGAGACTGGAGCTAATACAGAGGTCATGGAGGGGTGCTGCTTACTGGCTTACTTCCCATAGCTTGCTCAGCCTGCCTTCTTATAGAACCCAATACCACCAGCTTAGGAAATGTACTGCGCACCATGGGCTGGGCCGTTGATCACTAGCAGAGGAAATACCTTACAGCTGGATCTCGTGGAGGCATTTCATCATCTGAGGCTTCTTTTCTGATGACTCTAGCTTGTGTCAAATTGAAACACAAAAATAGCCAGTACACTTGGCATCACTTAATTCCCTTTCTCTCCGAGAGATACTTGAGATGTTGCAACTTAGAATTGATGAAAAGGGCCAGTGCAAAATCAGAGTGCTATAGAACCCCTGGGCCATACTTTGTGCTGGCAGATATGCTTAGTGACATCTGTTTGAGAGTAGCAGGACCATTTCTGTTAGGATGTTGTTGTTTGAGAATGGCTCTCGTATGCTCATATATTTGAATGCTTGGTCCACAATTAGTGGAAATGTTAGGGAAGGATTAGGAAGTGTGGCCTTATTGAAGGAGGTGTGTCACTGGGAATGAGCTATGAGGTTTCAAAAGCCCAAGCCACTCACAGTTAGAACTGTAAGCCCCAGTAAGCCCTTTCTTTCATAAGTTGCTTTGGTCATGGTGTCTTCACAGCAATAGGGAATAAGACAGAAGTTCTTGCCTTTTATCTCATTTGAGAACAAAATCTCCTTATGGTTCATGAGATCCTTGAAGAGGCTATGTCTTCTGACTAAGCAAATTGATTTTCACAATTTCAGGCTACTTAGAAGGATTTGCTACATATAAGACAAAGAAATAAAGGATGCCCCTTCCATTTAAAAATGACAATTAAGTGCATTTCATTGTAGTTACAGTTTAAGGGCCAAGTGGGAGTTTATCATCTTTGGGTCATACAGCTAGTACTGTTGGTAATTAAAATCTCCTGACAAATGTTTTATGCCATATGCCTCAATTTTGCTTAATATTCTTCCCACAGTGTTCCTTGGAGAGGCATTTAGCCAAGCCACTGTAGAAACTAGAGTGTGTCTAGTTTAGCAGTTGCTAGTACATCTTGTTTTCATGTGACTATAAACTTATACCATTAGTTTTTACCAGCCCAACTGTAGTTAACTGTCCCTGCTTCAGAACATATGCGATCATATTATCTGATTTGTGATTCTTGGTTGTATAGAATTACTGACTGTGGGATTATTAAAAGTAAAAGTACCTGAGAGGCATTTAAGTGCTATAATTCTGAGTCCACAATTAATGTACAATGCTTATTTTTTTTAAACACCTCATACTTTAGCCCAAACTTAAACTCATTATCCTTTCTGCATTGTAGACATGAACCATACCTTGTTTAGCTAGCATTCTTTTTAAGGAGTATTAAAGTTCAAATCTAAAACAGTTTTCAAAGGCAAAGTTCCTAGTCAGTGGACCTTCAAGATGTGATTATATATGGAGGGCACTAACTTCAATGAATCAGTCCATTGACAAACTCATAACTGAATGCATTCAGCCTGGTTGGAAGAAATAGTTCATTGGGGGGGTGCTATGCTTCTGAAGAGTATGTCTTATGTCACAACACATGTGTGTGTGTGTGTGTGTGTGTGTGTGTGTGTGTGCGCGCGCACGTGCGTGCATAAGGACATACACTCTCATACATTCCACCTTTTTCTTCTTCCCCTTCTGTAGCTAGAGTTTTCTTGGTCCTGCCAGGCCCAGGGTCAGGACAAATCTCTCTCACCCGCCAGTCCCTCAGCTGCTCAGACCCAACCAAGTAAACACACAGAGACTTATATTACTTATAAACTGTATGACCGTGGCAGGCTCTTGTTAACTGTTCTTGTATCTTTTTTTTTTTTTTTTAAGATTTATTTATTTATTATGTATATGGTGTTCTGTTTGCACATATCCCTGCAAGCCAGAAGAGGGCACCAGATCTCATTACAGATGGTTGTGAGCCACCATGTGGTTGCTGGGAATTGAACTCAGGACCTTTGGAAGAACAAGCAGTGCTCTTAACCTCTGAGCCACCTCTCCAGCCCTGTTCTTGTATCTTAAATCAACTCATTTCTATTAATCTATAAGTTGCCACATGGCTCGTGGCTTACCAGTATCTTAACATCTTCTCATGGCAGCGGCTGGCAGCTTCTCTCTGCCTCAGCCTTCCACTTCCCAGAATTCTTCTCTCTGCTTATCCTGCCTATACTTCCTGCCTGGCTACTGGCCAATTTTTTTTTTAATTTATTTTGTTTTATTTATTAACCAATCAGAGCAACACATTTAACATACAGAACATCCCACAGCACCCCTCTGTTTTTCTTCTTTGCTTATTTGTGTCCCTCTTCTCTTTCTCCTCTCTCCCTTTACCCCATTCTCTCCCTCTTTTCTGGCCACCATGCCTTCTCAACAATGCTGTCTTAATCCACAGTCTCATAACAATGAATCTAGGGACAAAGGATTAAAACTCCTGAAGCCATGAGCCAGAATAAATCCTCTGTGTTTTTCTTCTTGAGTGTTTTGTTTCTGTGATATAAAACTGGCTAACACAAGGAAATACATACTTTGATTTCATTTTCTGTCATTTAAGACTAGAACGAGTAGGTCAGTTCGGGCTGTATCTCGACCATTGCCAGCTGTCTGTTGTGGGGGTATCTTTGTGGATTTCTGTGGGCCTCTCCAGCACTTTGCTTCTTCCTATTCTCATGTGGTCTTCATTTACCATGGTCTCCTATTCCTTGTTCTCCCTCTCTGTTGTTGATCCAGCTGGGATCTTCCGCTCCCCCAAGCTCTCTTTCCCTCCACCCTCGCCCTTCATTACCCCCACTCATGTCCAGGCTGTTCATGTAGATCTCTTCCATTTCTCTGTCATTGGGCGATCCCCGTGTCTTTCTTGGGGTCCTGTTTTCCAGGTAGCCTCCCTGGTGATGTGAGTAGCAGTCCAGTCATCCTTGTTCCACATCTAGTATCCTGCTATGAGTGAGTACATACCATGTTTGTCTTTCTGAGTCTGGGTTACCTCACTCAGGATGATTTTTTCTAGATCCATCCATTTGTCTGCAAACCTCATGATGTCATTGTTTTTCTCTGCTGAGTAGTATTCCATTGTGTATATGTACCACATTTTGTTTATCCATTCTTCAGTTGAAGGGCATCTAGGTTGAGGGATCTGGATGCAGAGATCCATGGCTAGGCCCCGGGTGGATCTCTGGGAGTCCAATTAGCGAGAATGAGGAGGGTTTATATGAGTGAGAATTGTTGAGACCAAGGTTAGATAAAGCATAGACAAATGAGCCAAACAAATGGAAACACATGAAATATGAACCAATGGCTGAGGGGTCCCCAACTGGATCAGGCCCTCTGAATGGGTGAGACAGTTGATTGGCTTGATCTGTTTGGGAGGTATCCAGACAGTGGGACCGGGTCCTGTGCTCATTGCATGAGTTGGCTGTTTGAAACCTGGGGCCTATGCAGGATCGCTTGGCTCGGCCTGGGAGGAGGGGACTGGACCTACCTGGACTGAGTCTACCAGGTTGATCTCAGTCCTCGGGGGAGGCTTTGCCCCAGAGGAGGTGGGAATGGGAGGTGGGCTGGGGGGAAGGTGAGGGGGCGGGCAGGGGGAGAACAAGGGAATCCGTGGCTGATATGTAGAACTGAATTGTATTGCAAAATAAAAAAAAAGACTAGAACGAATCATGCAAAGCTAGAGAGAGAGAGAGAGAGAGAGAGAGAGAGAGAGAGAGAGAGAATAAGAGAATGAGAACGAGAACTCAAAATCAGAATCAGGAGTGGAACACTTCATTCTACTTTTCCCCTGATTTAAGCAGGATTAACTGTACTCTGGCTATTTGTCACATCACACATCCAAGGTGAAACACACTACCTTTTATTTTTTATTTTTTGGTAAGAGTGTTGTGTTCTCATTTTCCACTTGGCTGAGTGTGGGTGGTAAGGGGTTGGTACCTCTTGTGTGTCTTGCTAGGTTGCTAGGTGACCCACAGAGACCCATTCTGGAGCTCTGGCCCCCTCCATCTCCATGACTTGTCTTGAACTGACAAATAACCCACCATTTTATGGAAGAGGACAGCTGCAACAGAGGAAAGCATTTGATGCAGACTTTCTACTTCTACTGTATGTTTGAGCTATTATTCAGCCTTGGCAATTACAGATATAGCTTTTTGTGTATTGCACATCATTCCCTCCCATCAAAGCCCGGCACTGCTTTTAGAGGTTTAGAAATGTGACTTAACTCATCTTCAACTTAAAATGTATTATTAAAATTTAATGTTCAAATTGATGGATATATTTTATGGTATTTGATTTCTTTCTTGGTTAATCCCCTCCCAAGAGATGAGATGTTTTAAGGGAGAAAGCTTAGATGCACACACTGCTCCCCCCAAACTTCCCTGTTCCTAAAGATCAAAGTGGATTCTGAAAGCTCTTCCTATGTGCAATAAAATAATCAGGAAAGCATTATTTTAGTTAGGCTGTCAAAATGGAGTGCATGTGACTCCTATGCAGAAAAATGCAGTCCTTGGATGGCACAGTCAATGCTAATGCTGGTTTTGCTCACTTGAGAATGGACTGTGTAGAGGTTGGAGATGATAGGCAGCTCTTGTCTTCTCCATGTATTCATTTCCCTAGTCCTATAGTTCTGCCACTTTCTTATTCAATGCCCAGTGCTCCTGTTGGGAGGATTTGTAATGTCCTTTGCTTCCTGGTTCTGTCTTTAGCCTTTGGGTTATGGCTGTGATGGCTTGCTACCTGCACTTATGCTCTAGGATGCAGTATTTGTGGGGGTTGGGGAATGGCCGGACCTACTGATGTACAGCCTTAGGCTAGGAGTCTGTTAGCTGATGCATGTAAAAAGGAACAAAAAAACGGTTCTTGTTTTTGGCTCTGGAGCCCATGAAGCCTCAGATTTGACCTTGTAATATCATCTTCTTTCTAGAAACTCCAAAGTTATCAGAACCAGATCTTTCACTTATGCCAGCCATTTCTATGTAGAGTAGATTTACTAAGACTTGAACAGTTTTTGGTATGGGCTGTTTTTATTGTTGTAATAGGACAAGAACTTGTACCTGTTTGCATAGGATCAGAAGACAGGCAGGTGTTGGAGCCCAGACTGTAAGTAGGAAAAAAAACCAGCCCAGAGTCCTGTGGTAGAAAATAATTGTATTTCCCCAAATGCTCACGGATTTTATCATTAACTTTTACTGAGACCGTGTGATGGTATCTTGCTCCTTCACAGTGTCCAGGGTCTTGGCTGAAAAGACTGAGATGGTGTGAAGGAACTTTTTTCATTGTTTGCTGCTTGGGCTAGCATACCATGTGTCTTCTCCTTGCTATATTTGGGCTTCCACATATCAGGATGGCCTCAGGATGGTGGTATTATCTCAGGTCAGCAAGGAGAGTACATGATTTGTGCAAATCATCCCAAGCCCACCATTGGTTGAAGAATGGCCCTTAATAATTTGAAGCATTTTTTAAAAGCAGATATCAGTAGGGTGCTTAGATTCTTGTTTTATATAAATATTTATTAGAAAATAAGGGGACCCCATACTAAAGTTAGAATATTAGAGAGTATTTCTTTTTGTTTTGTTTTTTTAAGACAGGGTTTCTCTGTGTAGCTTTTGCGCCTCTCCTGGAACTCGCTTTGTAGACCAGGCTGGCCTCGAACTCACAGAGATCCACCTGCCTCTGCCTCCTGTGTGCTGGGATTAAAGGCGTGCGCCACCATTCGGCTCGAGAGTATTTCTTTTTTTTTTTTTTTTTTTTTTTTTTTTTGGTTTTTTTTGGTTTTTCGAGACAGGGTTTCTCTGTGTAGCTTTGCGCCTTTCCTGGGACTCACTTGGTAGTCCAGGCTGGCCTCGAACTCACAGAGATCCGCCTGGCTCTGCCTCCCAAGTGCTGGGATTAAAGGCGTGCGCCACCACTGCCCGGCTGAGAGTATTTCTTATTGCAGTTTATACAGTTGTTTAGAATTTGGATATGGAGTGGGAGGAGGCCAGGGTACTTTTTGAAAGCCATGTTACTGTCTGTCTTAGGAGGGTTTTAAAATGATCAGGCAAATTCATGTTTGTTTGACACATCTTTTTTATTGGCTAAAGGCCCAGATTTTGTGAGACTACACATCAACTTGGAGAACTTTTTTTTTTCTGAGCAAAACACAAATGATTTCTGTTCATAAAGAAGACAATCTTAAGGATCCCATGACCCAGTAAGGTGAGTCTGTTTTATATGGAATGTAGCAGTAATGTGCTCCCATTATTTTCTGAAGTGCCTGTGTGTGATCTCTCAGTGTTTTTTGAGCTGTGTTGGTGGAACCCTTGGCTCCTCAGCATTCCCGTTTCATTGATTTGCATAGGAGTTGTTTTTACATTTTAAAAAATTATCCTGTAGTAATTATAGAGCCAAAGTACTTAGAACAAAGCTTTTCTAGTGCTGTATCTTTTGAGCCAGGATATATTTGTGCTGATGTTGAATACATAGGAAGCAATGTTTTTTTGTTTTTGTTTTTGTTTTTGTTTTTGTTTTTTTTTCTGGTCAGGTTAAAGCCAGAGGAAGCATGTGACTCTGGGTATTAGGTCTGTCTGGTAACTTGGACAGTCTCCTTGCTTCTGCTCTACCTTGTACCTTTGGTTTTTTTGTTTGTTTGTTTGTTTGTTTTGTATCAGATATTTATGTGATGGGACATTCTCAGCAACGACAATTTAACAATAAAATCAAAGTATCCATCAACTCTGAAAAACACCAAAGATGCTCTCCATCCTGTATCATCAAATGTATCATCAAGATTTAATTCTCTGTGTGAAAATAAACAGCACAATCATTTCATTGGCATGCAAATTTACCTTAATATTTAATAAGTAAAATTATAGGTATAGGGATTTTAAAAATAAATTTCTTTTTTTTTTTTTTTTTTTTTTAAGGTATGGGACCTCCCGCTCCCATAAGCTCTCTTTTCCCTGACCCTTGCCCTCCATTACCGCCCCCAACCCCCAACCCCCCCCCCCCCACATGTCCAGGTTGCTCATGTAGATCTCATCCATTTCTCTGTCGTTGGGGGATCCCTGTGTCTTTCTTAGAGTCCTCTTTACTAGGTAGCCTTCCTGGAGTTGTGAGTTGCAGTCTCTAGTTATAGATTAGCAGCCTCATAGTTAGGCTTTGGATGGGAGTATAGGAAACAATTGTGGTGAAGTGAGAATTATGAGAGATTGTGTGTCAAAAGGAGAGAGCTTCAAAAGCTTAAAATGTCATCAAAGCTTAAGCTAGAAAATAAATTACGTACTTGACATTGCATATACAAATCCTCATGTGTGTCTAGGTAATAAGATTATAGTAAATAATCAATCTGCATTTAATTCAGAAACAGCAAATGTTTGTACCATTTTATTTAGTCACAATATTGAATAGGGACTTGGCCACATAACAGGTTCAGGCACAAGGCACATAAAAGTGGAAAGTGCTCATCCTCTAAGTCAGTATGCTACAAAGTGCTATGGAACATGTATCCTCAGTGTGTGTATCGGTGTTTCTAAAATCATTTAGGGGATGACCAGGCAGCACTGGAAGATACATAGAGTAGGTAGAGCATAAAGGCTGTTGTGAACTATGGATTGGAAATGGGTTGGGCCACTCATACATACTTAACCTGGGCCATGAAGCCTCTGGTGTTAAAGTATCAGTTGACATATACATTTTAGACAGTTTGCCCTGCTGGGAGGAGTCTTTAAAGAAAAGTATGTTTCTATTGTTCTGTAGTTGTAACTTGGTCTCTGTTCACTATGTATTGCTGCTAGCACAATTTTAACTCGTTATTTTGAAGAGGAGGAAACACTGAGTGAATTATTGCTTATTAGGTTAAGGCATTCTAGGTGTTTTTTTTCTTTATGCCCAGTAATGCTTCCTTCCTGGAATCAGCACTTCCTGCTCTGCTAGGTTGGATTTGGTGTAGTGTACAGGTGTGTTCATAGTGAGAAAGGCAAAATGTTCTATACTATGGCAGAGAAAGAAGGACTGAACTAATTATCTTCAGAATCTTGAGGGCTTGCTTGTTTCTTAACATGGTAGTAAAACAGTATAGCTAGAAAAGGATAAAGTCACCACTGATAGAAGTACATGGGGGATATATGGGACTCATGAGAGATGGAAGGGTCTGACTGAGCAGCACTCTGCTCACAGGCTCGGAGTGGCTTCCAAAAGCTCTTGTAGGTTTCTGATGCCATTTGGTCACATGGAGAATTTTTGGCTTCTTAGATTCATGTGAGTCCTTCAGGAAATGCAATTTTTGGCTTAGATTGCAGTGTCCCCAAGATACACACTAAGGGAAGCCTAAGGCATTCTAGTTCATGGTCATTGGCCTGTGGAGAGCACCTGTTTGTTCCAGCCAGGTAGATGGAAATGCTTAATTTGTTTTATGCCTTTACTACTTTTAGGAGAATGGTAACCTTCTCTTGTTGTTTGTACTTATTAACTAATCAGTGATAAAGAAGGTAGTAACAGGAGAACTTTTCAATTAAAAAGAAAAAGTCCCTTTGCAACCTTTTCAAATGAGAGCAAAACAAATCCTAGCTTGTGCCTTATTAATTCTGTCTGGAATTGTTTTAGAACCTTGGAGGATATGAAGGCAAACAAAACTGTGTTGTGAGTGCCATTTCCCAAATTGGGCCAGTATTAGAATTCTTACATTGGCAATGACTATGACAGTAGGACTTACAATTTTTAAAATATCCTGTAATAAAACACAACAAAAAGGCAACTTTCTTGTTTGATGGTGATGAATAAAGAAGGAAGAGGAGTTAGAGCTTCAGTCTAAGTTTCAGTGTACTCTAGCAAGAGTTTGTCTCTCTTAGAGCCTTAGTGTACATATGCATAAGATGAGGATGCTGAGAGGAGACCATGCCTGTGGGGTACTGAGCCAAGTCTGCTTGGATACTAAATATTGTGTCACAGCCACAGCCCTAAACCATTCCTGAGATGTGGAAGTACCTGTCAAAGGACTAGAAAGATTATATTTATTAGATTAAAAATGTGATCTTAGTGCTGGGGTTATACTTCAATGGTAGAACACTTGCTTAGCATGCATGGGGCCCTAGGCTCAGTCCCTATATTGCCAGCAAATAAATAAACAAAATAGTACATGTCATAAGGACTCTGTTCCACTCAGTGAAACAAAAAAAAAAGGTGCTTGTATAGAATTTTTCTCTAAAATTCTATTACTTGAAAAAGGACTTAGAGATATTAAGTCCTGGAAAAACTTTTAAATAACTATTTTACCCCTTCCCCCTACAAGATATGTATGTATGTACTTTTTAGTATGGGTGTGTGCACATTTATGCAGCTGTGTAGAGGCCCAAGATTAATGTCCAGTGATGTTCTTGATGACTGTCCACTTCTATTTTTTTAAACAGTCTCTTTCACTGACCCTGAAGTTCATAGAATTTACTACTGGCTAAGTAATGAGCTTCAGGGATCCATCTGTCTGCACTCCTCCACTCCAGTTACAGGCTCATGTCACCATACCTGGCTTTTTATGAATGTTCTAGGGATCCAAACTAAGACCTTCATGCTTACATGCTTATCACGGAGCCATCTGCCTAGCCCAAGACTCTATAAACTCTTAACCTGTTTTCCACTTTTCCAGCATCATTTTATCTGTTTTCAAAAAAATTCTTTCCTTGATATTTTTGCCTTATTTGATGAAAATGAATGTCAAATATAGTAGGTTGATTTTATTCACAGCTAACTGTTCTTTTCTGAAATTATTTATGTGTGTGTCTTCAGATGTCTCATCAGAATAGGCGTGCTCCTAAAGAATGACTTTATTGCGTAAGTTATGCAGGTAGAAAGTTGAAGGTTAAATTTGGCCCACCTTTTTGGATATCTAGTTACAATCTTTCATTACTCTCTTTTGTAGTCACATTTGAACCTATATACCCTGCATCAATTCTTTTCTTTGAGACATGGTTTCATGTAGCCCAGGCTGGCATTGGAGAATGAATTAAAGAGCCAAGGATGGCCTTGAACTTTTGATCCTCCTGCCTCCAGTTCAGTCTGTCTCATCACTCTGTGTTAGGTGGTGCTGGAGATCGAATTCAGGGCTGTGTGCATGGTGAGCAGGTATTCTATCAACTGAGGTAGATCCTTAGCTGTGTTCATCCTTGAAGAAAATCAGTCATGATTTTCAGGTAACTGAGGATTCTAGAGTATTTTAGGATCTTGTTGTGATGTGAAAGGGACTTCAGTGTGACTCTTTTTTTTTTTTTTTTTTTTTTTTTTAAGATAGGGTTTTTCTGTGCAACAGTCCTGACTGTCCTGGAACTCACTTTGCAGACCAGGTTGACCTTGAACTCAGAGATTCACCAGCTTCTGCCTCCTGAGTGATAGGATTAAAGGCATTTGCCACTATGCCCAGCTTTTCAGTGTGACTCTTGAAAGGATGTTTATTTTTCATATCATAGTGGCCCATGGATTCATAGACCAGCTTTTGTGAATCCTACAGAAGTGGAGAGGGAAGGGAAATTGGGACAAACTTGTCCTCATGGTAAGGGGTGGGAGGAAGAAAGTTGGCATTTGAGTGATGGGAACATGGATATTGTGGTGGTTATTAATAATAAGAATGACCCCAGCCATGGTCTCTACTGAGACCAGGAGTCGTGGAGGCACCTTGCATGAGAGAAAAAAATAAGGAAGATAATTTTCTTTCTGGAGAAGGCCCAAAGCTGGATCATGAGATTTTAACATGAGTATTATCAGCTGAGGTAGGTCACCTACCATGTGTTTTGTGAGGCCCTCTTCTGGAGTACTCAGTGCTTTCATCTGTAGACAGGTCTTCTGCAGACAAATGCTCTTTTTTTTTTTTTTCCTCATCTGGAATATGGATAAAAAATAAATAAAAGTAAGATATCATGTCTGCTAATGATTCTGGGTTGCATAGAGTAGTAAGCACAGCTCATGAATTTTTAAATAGATTTTCTAGGAGTAAAGTGTGCTGGTACTTAGAGTGAATTTTCCCCATTAATCACGGTACAGAATCAATTCAGTGATGAGTTGGGGTGAGTTCAGGACTGTGCTCAGGTTGTGGGAAGTTGCTGCAATAAGCTGCTGCAACCCCTTGACTTTGTTTTTAGAGCCCTTCATTTGCATACATTTGTTGGCATTTGGTCACATTGATATGCTCACTAGTTTCTTTTCTTATGCATAACTTCCAGTAGGTACACTAAGATGAATTTGACTAGGCATACTTTATAGAAATGGGAAAGTGGGAAACTCTTACCGTACATTTGAGTAAAATAATTTTTTATAAGCATTCTGATGGTAAAAAAGGTTAAAGCACATTTCCATAGTGATAACCTCTTGTTAATATCGGGTACCAGAAGAACACAAAGAGTAGTTGCCTGTGACTCATACATTTAAGATGCCGAAAGCAAATGTAATGAAATTATGAGTATGGTGCTTGGTAAAACCTTTTGAGATACCAGTTTTGCTGTATGTACTGTCTTTGTTTTACACAAGTAATTTTAAAAGTGGTACATGCTGGGTGTGGTGGTACATGCCTTTAATCCCAGCACAGCACAGACACAGAGGGATATCTGAGTTTGAGACTAACCTGGTCTATACAGTTAGCTCCAAGCAAGCAGGAGCTACATAGTGATAACCTTTCTAACATCAACAGCAGCAGCAGTAGCAACAGCAACAACAACCTCTCCCCTCACCCCCCAAAAATATAGTGATACATAACTAATGGAACAATTTCTTTCTTTCTCTCTTTTCTTTTCCCTTTCCTTTCCTTTCCTTTCCTTTCCTTTCCTTTCCTTTCCTTTCCTTTCCTTTCCTTTCCTTTCCTTTCCTTTCTTTTCCTTCCTTCCTTTCCTCCCCTCCCCTTCCTTTTCCTCTTCTCTTCTTCCCTTCCCTTCCTTCTTCCCTCTTTCCTTCCCTTTCTTTCCTTTTGTTAGAATTCCTAGTCACTACCCCATGACCATTCATGCACTGGCAAGATGCTTAGTTATCCCAGTGCCTTTCGTTCTATGTAATCCGTGCGCTGCGTGATCTCTTAATTTGCACTCAGTGTGATCACATAATCTGTGCATTCGTGGGGTAGCTACATAAGCCCATATTCGCATATATGAGGGGAATCTATAAAAGTGGGTCCCACTCATCCCTCCACCCTTTCTTCCTGCATGATCTTTCCATAGACCTAAGCATGTCCCTTCTGTTCCCTTCCCTTAAAAAACTCTTATAGTGGGTTTTGTTGTATCTCGTGAATTTTCTCACACGGTAAATAGCGCCGCTTAATGAATATAACATTGCACCGCTTTATAAATAACCATTCCTTTCTTTCTTTCTTTTTTTTTTTTTGAGAATGCCTCTCTATATATTATTGGTTGTCCTAAAATAAAAGGTGTGTGCCACCATGCTTGTCTTGGAACAATTTTTTACTGTGAACTTAAAAAAAAAAACTGCCTAGAAATAATAATTACCTTTTTATCCTACTGCTTCAAGTTTATTATAATAATTTTAATAACTATTAAGTATTCAAAATAATATTTAATAATTATTAAAAGTATTGCTACTTTTTCTGTGTACTTGCATATTACAGAATTTAAATTCTGAGAAACATGTTTTAATTCTTTCACCTTACTTTCCTCCTTCACCTTCATCCTTCCTTCACTTTCTTCTTCCTTCAGATAGGTCTTTGCTCTTAGCCCAAGCTGGTTTCTAACTAATGGAAATCTTCCTGCCTCAGCCTCTCAGGTGATGGGAATATGGGCATGAAACACTATGCCTGCCTTTTTCTCCTTCTTTATCTCACCTAAAAACCAAACCAAAACAAACAAATAAAAAAAAAACCCAGATTCTCCTAATCAAATGAAACTGATTATTTTGTTTCATTGTGCCTTTCCTTTCAGAATATTTTGAGCAGTCTATCTAAGACCTTCTAGGTTCAGCTCCCTGTTATAAAACCATTAGTAATAGCTATATTCAAGGTTGACGCTTTTCTCTGTGTCATACCTTGGAGAACAACTGCCATGAAATTTATAGCCATAAATCATGCAGTTCAGTTAGTGCCAATTTAAGTGGTTTCCTCTACACAGCTTCCTTACTACAGTGGAACCTAAGTAGTGTGAAGATTGAGCTAATGGCTACAAGGTTGTATCTGAGCTTACTCTTTATAATTCATTAAGCATATAGAATCAACAATCCAAGATAAACTTTCCTGCCTGATACTTAGAATGTTTTTATTTTCATTCTGTTCTTTCAATCATACTTCCCTTTATGAAATAGACATTTTGATGCATTTCAATATGGACTTTAATTTCATAGCTCATTTTTTTTCAGTAGTCATTTTATAATATAACGGTTAATTCTGAATGAAGGTTTGGCATTTTATAATTTTATTCAGACTATTTGTAAACTATAAAATCCAAATGAACAGTTTTCAAAGAGGTTCTTAGTTGTGACCCAATGTAAAAACAATAATAGAAGCATAGATAAGTAAGCTGCTTGATAGTAAGAGTGTCATTTGGAAAGTGGATAGAGATCAAGCCTCTCTCTCCTGAATTGTCTTGATCCTTGGGTGTTGGATGTGTGAACTTACCTCCCTGTCAAAGGGCTGAAATGTAGTTTAGTAACTGAGCTACAAAGTGTGTTTAATTCAATGTCCTTGTTCCTATTGTAGGTAGCATAGATGTGGAATAGATAAGGGAGCCTTAAGAGAACCACACATTGCAGGGCAATGATATGAGGGTCATTTAATTTTATTTGAAAGATAAGATCAGCTGCTTTGTTCATTGGCAGGCCTGTGGCAGAAATCCACATTGCCATGGGCATGTGATTGACTCTCCAGTGAGCTGAAGACAAGAGATTACATTGAGTCGCTTATTTTCACTACTAAGTCAAATGCTAGGGTCTCGTTGACCGCCTGCATTCATTCAGATATAGAAAAGTTTCCTTATCCCCAGTAATGTCAAATTATCTCTTTTCCTTTTGAAAGAAGAAAATGTTTTATGGTAATGAAATGGTGGCACATATCCCTAGATCTCATACCACTTACTGTTTTCTCCTCCAGGGGAGAACCTTGGAACAGGTGGAAGAAATCCCTAGTCCATGGAAATCATTTCCAGTCTTAACCAAGCTTAAGTGAGTCAAGGAGAGATTGCTTGTGGAGACCCACAGGCACTTAAATGAAAACTGAGTGATCACTGTTTGCCTGGAAGATGCACCTCCTCTGGGTGTTATGTGTTAGCAGAGAAAATATCTCTTGATGTTGATGGGGTGAGGAAGTAGAATGGGAAAGTGCAGAAGTTGTGGTTGAGCAGATAGTTTCTAGGCTGATGTGCTAGTTACTTTTCTGTTCATGAGATAAAACACCATGTCCAAGGCAACTTATAAAAGAAAGTGTTTAATTTGGCTTAAAAGGTTAGAGTCCATGGTGGGGGAGGGGTTAAAAAAAGCTGAGAGCTCATGTCTTGATCCATAACTATAAGGCAGAGGGGTGGGGGAGGAAGAGAGCACACTTTGGGAACAGCACAAGTCTTTTGAAGCCCCAAAGCCTGCTCCCAGTGACACACCTCCTGCAGCAAGGATACTCTTTTAATCCTTCCCAAACAGTTCCACCAACTGGGGATCAAATATTTAAATATGAGACCATGGGGACCATTCTCATCCAAACTACCACATCTAGTGTGCATGTATATGTGTGTATACTGCTTGTCTCATCCCTGTGTGTCTAGTATGTATGCTTGAGTATTTCCAGAGAATTCCCTCATGCTTGTGGTAACATGAATACCTTCCATTGACCTGCAAATGAACAAAGAAGTTGAATGTTTTTAAACAAAATTACCTGCATATTGGTGTCCTACCGCTTGTGTATCTCTAAGCCCATCTTCTTCTTGTCTATATCTATGATGCCTGCAGTAAAGACAGTAGGTCACACAACTGTGACAGCTCTGGTACTGGATTCTCCTACAGCCCTGAGATGCAATGTGGGTATCACAAGTGTGTTCTTTGTGTGTGGGGTGTATTTGAGTGTATGGAATGCAAGTATGTATGTACATGTGAGCAGATGGGTGTTAATGCAGACATACATGTATATGTGCAAGAGCCCCTCTGCCATGTTGGCTGAGACACTGAAGCCTCCACAAAGTGGCGACTCTTTAGCCATTGGATCATTGACACATCAGGGTCCCTAGGGCTAGGTTTTGAGTACCATGTTCATATGACATAAATCTTTTGTCTGTCTCCAGGCTCTGCTTGCTGTCTTTGCTTCTCTGAAGTCTGGATACTGTTGAAGACAGGGTCTTGTGGTGATATTGTGTTCCCCAAAATATTGTGCACCCTAATAAACTTATCTGGGGTCAGAGAACACAATAACCACTAGATACAGAGGCCAGAAAATGGTGGCACACACGCCTTTAATCCTATCACTTGGGAGGCAGAGATCCATCCAGATCTCTGTGATTTTAAAGCCACACTGGAAATAGTCAGGCATGGTGACTCTTGCCTTTAATTCCAAGAAGTGATTCTTTAATCCCAGGAAGTGATGACAGAAAGCAGAAAGGTATATAAGGCGCAAGGACCAGGAACTAGGCTGGTTAAGCTTTTAGGCTTTTGAGCAGACAGTTCAACTGAGAGGCATCCAGTCTGAGGAAACAGGATCAGCTGAGGAATTGGTACGGTGAGGTAGCTGTGACTTGTTCTTCTCTGATCTTCCAGCATTCACCCCAATACTTGGCTTCAGATTTGATTTTATTAATAAGAACTTTTAAGATTCGTGCTACAGGGTCTTACAATGTAGCCCTGACATGTATGATACTCAGTGCACCCCAGACTGGCCTCTAACTTCTAGCTTAAGGCAACACTTTCTGAGCCTCAAGTGCCTAGATTACAGGTATCAGCTATCATGCCTCACTTAGTTTGGCATATTATTTTTGAGAGGGTTTCATGTAGGCCAGGCTGGCCCTGAACTGTTTTGTAGTCAAGGGATAGCCTTGGACTTCTTATCCTCCTGAGTACTATAATTATTGGCATGTATTATCATACCAGATTTTATGCTGTATTGGGGATGAAGCCCAGGGTCTTCTGAATGCCAGACAAGCAATCTAACAAAAGAGTTAGACACAGATTCCAAAATCACAGAGATTTGGAGACCTGTAGTGGCTATGTTTGCCTCTTCCTCAGACTAGAGGACATGCCACCCCACAGTAGAAGGTGCTCTGCATAATCCTTTCCTGGAGTAACCACTGTGATGTCTTCTACCTAAGGGCACTAGCCTTCAGTACCTTGCTCCAGCGCCTGTCCAAAGCTGACAGTCTCATTCCATTCTGAGTCTTCTCTCTGAGTCTCTTCCCTCCTTTCCTCTGCCCTCTTCCAGTTTCCATGCTTGGTTCATGGTTATAAGAGGCAACACACAGGATATGCACTCCAGCTTCCTTCTAGAACCATTCAGTGTGGCAGGCTCCTACTCTCAATTGTAGGTAAGGACAGGTGGCCTCCCCTGTCTTCCCTAAGACAGCAAAACTGTAAAATGTGAGTGAGTGTGAAATAGCACAAATGCTTCCTTCCTATACCTGCAGTTTTCCTGTAGGCCCTTTATATTTCTAGCCCTCATGGTTTTCTCTGAGGAAAATTAGGCATTGCATTTCTGTTCAAAGAAATAATCTTGGTAGAATTTGCTTGCTTTTTGAGTATCATGTACATGTTTGTAGTGGAGATAGAACAGGGTGTGTTTGAAGGCCAGTTTTCTCCTCGGACACAATGGAGGATTAAGGAAGGCTAGATGAATGTAGCTTTTGCCTTTGTGAGGCACTGATAATTCTGGGGTGCATGGTACTTCGTTCTGCAAAAGGGACCTAGATGCATAGGGAGGAAATGCTGAGTTACTAACTTAGGGGTGGTCTCTAAATGGATGCATGTATTCTTCCAGCTTACAAGAGTCAATTACCCTGCCCCTTCCTCTAGTTTTAAAAGGCAAAGCCAAACTTGACCTCCTTATCTGATTAGTACCCCCTACTTGGTCCACCAAAAGGAATGTAGGTCAGGTTGTAGGCTTCAATATTATTTGGAACCTGCTAACTGATTTCCTAAACATGTGACAGGTAGATATGTTTCTGATCACCTCAAACATTTCAAAAGGGCACATTTCAGTGTTATTTTTCTTTTAGCAACAGTCGTAACTGTTCTTTTGCTTTATGAAATTGCCAGTTGAATAGATCAGGATTCCCTGTCTTTCTTGTTTTCTGTCTGAATAGTTGATTTTGGTCGATAACTCGGTGGGTATGTAGTTGACAGGAGAATCTGAAAGCAGGTGCAACACCAATGATAATCACTTGGTTGGTGAGAACACCTCTTTAGAGAGTTTGGGGACATTTTATTTCTAGATTAGCATTTACTGAGATGCTAGGTAGTGGCCAACCAAGGCCTGGGACCCTGGACTTCATCCCAAAGTTTCTTCACATTGCTTGTGTCCTCAGTGCTGCTCCTCCAGTGCTGGAATAGGAAAGCCAACCAGTGTAGCTTGCCTCTGGGAGAAGCTCATCCATCTGTGGGTGTGAGTGTGGGCCCCAAAGGTAAATGCTCTCTCTCCTCTCCTCATTCCCCCCGCCCCCACCATGATGTTTTGTAAACTCAGAGTATTGTGCAGGCAGTATTTTTCTAATCATCATGGTGATGATATGGTAGAAGTGAGTTCCATTTATGAAGCAGCTGATTGTGGGTCAGCAGTGAGCTGTTTTGCACACATACCAGTGGCATCTTGGGAGAAGCCCATAGGAAATAGATGTTACCCTCATTTGCTTACTTAGAAAGTAAGTTTTAGAGAGAAAACTTATAAACCAGTCAAAGACCACCCAACAAAGTGGACCAGGTAGGTCTCATCCTTGTCTCTTTTGCTGTCTTACAATATGCTTTGAGCCACACTCCTGCCTAACTTCCTATAAAGTTGTGTGTATACTAAAATCCAAGTATTTAAAAATCACTAGGTGAATTTGCTATTTAAGGTACTGTCACTGTAAATCTTCTGTTTATTATATAGAATAAATTGCCTTTCATCTCTTCTGTAAGTACTGAATAAAGCTCTTGGCAGTAATTCATGTAAATGTTTTCTTTGTTTTGCCCCAATAGGTACTTCTGCTGCTAGTAATGAAGGCCTCTTCCTTTCACATTGAGTACATGCCTGTAAATTGACCCCTGGAACCCATGCTGTTGAAACCAGATTCCCTATTTAACCTTAACATGAGTGATCAGAGAGATCATTAATTAATGCATGGGATTACATTCATGGCATGTGGATACTTTTCTAAGTGAGAGGAAGTTGCTTAACTTGTTTTAATATGAATGAGAGGAGTTACTGGGAAGAAGATGGTATTTAAAAGGCTGAGCTGAGCACAGTCACAAAGATTTGTCTGATTTAAAACAGAAGATGTTGAAGTGATGAAGAAGGATGAAGTATATGCAAAAGGGCATGAAAGAGGATATAAAGCTTCCTCCCCTCCTTTCAACTCTACCAGTGTGTGTGTGTGTGTGTGTGTGTGTGTGTGTGTGTGTGTGTCTTGGATAAGTATATAAAAATGTAATTGAAAGTATGTATTCGGTTCTCTAGGAAGAGGACTGATAGAATGAGAAAATTACATATATGTATAACACACACACACACACACACACACACACACACACACACACACACTCTGTGGGATGTATTAGAGTGACTTGCAGGGTATCATCCAGCTAGTCTAACAATGGCTGTCTTCTGATGGAAAGGCCAAAAATCTGGTAGTTGTTCAGTCCATGAGTCTGGATATCTTGGCTGGTCTTCTTCAGTTTATGTTGGAATCCCAAAGAAGAAGGTTCTAATACCAGAAAAGGAATGCCTCAGCACAGATTAGATGAATTTACCAGCGAGTGTGAAGGTATGTAAGCAGGAATGGGCGAAAACTTCTTTCTTCCATGTCCCTTTATGTAGACTGCCACCAGAAGGTGTAGCTCAGATTTAGGGTGTGTCTTCTCACCTCAAATGATACAGTGAAGAATATCCTTCACAGGTATGCCTAGCTGCTTGGATTTTAGTTGATTCTAGTCATAGTCATGTTGACTACCAAGACTAGCTATCACAAGTGCTAAACTCAAAGTTCCATGGCTTCAGAGTGATCATTCTAACTGTTTAGAAGTTAACTAAGATATGTAGTTTGGAACTGGGAAAATGTGGCTACCTTAATCTAGCTGTGTGATGTTTTTATTTGTAAGCTTGTTACAACAAGATGATTTAATAAAAGAATGAAACTTAATGATTTAATTTAATAAAAGACACTTAAGAGAGGGAATTTGACCAGTTGTCATAAAAATAAATCATTTTATTTCATGTAAATATTAAATCATTTCTTTAGAATTGTCATCTTCCTCTGAAATTAGCAAATGTTGTGTTTTCCCTCTCCTATGGCTTTTATTTTATTTTTTGGGGGATTGTAGGCAGAGTTTTCCTGTCCCACCAGCCCTCTTCCAAATAACCACAGTGAGTCTTAATTATAAATGCTGGGCCAATAGCTCAGGCTTGTTACTAGGTAACTCTTACATTTAAATTAACCCATATTTCGTATTTACACTCTGCCACATGATGGTACCTTTATTAGCATAGCACATTCATCTTCCTCTGAGTTCACCTTTCCTCTTCCCAGCATTCTCTCTGTGTCAGGCTGTCTTACCCAATCTCTTCCTGCCCAGCTGTTGGCCAATCAGCTTTTTATGACAATGAGAGCAATACATATTTACAGTGTGCAAAGATTGTTCCACAGCATTTTCCTCTTTTTGTTTAATTAAAAAGGAAGATTTTAACTTTAACATAGTAAAATTCATTTCTTGTCCTGCCTGCCAGTTCCCAATTAACTATTCAGAGTCTTAATATTAATTGTAGATACTCAGCAAATAGCTCAAGCTTATTACTAACTAGCTCTTACAACTTAAATTAACTCATTTCTATTAATCTGTGTATTGTCACATGGCTCATGGCTTTAACTGTCCTCCAGCATGTCTTGCTCCCTCTATGTCTCCTGACAACTCCACTGACTCTGCCCTTCTTCCTCCTAGCATTCTCAGTTTGGCTGTCCCACCTATACTTCATGCCTGGCCAACCAACCAGTCAGTTCTTTATTAACCAACGAGAGTATTATTGACAGTGTACAAAGGATTATTCCACAGCATTTGGTGATGTGGTATCTCCTTAGGAAGCTGCCTTGGCTCTTCTTTACTTCTCTGCAGGGTACTTCTCTCCCTGCATTTCATTATCCACAATGTGTAATAAAGGATGCTTTTCTCTTCATGGCTGATGGTTACTTAAGAGCACCAGAGCACTGGCCTAGCTGGCATATAGACAGATTCTGAAGACTCTTGGTGGGAGCATCAAATTGCCCCCCAGGAGAGTCAATAGCCATTGTTAGTCCTGCTTGTGGTCAGCTGATAATTTGTGTATCCTCAGAGTATGAAAGGCTTTTACAGAAAGCACTTTGGTTTTCAGGAGGAAATGGTGTTTGTAAGATGCACTTTACATATAATTGTTATTTTTTATTGTTGTTATGAGTTCATTTAGCATAGCCGAAGTCATCTTTTAAAGGAAATATGATTGAACACTTCTCTTTGCATATTGATGGGGAACAACAGTGGCCAAATAATTTTGTAAACCAAGTTGTTCATAGTGCTGTAGTGAAAACATGGTGGCTTACAAATTATTATACTATTTCATCACATAATAAAAGGTATATGTATGTGGGTATCTCTCTTTGTGTATAGTTTTTATTGTCAGTTTGACACAAATTAGAGTTACCTGTGAGGAAGGAACACCAATTAAGGAATCTGTCAGATTGACCTGTGGACATATAGAAGAATTTTCTGAATTGCTAATTAATAGAGGAAGGCCTGGCTCACTATGAACTCAGGTTGTATAAGAAAGGTAGCTGAGCAAACCAGTGCGTGAGATTCCTTCATGATTTCTATTTTAGTTCTTCAGTTTCTGCCCTGGCTTACCTTACTGATGGACTATAACCTGTAAGTTGAAATAAACCCTTTTTGCCCCAATTTGCTTTGCTCATGGTGTTATCACAGTATCAGAAAGCAAACTAGGACAATTTCTATCTCTAATCACTTTGTCTGTCTGCCCATCCATCCATCCATCCATCCATCCTCCTATCCTCCTATTCTAGTGCCCTACTGTTGGGAATTGAGTTGAATTCAGGACCTTGAACAAGCCGGGAAAGCACTCTGCTACTGAATTATATTCCAAAACCTAAACTGAGGGCTTCTGAAAGGCAGATGTTGATCTCCACTGCTTTGCAGTTGAGACTAGGGGCAGAACTGAGCCAGAGCTTGGTCACAGGTGGAGCCAACTACTTCACTATTGACCCATTTGCTACCCATGTTTCAGGCACAGTAGCCTGGCTTGGCTCCAGGTGGGACAGGATAAAACTCTTTTTTCCTCTGTGTTTTGAAAATTTTTTCCCCAATCTCACCCAACTGTTAACCTCTGTAAATTATTCTGCTGGGGATGTGTTTGCTATTGAAGCATTACACTTTACCACCTTATCTCTCATTGTAATGTCTGTGCTCTTTTGAGTTTTGATGGTACTGAGTTATATTTTTGCAAGGGATATATATATATATATATATATATATATATATATATATATATATATATATATATATATATATATGACTCAATAGTAAAAATACTTCTTAACCACCTGAAAAAAAAATTCCTCAGTTTTCCTTAAGGGAAGCTCATTGTTTGAATTGCTAGTTCTGTGTGTGTTTGGTGGTGGGGGAGCAATTTAAAAAATAGTGTATTGTAGCCTACCATTCCTTTTTAAAAAAATAAAGTTGTACTTACCAGCCTAAGAAAGAATTTCTCAGTTAGTTACTGGTAATAATTATTTAGAAATATCTGGCCATCACATGAGAATTCCAGTTTTTTTTTCCTTATAAAAGTAAGCACAAAGGATTTTGCTAATTGTTTTAAATGCATATCAATAAATTGCATTCAATTTTAAGTGATTCTATGAATTTTAAGTGAGTAGTTGCAACATTATCCTAGAGGCTTTGTTTGTTTAGTTTAGACAAGGTAAGAGTTCATTTATTTGCATACTTACTCTATTATCCTGTAATTCACAGCCAAAAAGATGGTAATAATACCGAATTATGAATGTCCATCATCAAACAAGTTCTTTTCCTGGTTCTTCTATCCATACAGCCCATTCACAGTCTGGTGAACACAAAGAATTAACATGTTGACTTGCATAAACTTCATTCAGTTTTGTGACAAATATTGTGTTAAGTCATATATTATAATCAGAATATGTTTCTCCAGACTTCATATTGAACCTAAGATCTTTTGGGATAGGATTAAGAGTTGGAGACTTCTGGGAAATGTGCATGTCATACGCAGACACAATTGAGAGGTGCCATCTTAGAAAGCAGAGAGCAGTCCTTATTGGACTCTGACATGGCTGGCAATTTGATAAGGGGCTTCCCAAAACCCAGAGATATGGGTAGTAAATTCCTATGCCTTATCGGTTACCTATTCTAAGACATTTTGTTACAGTATCCAATTGAGAACATAAAATTAAATTTTAAATAGCTAGCCGGGTGGTGGTGGCGCACGCCTTTAATCCCAGCACTCGGGAGGCAGAGCCAGGCGGATCTCTGTGAGTTCGAGGCCAGCCTGGGCTACCAAGTGAGTTCCAGGAAAAGGCGCAAAGCTACACAGAGAAACCCTGTCTCAAAAAAAAAAAAAATTAAATTTTGCAGATATAAACCATCTGATATTTAAAGGTAATTAAAAGACATGTGTAACTTTGAGTTTTGAAAGCTTAGATACGTACCATACTCTGATCTTTGAGAACCTGTCTAAAAACCTGAGTGATACAATAATTTTATGTGTATTTATTAATAAGAACTTAAGGTTAATATTGGAGCAGATTGTTTTTTAAAGAGTAAATAGTAGATCTTGAAAAGACAACATGTTGATTTCCCATTAAGAAGACAAAATAAATGTTAGCTGTTCTTTCCTGTCAGGATACTCTGCCAAAGTAACTAATGAATTTTATTTCCTGATTCTGTTAATAGATTGGGGTCAGATTACTTTAATTTGTCTTATGCCATATGAGGCTGTCATCTGAGTTTTTTCTACTTTACTGCTACCATTATTTGAAATAGGGTTTCCAAAGCACATTAAATGTCATTTCGTTTATGTATGCATACAATAGTAGATACTTTTATAAATCGTATGTAATTTCCTATTGGCTATTTAATTTTAGAAAGTCATGGGGTTGATCTTGCTAAAATCCTTCCGAATAATTGTGCAGAATCTTTATGTAAAAGGACTGACTAACTTGTTAGCTCAAATTACATATAATTGTATGTAAATGACAAAAGGCTTTATTACTAAGAACAATCTTTTCTATGTGGATAAAGGGTTTTAACTTAGAATCCAGTTATTCAAGTGTATTTATCATACATTGATTTTCTTTGAGAATGCCATCAACTTATGTGGTTGTGTATACTGTAATATCAACATTTAGGAGGTTGAGACAGAAAATTGTGAGTTTGAGGCCACCTGGGATATGTTTTTTAAAACTTGAGTTGTTGCCTTGAGTCCTTGGAGAGTCAAACTGTTCTTCTGCAGCATTGCTGTGGAAGGATCTGAATGCTGTTTCTGGAATAAAACAATTTTATCCTTAGAATTTCGGTTGTCAGTACTGAGGTGTGAAAACTTTCACATTTTTCGTACAGAATTAGCGTGGTCTCCCTACACATGTGCCTCAAAGGAGTATGAAACAGTTAATCATTTAAAAATAAAAGTGTAGGAGCATACACCATTCAGTCGCCTTCTGCAGTTTAAACTTTAGTCATGGAATTATGTTTTATTAGTATCAAAATTTTCCCTGTCCATCATCTTTATTTTGTTCTTAAAATCTGGAGCAGGAGACTTCATTTGAGGAAGATTCTTGGCTGCTATAGGTTGGAATGATTGGTTATGTACTTCCTTTTATATTAGCTATATAATTTTGACTTTTGTGATGATTGGCTATACTCAATAACAATAAACCCAACAGATTCTGTTTATCATTACAGTTAAGGGCTTCAAAATACTTTCCATATAGAATGAAAACAGCCCCGTTTCATTTATAGAATGATGCTTTGCTACCTGAAGACATTTTATATCATTGCCTTAACTAGCATTTGGTATTCTCATTTTTTTGTAGAAAATTCAAGAATATGGGGCATCGTGACTGTTTAAGGGTTTTCTACCTTCTGAAAGATCTCAGTTTTTGATCTACTCATTTAGCCTAATACTAGAGAAAGTTTCTTGGTGACCTCAGTGTTCCCCTAACGTCTGACTCTGGTAGATCCTGAAGGAGCTGTTTCTGGTCATGGGGGAGCCAGTCTTCCACCTGAATGCATTTAAACTTGGCTTGTGGAACTTATGGATTGTTATAAAGGAAAATTCATGTGTATGACAGTCAGTTTAGTAAAGGTTATACTGCAGAATTCTCTCTTAATTTGTCTTAGGGATTGATAGGAAAATGTATCCTTGACAGTGTATATATTTCATTGCATTATAAAGTTTGATCTTCCTGATGTTCACTGTTTTCAAGTTATGTGTGTGTTATACATTTACGTCCACATTCTTTACAAATGGGTTACTTGTGAAGTTGCAATGAGTGGAAACATTTTTTTTTTTCTGTTATTAAAGCCTGAGAAGCTGGCCATTTTTACTTTGGGGGGAGGGTACTAAAGATACATTGAGAATCTCGTTAACAGTAGACTTGTTCATTCTTTTCAAAAGCTTCTGCTGCTAGTATGGGTATCCAGAGATTTAAAAGGTGCAAGCTTTCATTATTTTGCAGTTGAATAACCTTGGTGGAAGATAGGGTGCATAATATATTACCATATGATGGTAGAAGGTAAAAGAAGAGAGATGGTTGGTGTGAACAAAATATTTTGCACATGTTAGCAAAAAAATTTAAGATATCTAGGTAACATTTTTACACCCTCCTCCACCCCACTCCACCCTTTAATGCTTGGCATATAACCCAGGGCTTTGTGTATGCTAGATTAGCTAGTCAAGTGCTTTACCACTGATCCACATCCCCAGCTCTCTCTTGACACTTTCTGACCCTTGAAACATTTGATGTGTTTGGTTCAGAGGATTCTGACAAATCCCCACTGATACCTGTAAGGATGTCTGTAGTTTGAAGGTAGTTACTCAATATGTATTTTGGAAGAGTTCTTTTCAAAGGGTAAAGCAGAGAGTAGGGTTTTGGTTTAGTTGCTTGTTGGGGAAACAGTGCTTAGTCTAGTCTCCAGAACCTACATGAAAAAGCCAGGTGTGATAGCACATCCAATCCCAGTTATGGAGATTGAGACAGCCAGCTGTCTGGGGCTATGTTGCCTGGCCAGTGTAGCCTATTTGATGAGTTCTAGGCTAGTGAAAGACTTTTCTCCAAAAAGGAGAAGAATGAAAGGGTTGATGGTGCTTGAGGATGACAGCTAAGGTTCATCTCAGTCCTCTACTTATATGCACTTACATGAACACAAACACACACAACTAAACAGAATTTAAGAATCTTACTAGTGTTCTGTAAGTAAGTTGGCTGACTCAATTGAAAACCTCCAACTACAGGAAAAGTGGTGAGAAAGAATGGGAAAGAAAAAAACAAAAACAAAAAACACAGGGCCAGGAGAGAGAAGGAAATACAACAGAAGGGAGAACGAGATAGGAAGAACAGAAAGATACTTGGACTGGTAAATAATTGCTAATTCAAACTATAATAATGTGCTGAGGACTGTTGTGGCAGATGTTGAGTTCAGCCTTCTAAGAGAGGCTGGCTTAAAGTGACAAGCTTTGGAAGAGGTGAAAGGAGACAGCACTGATAATTTCTCATTCACCAACAAACACCAGTGCCCTTGACATGTGTAAATCTGTTACACTATGGAAGAGATGCATGATGTCCTTGTTGTTATTTGTTATGTCAGATTGGAAAGAAAAAGTCCACTTCTTTTAGAATCTTCCTGTTCTTATGATATGTTGGGTGGTTTCTCTATGGAAGTGTTAGGGATTCAGAACATCTGTATCCTTCTAAGGGTGAGTGGTCAGTTTCAGATTCATGATTTAGTGAGAAAACTTTTGTCTGTGTTTTGTAAGGCTGATGCTGACTCTGTGTGCAAAACACCAGCATTATGTACCACGCCTTTATACAGTTTTGATTGGATGCTGGAAGAATAGTGGCTTCTTTTTACGAAGTAAAAATTCAGGAGTTTTAAGTTTTTGGTTTTTTCGAGACAGGGTTTCTCTATGTAGCTTTGCGCCTTTCCTGGAACTCGCTTTGGAGACCAGGCTGGCCTCGAACTCACAGAGATCCGCCTGGCTCTGCCTCCCGAGTGCTGGGATTAAAGGCGTGCGCCACCACCGCCCAGCCTGAGTTTTAAGTTTTTACCACAGTGTAGTAAATAGCTGAAATGAGCAAGAAAACTTCCATTGTTAAAACTTTCCTGCTCTGTTTTTTGTAGCACGAATTGTTAGAAGGTCTTATTAATAAAAAACAAACCTGGAGCCAGGTATTGGGGTGAACGCTGAAAGATCAGAGAGACAGAACCAGCCACATCCAATCTCACTTCTCCAATTCTTCCGCTGATCCTGTTTCCTCAGACTGGAAGCCTCTGAGTCCTCATCCGAATGGATCTCAGCTGAACTGCTGCTAAAAGCCTAAAAGCTTAACCAGGCTATAGTTCCTGGTCCTCACACCTTATATACCTTTCTGCTTCCTGCCATCACTTCCTGGGATTAAAGGTGTGTGTCACCATGCCTGGCTGATTCCAGTGTGGCCTTGAACTCACAGAGATTCAGATGGATCTCTGCCTCCTGACTGCTAGGATTAAAGCTGTGTGGCTGTGTGTGCCATAATTTTCTGGCCTCTATATCTAGTGGCTGTTCTGTTCTCTGACCCCAGATAAGTTTATTAGGGTGCACAATATATTGGGGAACACAATATCACCACAGTTTTTCTTTGAAACAAAATGATATGTTGATCTGAATTTAATTGTGAATTTGACTGCCTGTTAGATGCAAGGCAGTGTTCTGGTGCTAGGTGGTAGGATATAGGTTTGTCTACATAATTCTCTATTCTAAGCATCTGATGGGACAGTTTGGGAAGTGAGAATTTCTGTGCATGAACATGCACATGAACAGTATAGACTATGCTGTGTACCTCTTCCAATAACATTAGACTTCTGCCTGAAGTGGTGTTCAGGCCAGGCATTGCAACATGAAGTTTGGATAAGTAGAAGCAGGCATTCTCACAGCAGAGTGGATTTCTTTGTCCTGCAGTAAGTGTAGTTCACAGGACGAAACAGCCTGACTGGAGTCTTCAGGAAAAGTTAGTTAATACTAAGAGGTAATTGACATAATTTCTGGTCAACACAAGCACACCAGTAAAAGGCAGAGGAAACATGAGGCAGATCTGGTCACTAAAATCACATCTAAATTTTTGCTGCCCAAAACCTTTTGATTTAGAAAGTCACTGAGCAGAGGCTAGAATTGCTCTAAAACTTTAATTCTGGAAGAATGGTACTGGAATACAGTGGTTGAGCAGTTCAAAGTCACCTTGTTGTTGCTAGCCTCTTCTCCTCATGTTTCATGTTCAAGGGGGCCTCTGGCATCATCTCCCAACACAGGCTTCCTGACAGGCTCCAGGAAAGAGGACTGGTATGTGGACACCACACATAACAGAATTTATTCTATAGTGTCTTTTTGGTTGGTTTGTGTTTTTACTAGTAAAGCAAGTGAATGTGTGCTCCTAAACTGTATTCATAATTTAATTGATGACTTTGAGAGGCAAAAACATGCCTGGTCATGCTGCTTGTATTTGATTTAATGTAATTTATTTTCACACAGGAAAGAGGCTAGTATCTCAAATATTATTATTGCTTAGCTTAGTAACCACCTTTATTTTGACTTTTTTAGAAATCAAATTTGTTTTAAATGCATGATAGTGTATCTCCAGTGAGGCAGTTAAGAAGCATGTACCACAGCTCCAAATATTTCCAGGATTATAATCAGTGGCATTATTTTTTTTTATAGACATTTGGTGATTGAAGCTAGCTTTCTGTAAAGGTCCAGACAGTAACTATTCTGTTTTGTGGGTCTCCCTTATTTGTATATATTCTTTAAATGTTTTTTTTAAAAAGTACTTTCATTCTTAGCTCCTTGAATGTGGCTCAACATCATAATTTGTAGCTGTTGAGTGTGTCTTGCTCAAAAGTTTGAGCTTGTATATTATGAACAGGTATATCTTTTGGTTATTTCATTTAAAAATCACTTAACTTCATGCCAAAAGTTAATTAAATTTTTTCCTTGAATGATTTTCCTTCCTGCATGGCCTAAGCATCTCTCCACAAATGCAGATGATCTTGCTGCGAATTTTTATTCTGCAAAAACCAAATACAACCCAGATAAGCAACAGTGTTTTGGTTTTATTATTGCTCTAGAGAGCAAGTTGCCGAGATTACCCATAGCTGATGGACAGCTGTAGAGAATCTGCCAGTCCATACATAAATATTGTGCAGGTCAGAACTTTATACAATTAAGCAGGTCTCTGAGACTCAAGTTCCAACTTCCTACCACCCACTCTTGCAGGGGCTGTCACCTTGTTCCCATGTGGATTCATGAAACTTGGAAAAATAGACTACATTCCCAGTTAAGAGCCTGCTATGATTTCACAAGGGAATTCTTATTCTTACTCTTTTGAGTTCTTTGAAAAACAAAACACAAAAGGCTCCTCATTTCTCTCTCCTTCTCTTTGAACTCTAGAAGTTATTTAAGGTGAGTGTATTTGGATGATTGTTCTACCTTCTACCAGCCTCCTGGCCTTACTCCTTTTGATAAGAGTGATGCTTTTCTCTTCCGGAAAGCAGGTGAGTTCTGTTGTGATGTGCCCAAAACACATATATCCTGTTTCTGATGTCTAGGTTAAATAGCAATCAGGTGTTGTGGCATTTTAGGTTTCTAACATTGTCATGTACAGAGAACTGTGGTGAGTCCAGCCATCTTCACACAGAAATATCACAATTATGTCCATCCTAGTGACATTATGAATAATGTCATAGTCAGCATTATTTGCAAGCTTGATGTCCACAATACTGGAAATAGATTGCCCAGAACATCCTTATAGTAGTGGGAATACTTAGGACCAGAGCCATACACTCTTCATGGTTATTGATATTCAAGAATTGTAAGCCAAGTAGAAATCAATTTGCCAGAAATTAACTATGTAGGAAGTGTGTTTTAACTGGAGAATCAGCATTGCTGCTATTTATCTGTGGAGTTTCTATCTTTTGTTGAAAATGCTTGTATTATCAGCAGGCATCCATCCCCTACCTCATTCATATTTACCTGGCTAGGATGACGGGAAGTAGTGTTGTTGAAGTAGTTTGCTATCTGTGTACTTGAGGATGGAGACTGAATATGAACATTTATAAGTTTTTAGGTGATGCTAGTCTAGCCCTATATGTGTATGTGTGTGTTGGGGGGGGGGCGCTAGGTGTGCGTGCACATGCACACACATTTAGCCTATTTCCATTTACTTAAAAATTCTTTTCTTATGAAAAGATTCATTCTTCACTAATGGAGATTTCAGCTACTGAAACATCAGTTCTGAGACTGTTCCATAACTATATAATCTTACCTGAGGCTTGGTTTTGAGATGGAATATAACATGGGAGAGAGCTAGCAGGATTCTTACCTGGGACCTCTTCTGTGTATGGACTGTGCAGTGATCCTAGGTAGCCTGCTAGGTAGATGTGGCTTTACATACAGACTGAAGAGCTACAGGATTCACTTATATTGATCACAACTGGGGTTCCTACCAGTGTCTTCAGAAACTGGTGAGATGCTGAGGGACTCTGAGCCAGCAATGCCATGAAGAAAAGCTTAGGTTCTCAATGTGTGATGGCTTATGGAGCTGCACAGCTGGAAAAGGGCAGGAGATGGTGCCAGCATCCAGACCCCTCCACTCCAGCACAGCTGCTCTCTTTCTGAATTTATAAGCTTCCAAAAGCTTCAAAGTCTAAATGAACTGTAAAAATAGCAACTGTGTTGGAGACTAGCAGAACTTATTTTGAGTGTGCTGTTTAAAAGAAAAAGGAAACTCTGTAATGGCAAAGTGTTGGCTTCCTGCTGGCTAATAGTTCACCTTCATAGAACACACAGTAGTGTAGTCCTGAAAGGAAAGATTTATATTTACAATGAATTAAGTCAATGAGAAAGTGTGTTTGTAAGATTCCTGATTAGGCTTTGACTACATAGGGGTAGTCATTAGGATTTTAAAATCAGTAAAAATAAGTTTATTACAGCTCTTCACAAAAGCTAAAACATACACATTTGTTTTGAACTAAGAATTTTGATGTAACAAAGTCTGATAAGAAAGTGTTAGTTTTAAAGTTTTTATTATTTAGAATGTCTTCCAATTTAGAAATAGGCATTGGATTTGTTTTGAAGTCTGTCCTGTTAGTCATCAGCTTCAAAGACATCAGGATGCTATCCTTCCTAGGTGGAAACCCAGGGCACTGTGCTGTCTTGAGGCTGTAATTTACAGGATGTGTATCTGAAACAATTCATCCACGGGGCTTCTTCCCAGTGGCCGGAACCACTAGTGGAAATCTAGACTATAGAGGCATTCTTCCCTCAAGTTAGGTATTTTATTATTTTATTAAAGTATTAGGTGCTTGTAAGGAGTGTGCCAACTTGGAGAACATGTAGTTCCTATGTTTACATTTTCCTTGCTATTTTCTCTTTTTAATCAACATTGTTAATACGCATGTTTCCTTTCTAAGGTTGGACACTACTCCTTCAGTCAGAAATCACAGTGTGTTAGATGATACACGGTTTAAAAACCAAAGCTTGCAGGTGGCAAATGGACAAAACACAATTGCATCTTACTAGTTGAGCACAAGTGAACTCTCTGGTTTTAAATTCTAGGTATAGTTGGGTTAGTAGTCTGTGGAAAATGTCTTCTTTTCAAATTGGAAAACATATTTCTCACATACATTGTTTAAAAAAATAGAATCAAGATGGAAAAGAAATCTACTGGGCTAGTTAAAATTTTATTTCATGGTAATGTGTAATTTTTTTTTTTTTTTTTTGACTGAGTACTGACTTTCCCTCCTCTTGTCTCCCTGACTATAATACTATTTTGGAACTTGTACTGCATTACAATTTTAGAAGTGACTTATTTCTTTCAAGGAATTCATACTTATGAAAGGGTATTTTAACTACCTTCTCCTTGGGTATGGAACACAGGGCCTCAGGAATGCTGTTAGTGCCCTGCTTTATTACTGAGCTGTGTAGACCCTCAGCCCAGGAGAGTACTCTTTTTTTTTTTTTTTTTTGGAGACAGGGTTTCTCTGTGTAACAGCCCTAGCTGACCTGGAACTCACTTTGTAGACCAGGCTGGCCTTGAACTCACAGAAATCTGCCTGGCTCTGCCTCCCGAGTGCTGGGATTAAAGGCATGCTCCACCACCAACTGGCTGAGAGTACTCTTTATGATCCCAGTACTTGGAAGGCTGAGACAGAAATAATTTTGAGTTTGAAACAATCACGTGAGTGAACACACGGTGCTTACAATAATGTGCTTTGGATTTTTGACAAAACTGACCTATTCTTCACCTATCTGTGACCACTTGAGGGTCCCATACTGACTAGTGTCACCAGGTTTATGGGTGGCACAAAACCCATAGTGGCTGCTTTATATTTCTGTCTGGGTTTCCTGATGATGCTTCATGAAGAGTGCTGACACAGACCTGAGGGACAGCAGGTGGCAGCTTTCTTCTTCCAACAGAAGAAGGAGAGTTTTATGATAGCAAAGGAGACCAAAAAAAGCATTTCACTTTTCTGTTCATCCTTGAAAGGCTTTGTTTGGCCTTGCCAGGTGTTTCTGTATGAAATTTAATTCACTTAATTGTAATGAAATTTGGCTTGAATAGGATAAAGGGGAGGATGGTCAAAATAAAATGCCTTCTGTTGTTTGGTGTCTCCTAAGTAGGTTAGAAAAATATTTATTTTCTAGTTTTTATCTAAATATTCTGCAACATGTGGATTTTATTTAGAAAAAAGGTGTCACTCTGTATCTCAGAATGGCTTTGAACTCTAATCCTCCTGCTCAGGTGACAGATGTACATCATGCCTGGTTGGTTGTGGAATTATCCTAAGAGATGCTGAGCACAAATGGATGTAGCCCAAGTATTTAGCATAAATGAACATTTTTTTAAATAATAGATACTCTGTTGGGCCCACAACATTCCAAGTCAAGTATTACTGTAACTTTTTATTTTTGCCAGCCTTAGGGATTGAATCTAGGGTCGTATGCATGCTGTTGGAAGTATCCTTCTACTGGCTATATTCTCAGCTCTTTTGTTTGTAGTTTTATTGTTTGTTTGTTCGATTTTTGAGATAAGGTTTGTCTATGTAGCCTTGGCTGTCCTGAAACTAACTCTTTAGACTGATATCTGCCTGCCTCTGCCTCTTGAGTGCTGGAATTAACCAACTGGCATTGTTTGTAGTTTTATTTTAAGACAATATCTCACTAAGTTGCCAGGCTGACCCCACCACAAGATAGGCCTTTAAACTTGCAGTCCCCCTGCCTTCATCTCCTGAGCAGCTATGATTATAGACCATTGTCACCAGGCCCCAGCATAGCCTCATTTTAAAGATGAGAATGTAGTTGTAAATTTCTCGGGTCTTGTCAAATCTCTCTCACCCACGGTCCTACATCTGCTTGGACCCAAGTAAACACACACAGAGGCTTATATTATTTACAAACTATAGCCTATGGCTAAGAATTCTTGCTAGCTAGCTCTTTCATCTTAAATGAACCCATTTCTATTAATCTTTGTTTTACCACATGGCCGTCTGCTGGCATCCTGCTTCTCCTTCCACTGCACTGCAGCTGGCGTCTCTCCAGACTCCGCCTTTCTTTTTCTTGTCTCTCTCCTTGGATTTCCTGCCTGCTTCTAAGATGCCTTGCCATAGGGTGCCAGATGTAAGACAAATTGCTAAACAGTCTTATTAATAAAAACAAAACAAAACAAAACCAGGAGCCAGATATTGGAGTAAAAACTGAAAGATCAGAGGAATAGGACAAGCCACAGCCAACCTCACCTTACCAACTTCTCAGCCTCCAGAGAGAGCTACTTCCTGTATACTTACACTTGTATACCTTTCTGTGCTCTGCCATCTTACTTCCATTCTCTGCCCATCTTCATTACTTCTTCTTTCTGCCCAGCTCTATCACTTCCTGTCTGTCTTTCCAGACCTCCAGCTCTCTATGGTTAACTAGCACTGGGATTAAAGGTGTGTGCCACCACGCCTGGCTCTGTTCCCAGGATGATCTTGAACTCAGAGATCCAGATTAATTTCTGCCTTCCGAATGCTAGGATTAAAGGCATGTGCTACCACTGCCTAACCTCTATGTTTAATATAGTGGCTGGTTTTTTCCTCTTATCCTCAGATAAGCTTTATTGGGGTGCACAAATAAAATATCACTACATGAGAAAATTGAGGTAAACGTAATACTTGCAAAAGACTGTAGAGCTATGTGGCAGATATTAAATTTGAATATTCAAAGTTGTTGCTGTATTCTGTCTTCTAGTGGCCTAGATGGAGTAACAGGTCTGACACATAGACCACACACATGCATTTTTTTTTCTTTATGGCACGTGTCTCTGGCTGCAACAGTCATGCAACTAACTTACCATTTGATAGCTTTCCTTGTTAATAAATGAGTCTCAAATTTTGCTAGCAGTCTATTTTTTTTCTCTGTGTGGGGTCTTTTAATGCAATAAAAACATTTTAAATTTTCTAATGTTCATGACTGACTTTCTTCCATGTTGAATGCTGTGATACACACACACAAACCCACATATACACACACACATATCATCTTCGTATACATGCTCACACTGCATGCATAGGTTCCTACCTCATCTCACAATCCATATATAGTGATTTGTTCTCTGAATTGATAACTAGTCTTTTCTCTGTGCTTAAAAGTGGTAGTTGTACACTTGAGGATCACCTTTTTTTTTTTTTTTTTTTTTTTTTTTTTTTTTTTTTTTTTTCGAGACAGGGTTTCTCTGTGTAGTTTTGCGCCTTTCCTGGAACTCACTTGGTAGTCCAGGCTGGCCTCGAACTCACAGAGATCCACCTGGCTCTGCCTCCCGAGTGCTGGGATTAAAGGCGTGCGCCACCACCGCCCGGCTGAGGATCACCTTTTAAAAGACATTTTATAATAAAATTCGGTGGGAAGACAACTGTGTGCCACTCAAATAGTGTCTACTTATAACTGGACTACTGTGACCTGCCGTGGGCTAAGGAATGGTATGGAGCTTTGAGACATGCTGTCGTAAGAGCCATTCAATGCCTTTGCAAAGGGAAAGCAGTTAGTTGTAGACCAGATGCAAGTGAACATGAAGATCTCTCTAATCTCAAAACTTTGTTCTGTCACATTTGCATTTCAATCATGTTCATATATCCTGTTGTACTCTTTCTGTTCTTAGCTTATGGGCCGTACAGAAATAGGAGGCACAGTGCCTAATAGGCTGTAGTTAGTTTGAGCATTAAATTAATTTTGATGTACTCATGTGTTAGTACAGACATGTGTTATCATTTTCTGTTGGGAACCTCACCCAATTTGGAAACTTCTATTAATGGCTGATAGAGAGAAGAAATGAATGACAACTGCTCTTGGCAGGGGCTATTTTTCCTCACTAGAGAAGTTAGACCATTATCATCATAATTAGGGGAGTTTTTATGAAGTGTTCATCAGTGAATGGCCAAAACAAACAACCAAATAAACAATTCCAGACCTTATAAATATTGTTGCTGCAAAGCCCTCTGAAAGTGTTTTAAGAATAGTCCACGTGGGTGTCATCAGCTTGCTGGCCCTGAGTGATGATCTATGTCTGGTTACTGTAAGGGGTCTGATTGGGGGTTTAGTAGTCATGTGACTTCTATACAGGGAAAAGTCTCTAAACATGCATAATATTGCTGGATTCTCCACATTAAGCCTACAGAGCCTAGGAGGCTCCAGTAGGCAGTGTTGATAAAGCCACCCACTGGTCTGTTAGGAGAGTGTTTAGTGAGATTCTGTGACTTACCAGGTGGGACTGTATTGCTTAATGATTCTGATATATGAAAGTAAAATTAGAAAAAATAGAAATTACTTGGCAGAGATGTATTTAAATGGTAAGCTCTTATTTTTCCTAAAGTAATGATTTACTTACTGAGATAAAATCACATGCATCTTAGCCAAGAATACATCTGTGGCTTTGGTTTTCTAGTGAGCTTAATTTTCCAGGTTAGAAAAACATTACTTTTTAAAATTTATCTTTTTGGTATCCAGAGAGAATTCTGTCATAAAGGTACCACTGTAAGGTTTAAACCTCAGAAAGTAGCCTTCTGACTCTCCTGTTACTGGAAACCTTTAGTGTTAAAATTATTGAAAACTGGGAGGAAGCAATAAGCCTGAATCACAAAAGATATATCAGATGTCATGCTAATGAACTTGTACCCTTTAAGGAAGTAGCTTTTTCACTATAGTTTGATTACTTTAGAATTGTGACTTTGGTTGGTTCTTCTGCTTGCATCTCATTAAGAACAGTGATTAGACATGGTATCATATAGGCCTGCAGACAGCGTCAGGAAGCTCCATGAAATTTATGGTAAGATCATGCAGAAACATTCTTCTGTAAATGAGGTCTTCAGCCTCAGAGAATAGGGATGTGACTTCCCCATGGAGGACTGTGAAGACTGTCTTAGGCAACTTATAGAAAATAAAATAAAGTATCTTTAGGGAAGAAAAAGTTTATTTCTCTAGTATTCCTTTCGACAGTGGTCAAAGTCTGACTTTGAGGAACCTCTTTCTTCCCACCTACAGGCTGGAGAGGAAGTGAAAGTGAGATCTTGCGTGACCTACTGGGAAAATAGCCCTCTTTTTTTGGGGGGGGTGTCCTACGTGCTTTTTTTGTTAAATATTTTTATTTTATAATTAACTTAATTTCACATATCAGCCACGGATTCCCCTGTCCTCCCTCCTCCTACCCCCCAGCCCCCCCCCCCCCCAATCTACTCCCCATTCCCACCTCCTCCGAGGCAAGGTCTCCCCTGGGTAGTCAGCCCAGCCTGGTAGACTCAGCCAAGGCAGGTCCAGTCCCCTCCTCCCTACACCAAGGCTGAGCAAAGTGTCCCAGCATAGGCCCCAGGCTCCAAAAAGCCAGCCCATGCACCAAGGACAGGTCCCAGCTCCACTGCCTGGAAGCGGATGCAGAGATCCACAGCCAAGCCCCAGGTGGAGCTCCTGGAGTCCAATCAGCGAGAGAGAAGGGATTGTATGAGCGAGAGATATTGAGACCATGATTGGAAAAAGCACAGGGACAAATACCCAAACTAGTGGAAACACATGAACTGTAAACCAATGGTGGAGGAGCCCCCATTGAACTGGACCAGGCCCTCTGGATAAGTGAGAAAATAGTCCTCTTAAGAAGAGACTTCCGAATCTCCATGAGACCACAGTTGGCAAGAAAAGAGTCTCTCAGGAAACTGGGCTCAGGGTGAGAGCCAAGGGTATTTTGAAGGTGAAGTGCAGTGTTACCAGGCAGATCCCTAACTATAGAATTAGAGCTGTGTTCCTAGGACTCTTGTTGCAATGTATACAGGAAATAAATCCAGGGAGAAAAACAGCAAAAACAAAGCCTTGACAAGTCTGTGAGCTAGACCAAGGCTGGGAGCCTTGCTCTTTGAAGTTTTGCAGTCAGAAGTCCCAGAGGTAGAGGGTAGCAATAGAACCTCATGGGCTGTCATATGTGAGAGAGCTGCCTTCTCATGGGGCTCAGGATCCTCTGACTAGAGAGATTCCTGGGCTTATTTGTGCCATAGGATAATTTTCTTCTCTTGATAAGGGTGGTTTTCACCTGCTAGAAAATGGGAATACATGAAAAATATCAAAAAGTGATTTTTTGATTATTGTAATTTTCTGTTGTTTGGTAGTCAGTTTGTTCTCAAATTAGCAGATCTTGTTGGAAGTTAGTGGGTTTTCAAGTATGCTAAGTGTTGAGTTTATCAGCAAACAGAAGATAAGGCTTTGATGTATCAGAAAACAATAGAGACCAATTAGTCACATTGACTGAAATCTTCTGCTAGTGTATAAGGACATTGAGGAAGTTTGCTGATGCGGTAAGTGGCTGAAAAATGTGAATCCTGATGGACACTTAGCAGGAAGATTTCTGACTATTTTTGTTTAAGTTAATGTTTATTTGACTCATGCTATGTTGGGGTTTTGTTTGTCCTTCAGCCACTGAGTACTTAAAATTGTCTTTCCTCTCCTTTGTCTGGATTCCTGCTCCAATTTTGGTGTTTCCTCTCTGTGTGGTCCCTTCCTTTGTGATGCATGCTCTCTTCTTTAGCAGATCATGTTAAGGAAGACCACCTGTAGACTGGTAATATCAAGGAAACCTTACCTACACCATATATTGCAGCAGATGGTGGGTAAACATTTGCTTTATATAACTCCTTTGATCTGTTCTTGCCAGTTTCTAAAATGGTCATTGCCTCATATTCACAGTGAAACTTGGAGTCTTCTCTTAGGCACAATGAAGACATCCGTTCCAGGAGAGAATGAGAACTAGAGAGATAGAGATTCAGATAAGAGTATAGGATGCACAATTTCTGTGTCCATTTCAAGTTAATAGGCTAGAAGCTTAAATGGGCAGTGATTTCTCCCATGTAGCAATCTTTTAGCATCATGTATCTTTTTTTTTTTTTTTTTTTTTTTTTTTTTTTTGGTTTTTTTTTGGTTTTTCGAGACAGGGTTTCTCTGTGTAGCTTTGCGCCTTTCCTGGAACTCACTTGGTAGTCCAGGCTGGCCTCGAACTCACAGAGATCCGCCTGGCTCTGCCTCCCGAGTGCTGGGATTAAAGGCGTGCACCACCACCGCCCGGCTAGCATCATGTATCTCTCTTCTATAGGAACCAGGCCATCTAGCCAGTACTGCTTTCCCCTGGTGGTAAGGTAATCATACACATCAAACTATGTGGTATCACTCCTGATTTGTGTTTTTTGAGTTCAAAATAAAGGAGGCCTGAGGCCACTAAAACAACTTCTGGAGAGAAGTGTTGAACAAGTTGTAGTGTTATATGGCAGACTGAGGGGGACTCATGGTTTCCCAAAACTACATGGAGACATCTTAGCTTCTTGATCTTCAGATAAATCTTTATCAAGAGCCTTATAGTATATGGTGGTGGAAAAGGGGGAAGCATAGTAAACTGGTTGTCTTAGATAGCTTTGAGCCTCTGGGGCAGCGCTTTTTGTTTTGGCCTAAGTTCTTTTGTGAATAAATTACATTGCTATGACTGAATAGGAAAGGTTCTTGATTTGAGTTTATTACTGTTTTCCTCTGCTGCTTTACACCAGATTTTGTTCCTAGGTCAGGTCTATTATCCATCTAGACAGTCTAGGGTCTATGGTCCAGGCTCAAGTATATAAGCATTTCTTTTCTTTGACATGAGACACACAAATGTCTTCAAACTTCTGAGTCACCTGAAAAATATCCATTGCTATCATACTAAGTAAATTATAATTCTAGCAGAGAGAAGATTTTTTTCTCTTTGAATTAGCTTCTATGACCTCATAGGTACAAATACATAATTTTCATAAAACTTTTAAAATCTTCTTCAGCCTCTATTGGAAATCAGTTTTGATCTCAACACTTTCTTTTATACAGGAGGAACTTGGAGCACAGAGAGGTGGTGTAATGCTCCAGGATCACTTCAGGATCACTCTGAAGGCTTTCCACAGATCTCAGATATTTTTAATTCCTTCAATTCCTAAGACTTTACTTGGAGCATTTAATCTGAAGTGTTCACTCCCATTATCACTCAATCATAACCTAGTAGATGCAGAGTTCAAGTTTTGACTGCATCCCTTTTCTTCTAGGGGATGGGATCTCTAGATATCTCTGATTTGGGACTCTGTCTACCTGAGACTGTATCTACTGATAAATGGAATGTTCAGTGAATACTTACAAATTAGCCAATAATGTGCTTTTGAGAAAAGCTCCTTGTTTGAGCTAAGGCATTGTCTCTGGGCTCTTCTATTGCTATGAAGCTTAAAATAGAAACCCAGTTATAAACTGGAGAGAGAGAGAGAGAGAGAGAGAGAGAGAGAGAGAGAGAGAGAGAGAGAGAGCACACAAGCGCATGTGTGTATCTGTGGAGGTAGAGGTTAATCTAGTGTCCTTCCTCAGGCGCCACCCATTTTGTAGGAGAAAGAGTTTTTCTCTCTTAGGCCTGCATTGCAATAAGTAAATTAGGTCAGCTACCTCTCTGTTACTGGGATTACAAAAATGCCACTTCACCTGAATTTTGTATATGAGTTCTGATGCTCAAAGTTGATGCCTCATGCTTGTGTGGTAAGCACTTCACCAAACGCATTCCCTCTCTAGCCTTAAGTTGAGGATTTTTTAAAAAATGGATGTAGTCTTTGTATATTTTTTGAGTGTATAGAAAAGGAAACGCACTTTCAATAATTGAGAGGATGATAGGGGTGGGAGGGAAATGTGTTCTGTAAGGGAAAAGTGCCTTAAAAGAGAATGGAGGAGAGACATTAAAAACGTGTTTCCATGAAAAGTAAAAATCTGAGAACTTGTTGGGATTTAAGTGTAAAGTGGAACTAGTATCCAAAATCTTTATATAAAGGGCTGTTTCACAAAAATTAATTTATCCCTGCCTTCTAAAAGCTGGAGAATGAAAATATCTCAAACTACATTGAAAAACTAATTTAGCTTCTGGAATTAGCATTTGCTACTTCCCATTACTAGTCATCTGACATCCACAAGTAGTTTAATGTACATGCAGGTAGGCATTTTATTTCAAAACATTGCTTTGAGTTGGTTGGAATCTGCCAGGAGCCCCCAGCTTTGAGACTAATCTAGATCAGTCTTGTGACAGTATTTCCACAGCTGGAATGTGTAGTGGTTTGAATGAGAATATCACTTATAGGTTCAGATCTTTGAACATTTGGTCCCCATTTGGTGACACTATTTGGGGAGATTTAAGAGGTGTTTTGTTTGAGGAAGTATGTCACTGGAGACAGGATTTGAGAGTGAAAAACCATGTCTATTTCCAATTTGCTCTCTGCTTTGTGCTTAAGGTTCAAGATGTAGCTTCCTGCTCCTGCTGCCATGCCTGTTGCTATGCTGCTCTGGCATGATGAACTCTTTCTCTGAAACCAGAAGCCCTAGTAAATACTTCCTTCTATAAGTTGCCTTGGTTGTGGTATTTTATCATAGCAACAGTGAAGTGACTATTACAGGATGGAAATATTGTATCCATAGATCAGGCCACAGTGAGTGTGACAGAGTAGTACTTTAGCATCTCTCATGAGCCTATCACTCATGAAGGTGTACAGTTTTGAGACAGAGAAAGAGACTCCCCTTTCTAGTTAGATAGCTTTTCTCTTCTACCATTCCAAGTCTCCACTTCCTTCTAAATGTTGACAGATGATGGAGAACCTGAGAGGTAACAGGTTTCTCTGTCACTGATGTTTGAATAGGGCCATTCTAGTCTTAATCTAGAGCCTTTGGTCAACCCTGCACTCACAGCATGCCCAGAAACCTGGCTCTTTTTTAGGCAAATGTCCCTGATGACCTTTTGGACAAAAAATAATTTGTCACTGCCATAAATTCTGTTGTGAGTGATTCTTTTCTGTATTTAATTTCATATAATATAAATCAATGCAATATTAATATAGTAGTTTGTGATCATATAGTTAAAATTTCGTATACATTTATCTGACTGGTTAGGCTATTAGACTTTGACATTTTAAAATGTAGGGCACTGTAGCTGGTTAAATTGTTCATAAGGTAAGATAATGAAGGATGTGGATTGTGAGTGGGATTTGTGATCCCTAGAAATTACCCTTATGCAATCTGTTCCTTTACCCAGAAAAGGGAGAGATTCCTATTCGATGGACTTGGTCCTTGAATTCAAATGCTTTTTAGTTTTTACTCTTGGCAATATTATAGGAAAAGTGTGGCTGGTAACAAAATGCATTGCCTTTACAATTTTTAGGAAACTACTTGAGAAATGGAGTCTAGGTCCAGGATATAATCTGAATCTAAAAAATAACTAGGCACATAGTTCCTGTGATGTACAGTTTGCTGAACTGCCGTGTTTCACCATCTTATACAGCTATTGTGTGATTCTAGCTCACAGAGCATTGCTAGGAAGTATCACATCCACTTCTACTCTCTTGGAATATTTATCAGTTTGTTCTCTCCCTTGTGACCTGTCCCCAACAGAGGACAAGACAGAATACATCTTGATGCTGTCTCTTTTGAAAATTTGGCTTGTATACAGGAGAGAAATACAGGAGGTTACTACAGAAATACAGAGAATGAAAATATGCATTTTCCTTTTGCATATTGTTTTTATTTTATTTGAAGTACCAAAGGCAAGTGTCAAAAGCAAATTCATACTAATTATGTATTTACCTTCAGAGTTCCAGTGGTTTTGATCATTTTGGGCTTAGCCTATCTATTGGTATTTCTGACCACTTTGTACCGAGGTTGTTGAAGTGCTTGTAAAGAGAATCATATTTAGTAAAAATTGTTATATATTTTCTGTGGACAAGTGGTGATTTAATAAATATTTGGTATGCTCTTTGTGCTGAGTGCTAGGAGAGGCATGGTCTCTATTCTGAAAGCTACCACTGTTATGAGAGTGAGTAGAAAAAGGGACTGTCAGTTATGATGATCTATAGGGGAATGAGTCAGGGACCCAAACCTATACTGGCAGTGTGGAGACAGCAACCCCTTCAGTCCTAAAAGATGACTGGTGCTAGGGTTTACATCACTAAAGAACCTTGTATGTGTCACTGAGAGCTTGAGGCAAAAGTATAATAGTGTGCAGAATTTATATTGGTAACAATATAAATGCAGAAGGATAAGGAGGAAAACACCTGAAGGCTAGGCACTCAAGTAGAGTTTTAACATTTAGAACACACACACACACACACACACACACACACACACACATACACACACACACACACCTTGTACATTTGTCTTTCCTATTTTATTCAATAATATGTATTTTGTATTTTAATTTTAACTCAAAATCATATTGTGAATTTTAAAATGTATTGTGAAATAAAAGGAGCGAGCAGCCTTTGAGGAACTAAAAGAAATGCAGTAGTGGAGTCTAGTAAGAGTCATTCTTGGAGAGATAGATGAAGACAGGACCATACATGGCCTGTGAGCCAGTTTATGTCAGTTATCTGTTGTTGCATAACAGCCCCAATGTGTAGCATCTTAAAACAATATACTTGCCCTATATTTTGTGCAGATTCTAGCACAGTTTTGCTAGATGGTTCTGGCTCAGAGTTTGAATTATAGTAAAGATGCAGGTTAGGGCTGTAGTCATATGAAAGTTTGGCTGGGCCTAAAGGTCCCTTCCATCGTGGCACAGTAACATTGGTGTGAATAGGTAGCTTCAGGTCTTTGCTACCTGGACCTTACTGAAGGGCTGATGGATGCACTTATATCATATGGCAGCAGACTATTCCCAGAACTACAGATGTAGGAGAGCTTGTCCTTTATAACCCAGTGCTGGAAGCAGCACATAACTTCTCTTCTGTCATGTTCCATTGATTATAGTGCATAGCCCTGATATCAAGTGAGAGACAAATAATGGTGTGAACACCCCCCCCCCAAAAAAAAAATACACTGTAGTGGGTTCTTTAGGTGTGGAGTTCTTTAGGGCTCATCTTGAAGTTGGCTTTCATGTCATGTGAAGAATTTTGGACATTCTTCAAAGTTGAGTTAAACTTGAAAACATTTAAAGTAGGAAAATGACAGACAGTAATATGGAGAGTGAGGAGGAGGTAAGAGTGGATTCAACTTCAGGCTATAGTTGTGGCTGTTAGGATACTGACTAAAGATGGAATTTTGTGCAGGGTTTGACACACAGACAGTTTTCTGGGGTAAGTTGCAGAGTTACTTTTTTTTACTTTATGGTGCCTTCAAAGAAACATAAGTTATAAAGCATGTGTTTGTTAATGGGACTAGTCTATGTTCTGATGTTTTTAGGATAGAATTGTAAATAAGTTTGTGAGGTGCCCTTGTAGGCATCCTAGAGTTTGTGCCTAATGCCTGGAAGTGGAGTGTGGGTGAGAAGGAGAGCTGGTAGCAATTTGGGCAGGGTGATGACATCTCTGTGGAGAGGAGTTGACTGCTGTGTAGTTGGGGGTATCTGTAATAGTGCAATCAAAGGGACCCAAAACAGAGCCTAAGAAATGATGATGTGGGAATTATGGGCACAGCAGGGAAGGCAACTTGTCATCTAAGATATCGTTCACTTTCAAAGTGGTATTTTTACTTGTGAGATAACAGTGACCTTGAGACTGCAGGGATCCATCCATCAGTGCAGAGGCTAGGGTGTGAATGTGCCAACAAAGAGCCATTGTTTTTAGTATCAATCTGATTTTGACATTTATATATTTAACTAATTTGCATGTCTGAATAAAATGCTTGGAAGTGGAAAAATAATGTAACTCGGTTTAAAAAAACAGAAGAATGAGAAAGAATGTGATGGAGTGGGTGAATGGGAAAAGACAGACATGTAGGTCGTTTGACAGTGTTAGAACAGAGGGGCTTGCTGGAAGTCAGTGTTTAGATAGTGAAGTCCTGTGATGAGGAGACTAACAAGCTCTTTCTTCAGTGGACTTCTACCATAAGAATACCAAGAGCCCTAGAGATATGATTTTCCTGAAGTTGTTCTTTGTCCTAGGGTCATCCTGAGTTGGAAGGTTTCTGTTTGCAAATGCTCAGTGTGAGCTGTTTTCTAGGAAGAAGGTAGGAGAACTGGCTGGGTGATCAAAACAGCCTCCCCCCCCCCACCCCCCCACCCCAACCCCGATGGACCAACTCAGAATTCTTTTAGATCTTCGGTGGTGGAGGTGGTGGTGGTGGTGGTGGTGGTGCTGCTGCTGCTGCTGCTGCTGCTGCTGCTTCTCCTTCTCCTCCTCCTCCTCCTCCTCCTCCTCCTCCTCCTCCTCCTCCTCCTCCTCCTCCTCCTCCTCCTTCTTCTTCGTCTTAATATGTAACTCAGGTTGGCCTGGAATTCTTGATCTTCCTGCCTCAGTCTCCTGAGTGCTTGTGATTACAGGTGCATACCATCATGATTGGCTTCTTCTGAGGTTTTAATATTGATAATACTAATGTGCTTAAAACTTCTTTTGTCTGCATGGCATTGTGTGTGGTTGGTTAATGGTTAGCTAGTTGTAAGGTATAAAATACTCTAGAATTTTAAGGAAACAGTATTAGAACAATAAGTATGTTTGTGATAGCAGATTGGGAGAAGTACTTTAAAATTAGTCGGGGAAGGAAGAGTGATTGTAATGGTGAAGACTTAAGAAGAACATTGAGCTTGGGGACAATTGTTCTCAGGGTAGACTTGTGAAATTAGTGTGGAGAAAAGTGGGGAAATCAGAGGGATTCGAGATGGAGTGTGAAAGGGTGCCCTAACTCCTTAATCTTTCCTGTTTTGCAAGGGAAAAAGTCACATTTGCATTTGATAATGGAAATGAGCTGGTTTCTCTGCACATTGTATTCAGATTTTAGCTTATATCTGAGCTGGGTGTGTCTGTATTGCCTTTTGTTCATGAATCCTGAATTTGGCCCCTTTGCACCTCCACACTTCCATGAAGGATCTGAGGAGCATCTTGTAGCTTTTGGTATTCTCAGGACATTGGCTGGAGCAAGAACAAGACCTTCGTGTCCCTGTTAGCATAGCCTTTGGTCCATGGTGATCATCATTGATATAAATAGCTACAACCAGCAGAAGAAAGTGACAGCCTTTGCTTTTTCACCGTATAGAATTAAATGTAGATGGTGGTTGTGTTTGCTTGTACTTGGCTTGTAAGCATACCTTTTTAGTAAAGATAGGAAGAAAGGGGGGGCTAGAGATATACAGCTCAGTTGGTAGTACTTGCCTACCTAGCATACAGTGAGTTCTAGGTTCAATTCCCAATATTGCATAAAAACTGGGTGTGGTAGTACACAACTGTAATCTCAGCATTTGGAAGGTAGAGGAAGGAAGATTTAGAAATTCTAGGTCATTTTCAGCTATGGAACACATTCATGGACTTCCATGAGACCCTGCCTCAATCAAAAAAAAAAAAGACACAAATATTAAAATACATCAGCAATGAAATATCCCTGTTTTGGGTTCTGCACAAGTATAGAGTGTGTCTTTATTTGCCTGGGGTATGTGTGCTGAGATGTGGTGGTGGTAATGTTTCGCTGCTTCTGAATGGTAGAGGAACCAAACCAATGATAGAGTCCAATGATAGAGTGGAGGGATTTTTGAACAAGAGAAGACAGAAGTATGTGATTCTATGGTCTGAATTCTGTATCCTGCTTTTGAAATGGAACCACTCTGCCCTGTCTTATAGTGAGTACAGCATTAAGCCTGAATGTGAATACTTGGCCTTCATGTTCCTTCTGTCTCTTCACTTGGTATTTTCAGTGAACTGAACTAAGAAATCTTTAAAATCTGTGTCTTGAGAAATCTGCCAAACTGGGTGATGCTCCCCTCTTAGAAGCAGCCTCATGGTAAATAATACCTATTCATTCAGTTATTGTCCTGACTGGACCCTTTCTTAAAGTCACAGCAGTGGAGAACAGCATAATTAACAAGAGACACATTGCCATCAGATAGACAAAGGTTTTGACAACAGTAGGCTTAGCAGGTCCTTAGGCTCCCATCTCACTTGCGCTGAGGTTGGGTACAGCTTTAGGTTTTAGTTACTTTATGTGCAAATATGACAGTTTGATTTAAGCACTGACTTAGGCTTCATAGAATTGAGGTGCCACTACTTTATTAAAAAGCTGTACCTTATCTCCTTCCACTGCTGAATGTAGAAAGAAGTTCCAATTCATTGTTGGCTTCTCTACTAGGTAGCGGAGAATTAAAAAAGGGTAAATGAGGTAAAATTTTATTTTTTTTCAGGGTACTCCTATTTATAGCTGCTGCCCAAAATGCAGGGGAGGGAAGTCATGTTTTGAGCACTTCCCTGTCAAGAACTAGGCTGGAGTTAGAATGTGTTATTCAACAGCCAAGTAAGCACATGTAGAATACAGGTTGGTAACTGGTTGAAGAATTTTGGTGGTTGGGCTTGCTTTTGTGTGTGTGCGTGGTGTGTGTGTGTGTGTGTGTGTGTGTGTGTGTGTGTATGTGTGTACACATACATTGATTTTATTTTTAAGAGACACAGTCCAGGTTGGTTCTGAAAATTCATTATGTAGCTAAGGATGATCTTGAACCTTCTAATCTTTCTACTCACTTCCTAAGTGTTGGGTTTACAGGTGTGTACCACCATGCTTGGTTTTTATGGGGTACTAGGAATAGCTTCCTGCATGCTAGGCAAATATTATATCAATTGAGCTGTATCCTCAGCCCCATGCATATTGGTTTTAGGGGTTGAACACTCAGGGAATTCTTGCTGATGACACAAGCAGAGAACTAAGGAATCCATGCTATATAGATATCTCTGGGGAACAAAAAAGTGATGGGAATATAGTTGGATATTTGGCCAGAAGACACCATGGCTATAGCATATGAGACAAGTCAAAAGATGTTTGGATATAGAGAGGTCAAGTTACACACACACACACACACACACACACACACACAAACAGTTCTCCAGTGTGTGGTTGTTCTTGAGTGAAATGAAATCAGCTTTTGTGGAGCTGTGTAGAGACACCATTGGGTTAGGAGCTCTTAGATTTGTTCTGTGAACCATGAGTTAGTGATAAGGCATGTTTCTATTTACTTCATATTCCTTTGCCAGCACTCTGCCAACCTCGGAAACTCTGAACTCAATGTCATGGTCTATATAGATGCACTGCTGCCCTCAGTGATTTTTGTTTTGTTTTTGCCTGTGTGGTCTAGCCACCTTCCTAGTGCCTTTTGCACCTGAATGCTCTCAGGAATGCAGAATTTCAGTCATTCTTCTCATTAATGTATGAGAATTCTTATTTGAACTGCTGACCTTCTGGTTTTGCCAAAAACATAGACCCTGGTCTTTTCATTTTTGTCTGTTGCTCAGTGCTGGAGTTGAAAAATGAGGTGTAATGTTTCCATCTGGCATCAAAGAATGAGCTTTCTTTTTACTTTCTGTTCCATGGAGGTGTTTCTCAGCTTGATGCAAACTTGTATGTGCAACATCTACTGGGCCAATGGACATAATTATAAAGATCATGCACCCACTGGGCCATGAGAAATCAACTCCTTTGTCTCAGATCCAAGAGTTTCCTGTCTTTTGCTAGCATCTGAGAAGCAGTAATCACTAACCTGTAAGTAGGATAGATTCAAAATAGACTTGGAAGGATTTTTTTGTTTTTGTTTTTGTGGGAAGTGCTGCTGTGGGGTTTAGCCCTACTAGCTCTCTCTGGCTTCTATTGCTGTGTGTTCCTCCACTGCTGGCTTCTTGCCTTTATCATGGAAAATGGTAAGGGCTCCTTCTGTCTAGCTTCTTATAGCATATAATCTCTCTCTTTGTTAAAGTACTGAGCACTTGTAAGCCATTTGCTTGGGGTCGGGAGTTATAGCCTTGTCTTTATGCAGACTTACTGCTTTTAGGCCAAGGCATTTTAAACGTCAGTAGGTTGACAATGCCTCACAGAGACTTACTTTATAGTAAGTGCTGAATAAGTGGTTTTGAAGGAATGAATATACCAGTGAGGTTTTTTTTTTGTGATAAAGTAAAATTTTTAGATTTTTTTTTTCATAGTGTCAGTTAATACATTCAAAAACTATACTTTGCATAGAATTATCCTAAGTGGGAATGCAATAATTTCTTATAATGCAATACAGTAATTTCTTACAATAATAATTGTAGATGAATTTCTAAACAGTCTTATTAAATAAGAAACACAGAGCCAACTACAGAGTTAAAAGCCTAAGAGATCAGGGCACTAGCAAAGAGCCAAGACTACCTTTAGCTTACCACTCGCTGCTGTCGCTTCCCCTGAGAGAGACTTTCTCTCTGTGTGACTTGTCTTTTTATTGTTTTCCTGTTCTGCCTTCTCATTGGCGCTAAGCCCAGCCACATGACTTCCTCATCACTGCCTGTCTATAATGACCTCCTGGTCTCTATGGTTGGTACTGGGATTAAAGACTCGGGTCACCACAATTGGCTGTGTCCTTGACCACACAGAGACTCTGCCTGCCATGTGATCGGATTAAGGGCATGTGCTACTACCACCGGACTTCTGCTTAATGACTCGCTTTTACCTCTGAACTCCAGGCAACTTTACTTATTAACATACAAATAAAATCACATTTAAGCACAAATAAATATCACCATAAATAATAGAGCTTACTCTTAAATTAGAGAGATAAGACATAAATGTGCTATACATTATTAAGAGAAGGGGTATTGAGCACAGCTTGGAAATTGGCATTTTAGGGAACATGAACATTGAGAACAAGTCTTCTTCCTGTGATCTTGATCATCTAGGCCCTGAACCACGGAGTGAAGAATTAGAATAGATCAATGAATGGACAGGAAGAAATTACTTGGGTGTGGAAAGATACATTATTGCTTTGAGGGGAGTCAGATTCTAATTTTTATTATTAGAATAAGTATTTTATCCTATTTTATTATTAGGCAAAATGAGATGGAACTTGTTGGTTTAGTCAAGTTTGCAAGCTCATTTTGGAGGACAGTTGGAGAAATTTCTAATTCTGTTCAAATTTATACCAGTAGAGGCTACTATTTAGGCCACAAATGGGAATGAGAAAACCAGAGGCAAAGTTGTGTGTTTGAAATGTGCACTGCTGTGTGTACGTAGTTTCATCATTACAGTCATCCTTGTTGTTACTCCGACACACATGCCAGCACTTCTGGAAAATGTAGCTCACAGATTTTAAAGTATTTAAAGAAACCTTAGCATTCTTAAGAGAGAATGAATCTTCACCCCTTCTGCCTCTCTATTCAATGGAACATTCTACTTGGTGCAGCCCTTGTCCATGGGAAGTCTTGTCTTTATGTTTCTGGGACCTCTCTGAGCATCTCAGGATCATTGATAGCATCTGAGGATGTGAGATGTAGTGTACCATACTGAATGACGTTCTCTTTAGCTGTGGGGTGACACTGTATTTGTTAGAGAGCTCCCAGAGTTGAGAAACTGGCTGGAAACTGAGCTCCTTCTCGTCTTTTCCAAGAGCTAGAGCACCATGGTTGTAATCCAGCTTGTCCCACATTGTATATTTGATGGAGTGCTTAGCTCAAAGGGAGATTCTGGGACCAACATTACCTTCTGACAAGAAATTTGTAAAGCTAAAATGGGTTCTCAGTATGACAAGACTTCACACAATGCCTGTGTGTTGCAATCTAAATAAATTCTCTGATGTGTCTGATTCTGCCCTGCAGGCTTCTGAGCTCTTTTCTCAATTCTTCCTTCTAGGAAAGAGTCTGATTTTGGTGAAATGCACCTCTGGCAAATGCTATTTAAAATAAGTCCCTGTTCTTTTCCTCTGCTGTGGTTTGCTTCACAACATTGGCTACTTACTACTAGTACACTATGAATTTGGCTTCATTTTGACTGTTCTACATATGAAGCAGAAGGCCCAAATGAGGGCAGGAAATTGGCTCTCTCTTGTTCCTTTTGCCTCACTGGCACTTAATCCAGGTAGGCAATAGGTGTTCAGTAAACTAGAAGTTTGGGGATATGTATGTAATTGACTCTGGATGATCCTGCCTCCCAGAGCTACCCTATGGCTGGTCCTTGTTTCTATCACAAAGTCATATTGAACCTCCCATATCTAAGATAGGAGGATCAAATGTGGAGCATGTGAATTGGACTGGAAGATGTATAGAAAGGGTAAAGGGTCCTTGTTGTCATCTGATAGTGAAGGTGGAAGTTGATACAATTACTTTACAGTGAGGCCAGGTATTCTGCTGCTTGCCCTTGAGCTGAATTATTAATCACATCCATACTCTCCAGTAGGAGAGACTTTAGAGAGAAACCTCAGTGTCTCTTTCTTGATTGCATTTCAAATCCTGCAATGGTAGCTAATGTTGGCAGGGAGGGACCAGATGTGAGATTTTGGATTTGGGCACAAGTAGAAAAATTAATACTGCAGTAAGTGTGTCTTGGTATGCTGAGATAGGATCTAGCCATTGAAGACAGACTGGATACAGGTCAGAAAAGTGCAAAGAACTGTTATGAAGGATTTACAAGAGTGTGATAAATAGCATAGATATGATCTCCAGCTTTTGTAGTGTTGGGAGAAAAGTTACCAGGAGTAGTAGCATATATCTTAATCCTGGCACTCAGAAGACAGAAGCAAGGTTTGTTTCTCTAAGTTTGACAGCCAGCCTGGTCCAGGTAGTGTGTTCCAGGGTAGCCAGAGTTATATACTGAGACTCCTCTAAAACAAAAGAACAAAAATTATACCCCCAAAGAAAAGTCACAGCATGAGCAACTGCCTCTGAAATTGCTCTGTAAAGCTATGTACAGCAAATGGCCAAAATGGGAGTTGGGTGTAAGGGAGGTCTGCCTCCCACTCTGCTTCCTTTCTTGGGCTTCTGATGTGTTGCTTGCTTTTAGATTCTTTACCTAAAAAAGAATGGAAACAACACCCATCTTTTTGATTTTGTGCATTAGTTGATTTAAAAAGGAAGTAGGTTTTTGTTTGTTTGTTTGTTTATTTGTTTTTGTCCCCAGACTTGGGGAGACTATTGACCAGTAGTAGTATCCCACTAAAATATAGTTCTTTAAGAATTAGCAATGAAATTAAAAGTAACGGGCCAAGTGAATGAGCTACTATTTGGTGGATGAACTTTGGTGGGAATTGGCTTGCTTAGTTGTGCCCTGGCCTGGTTTAATAAGATAGCATTTAATGCACCTTTTTAACTAGGTATGATGTGTAGATGTAACGGTCTTATTAAATAAGAAACACAGAGCCAAATGCAGAGTTAAAAGCCCAAGAGGTCAGAGCAGTAGCTAAGAGCTGAGACTTAAAACCGCCTTCTTACCCTTCGCTGCTGTTGCCGTCCTTCCCCTGAGAAAGAGACCTACTTCCTGTGTATCTGTCATTTTATTGACTTTCTGTTCTGCCTTCTCATTGGTTGTAAACCCAATCACATGACCTCCTCATCACTGCCTGTCAATACAGACCTCCAGGTCTTCTATGGTTGGTATTGAGATTAAAGGCGTGTGTCTCCATGCTGGTGGTGTCCTTGAACACACAGAGATCTGCCTGTCATGTGATTGGGATTAAGGGTATGTCTTCTGCTATGGCTTGCTATTAGCTCTGACCCCCAGGTAACTTTATTTATTAACATACAAATAAAATCACATTTCAGCACAAATAAAATATCACCATGGTGATGGTACACACTTCTAATCCAGGCATTTGAGAGGCAAAAAACAAAAGAAAAGATGATCCTTTTGAAGTTTAAGGCCAGCCTGGATTTTGTAGACCCTTTCTCAAAAAACCAAAACCAACCAACCAACCAACCAACCAACCAAAGAACAAATAAGAAATGCCTTCTAGTCTGTGTGTGTACTGAAGGGAAGAGTCATGGGGTTGTATATCAGTTCTGGCCTTGTCCAAGTTGACTTGTAGGATTCCTACCTGGGCCTTTTGTCACCAAGTTCTGCTTATCTTTGAATCTTGCTGTATGGTTCTTTGTACACTTTCTTGGTTACAAGAATCTGAAGGACCACTGCATGTGTTTGTTTAAAACATAGTTTCTGATTCTGTGGGTTGGGAGGTCCTGGCATCCTTCATTTGGGGCAAGCTCTCAGGTAAGTCTGTAGCCATTTGTCCTTGAAAGAAACTTAGTGTTTAAGGATCAAGAAGAAAATGAGAACAGGGTGCTACATAGAATGTATCGTTGTTCCAAATACCAAAAACCTTATATCTGTGCAATAAGGATAGACTTGCCATCTCACAAGTTCCTAAGGTGAAACATCTTCTCAAAAGAAGCTGTGTTGGAGCAAGGTATAATGCTATGGGATGTCTTTCTGTATGCTGTGAATATGTGTTGCTCTGATTGGTTGATAAATAAAACTCTTTGGCCAATAGTGAGGCAGAATAAAGTTAGGCAGTACATTTGAGCTGGAGAGAGATAGGGAGAGGAAAGGAGAGGCAGAGGAGATGCCAGCCTGCTGCCAAAGGAGGAAAAGATGCCAGCAGACCAGTAATGCCACAGCCACATGGCAACATATAGATTAATAGGAATGGGTTAATTTAAGATGAAAGAACTAGCTAGCAAAAAGCCTGCCATAGACCATACAGTTGGTAATTAATATAAGCCTCTGAGTGATTATTTTATAAGTGGCCGAGGGACCATGGGGCTGGGTGGGACTAGAAAACCTTCTGCTACATTTTGGTGCCCAGATGTGGTAGCAAGAATTTCTACCCAAAACCTGAAAAAGTTTAAAAAAAATTTTTTTTTTAAACGGAGCTAAAAACAGCTTACTAGTTGTATCTCTCAGGGAGGCCATGATATAAAGACGTTGCAGCATGTGGGCTTGAGCTACAGCATGGCAGATTCCCACTGCAGTACACAGAGGTTTCTCCAAGCTGTGCAGCACATTGCATGGTAGATTTAGCTTTTGCTAATACAGACAATAAAAAAAAGGGTTTCTGGGTTACATGCTGCTGTATGGAGGCATAGACCCACTTCCCAGAGTTAGTAGTGAGCATGGTTCCTCCATAGCTGGCAGTAAATGTACCTCTGCCATGTTGGGAATCTGAGATGGGCTGAAACAGCAGCCAGGGCTGCTACTTCGATTCTAGCCACACTGCAGTTTAAATCATTGGTCAAAAAATGATTACAGATTTACAATAAGATAGATTCAGATGGAATAAAACTCTAAATAGTTTACAGTGTATGTAAAAATGTACATAGGCAGTTTATATAAAGACATTTGACTGTAAAGGCTGCTAAGTTAAACCAATATGTATATTTTAAAGGTATCTTGACTTCAAAATTTGTGTCTAAGGATATGTTGCTTTGGAAAAGAGGTTCTGCTTTTGTTTCCACAGAAGATGAGAACCTGTGGATTACTTCCAGGCTAACATGGTTTGACCAACCAAGACCCCCTGAAAGGTCTCTGATGACAGCCATGGCCCAGATGATCCAACATCCAAAATCAGCTTCAAAGCAACTGGCTGAGATGATCCATCCTCACAGACTATTACAGCCAAGATTTAACTATAATTCTTAATTTTCTCAGGATCCCCATAAGATTAACAATGCCCCCAATCAGCAGGAAGTAGTATGTATGAAAAGCTACGCCCAAATTCCCAAAATATCATTTATAAATGTTTATTTTTATTTAAAGGAGGTTGATTATAAATGCCATCTCTTTCTAAAGAAGAAAAGGGGATAGAGATATGATAGGATAAAAGGGTAGATTATTGAATCTACTTTTAAAGAGCAACAGCTTGCTTGAAATGTTTTACATTACTATGGATTTTAGTTTATTGATACAAATTTAAAGTTAATTTTGTTATACTGTTTATATATTTCCATTCTTGTTTAAGGTATTATGTTTATGTAACTCATTCAAAATTGTAATGTATCATTAAGAAATACAGATTAGTAATTAGTCATGCATGATAATCGCACTTATAGTCATGTTAGTTAAGTTTTCTAGGTATACATAAATATATTTCAATTAGGTAGGTAATCTTCAAACACTTCAAAGACCTACAGAATATGGCATTTAAATATTTTAAAAACTTAGACTTTTCTGGACAGTGAGACACATCTGCTCCTGACAGCACCAATTACTTCAAAGAGGATGATGGCCATCAAAGAAACTCACTCCATATGGAATTTTCTTTCTTTATGACAAAAATAGCCATTTGGGCAAGAAACTGCTCCTGCCTGGACTGCTTGATAATATGTTGTATAAACTGGACATACAGGACCCATAGGAAAATGACCACTGAATTTGCCAAAACAAGGTGAAATGGTTCCTCAGGTTCCTGCTTCACAGAGGAGACTGCTAGACATTCTATAAGACACAGGGAAAAGCGACTGAGAGACTTTAGGTCTATGGGCTGAAGATGGATGCTCCAATGTTGCAGAGGAACTTTGGGTGACTGTCCAGGCCACCAGATGTCTCTGTCATTCTAGATTTTTAGAAATTGCTTACAATGAACTTCCTGTTTACTTAGGTAATATTACATCCTTCTGGGGTCTTTGATGGAGTTGAAGACTAGATATTTATAATTATAGCTTTCCTTAGTCATGATAAAAGATAAATTAGATATAAAACTTTAGGCTCACAAAAATAGGATAGATGGTAAAATATTTTCTAATTTTGCCAAATATAGACTAGATATTGTAACTGTAATTCTTGCTTGATAACTGTTTTGTTATATGTAATTTTACTATGTTAAAGTTAAAACCTTCCTTTTTGATTAGACAGAAAAGGGGAAGTGCTGTGGGGTGTCTTTCTGTATGCTGTGAATATGTGTTGCTCTGATTGGTTGATAAATAAAGCTCTTTGGCCAATGGTAAGGCAGAGTAAGGTTAGGTAGTACATTCGAGCTGGAGAGAGAGGAGAAGAAAGGAGAGTGGGGCAGACACCAGCTTGCCACCAAAAGAGGAACAAGATGCCAGCAGACTGGTAAAGCCACAGCCACATGGCAACATATATATTAATAGGAATGGGTTAATTTAAGTTGAAAGCTCTAGCTAGCAAGAAGCTTGCCATAGGCCATACAGTTGGTAATTAATATAAGCCTCTGGGTGATTATTTTATAAGTGGCTGAGGGACTATGGGGCTGAGTGGGACTGGAGAAACTTCTGCTACAGTGTAAATCCTGTGTCTAGTCATACAGTGGGGTTAACCAGTCATGCAGGGACCTTACTGGCTTTTCACCATTGATACTTCTGAGTGGTCTTTGGAACTTCAAGAGACATTGAGGTTGTACCACTGATTATAAGTCAGAATATATGGCTGAAGCGTACCTATCAGTGTTCGCCTTACCTTCTGCACTGTCCACTTCACTCTCTATATTTCCCTCCTTTCTCCCAGTGTTTTCTTCCTCTCCCTCCATGTCTCTCCCACTCTCCCCGAGTGTTTCTTCTCTCTTCCCCAGTGTCTCCTCTTCTCCTGTGTGTGCCAAGCTAAGCACAACTGTCAAAGTATTTACTTAATTATTTTACTCTTGCAAGACATCCCCTTATCTGGGATTATGTTCAATGGTATGTGACTAAAATCCTACCTAGGAGTGGCCTAGTCAGAATAGAGATCTGTTACTCTCTGGCTTCCTGACTATTGTCATGTGTTGTACTGTACTGAATGTCAACTTCTTCCCACACATTTTTCCCTTCGTGGGGATGTGAGGAAGACTCAAACTATACCTAGAAGTGCCAGGAGCCATATCTGCCTCATCTTTCATGAGCCAGCACTCCGTCCTATGGTTAGCCTGTTAAGGGAGGCTGGAAAGTGTTGCTTGATTGTTGGGTATCTGTACATGTCCTGCCAAGCTTGGTGACCCTGTGAGGTAGCATTGACTTCATTTGGCAGATTCCCGATTCAGGAGGAAAAGATGGAGGACATTTCAGAATAGGAACTGGAATGTAGTTGTTTTCAGTCTCTCTCTTGAGTGATATTTCCAATAGAATTTGACCTTTTGTTATCCATTGTAGTCCTAAAAGATTGCAGGAAATATCTGGGGTGGCAAATGACATTCAGGGATCTTGCCAGGTATATATAGCTTCTTTGGGAGGCACCCAGCAAAGTTTATTCCTTTTGCTCTTGTAGAATGCAGTCTGAAGGAAGAGAAGCTGTTTACTCAATCACATCAGCTGACATCTGTTTTATCTTGCCAGATGTGACATGAGTAGGGCTGGTGAAGGGTCCTGGATTCAAAACTGTGCTCAAAGCCTCTCAACCCAGGAAATGAGTCTGTACATTTCACTGGTGTTTCAAGAAAGGAAGCAGCTTACATTTTCCCTACTGAACACAGATTTCTTCTTAGCTGCCCTGTTGATAGATCTTGAAAGATCTCTTAGAGTGTGTATGTTATGTGTGTGCTGTGAGGCACATTGATTATGAGACATTTCCCCCCATCTCCTGTCACATCATTGCACAGCCTCCTGTGGATCATGCTTCAAGACAGGGCCTTATACTGGGTAATAGGATGGTGCAGGGAATGAATGTTACAATCAAAAGAAAAAGATGAGCAATTAAGATATAGCAGAACTAGTTGGTATGAATTATCAAAGTATTTTCTTAATTGTTGTTTATAACAGGTCATTTATTTACTTGGACTCTCATAACAGAGATACTATGTAAGACTTAGAATAAGCATAACTGAAAAATAATGACAAGAATATTTTCAAAATAGCAACTCACTTGTAAAATGGTATGAAATAGCACCTTAAGACTTGAGGCAGCCAGGTGCTCCCTTATTCTGTATATTTTAAAGCACAGCCTTCAGTGCTGTACTCATAGGCAGGTTGCCAGACCTGGCTTTGTACCCCTGGTATCAGGTCTAAATGAGTCTTCTCCTCCAGGCTCCTTGGTCAAGCTATCCTGATTCTCTGTCAGTATAGAATATCAGACCTGTAGAACTGAGATGGGACTGTGAGGGTCATTCAGCCTGAGGTCTGGTCCCTCAGTTTCTTGGATTCTGCTCTATGTGTAACTTAATGCTGGCTTCCTGGAACTTCCTGATTTATTTTCTGAATCAGCATAGGAAAAAACAAAAACAAAAACAAAAAACCAATCTTTTCTGGCAGCACCTCACATTCTGGAGAGAGCCATCACTTTTTTACATAGTTGTCCTAACGCTAGGCCAGTGGTAACTTCTTAAGCCATTTGGTATTAAGACTGATTTATCATGCTTTGTTCAATTAGTCCTTCTTTAGGCAAAGTTTGTGCAAGGCACTTTAATTGAATGCTTGCCTGTAAAATCCCACATGCATTGAAATCAGTTTTCTGTCTTGTGAGAATTTCATTGAAGGGTGTTGACTGAGAGAAGACCATATGAATGTGTGCCCCAAGCTAGGTTTTCTGGATGCGACCCCAGCCCTTAGGTACTATGATGTTCCATATTCAACATTCCTGGCTATACAATGGCATGGCCTTTAGGTACCTGCTTCTTGAGATATTTTGAAGATGTACTAAATTGCTTAGGATAGTCCCAGCACATACTATGAACACAAAAATTCATGTGCTGTGATAAAAGGTGTGTGCCATCAAATGAGGCAGATGTTTATTCTTAACACTATAAAGCTGTGTCATTTAATTTCTGCTTGCCAGCGTAACTATGAAAAGACTGTCCCAGCTGGGCTGTAGCCCTGAAAGCAAGAGTTATTGGAATATTTTTAAAAATACATTACATGGATGCAAATTTAGGAATACTTTAAGAGAACAGAAATCTAAAAATAGAAACAGCAAAAATATGTTGACTAAAAAGGTAAATGTGAACATTTAGTATTTCTGGAAACTTCCTGGTAGCATGTGTAGATTCTATTATTACTAAGAATTCGGAGAAGATAAAGGATGTTAAAAGATGAGCAAGCACAGGGCTATCCATATCACAGTAGAAGAGGTTATAGATAGTGACTAAGTTGTCAAGTATTTTATTTTGTGAAAACTGTATAAAATGGCAAAAATCCATAATCAATCCAGGGAATAAAAGTGGTGTCTTTTGTTCACTGTGAAAAGGCAATCTGACAAATTCAATATTGTCACTGTATCATAGAAGGAAATTATTCTTTTACACAAGAAGGGGGTAGAGATAAATATAATCTTAGGGGTATTTGTAGAAAATTTTTGTGGTATTTTTGTATTTTAAAGCATAATGTGTAAAAGTGAAGCTCCAAACAATAATAATAGACCATAATACATGTGTGGTAAGTGAGCTGTGTCAGTTGGTTTTCAGTTGTTGTCCTAACGAAAGGCTCTAAGTGCAAGGGTATCAGTTGCAATATGTGAGTATCAGATGATGTCAGTCTGTTTCCTTCTCAAAACTCTCAAAGAGCTCATGTCCTCATTGTTAAAGATGGGTAGGAGCTGGCCAGGTCCACAAGTGAGAAAGCTGTTCCTAGAAAATCAGCTCTGACATTGAATGTGCAGAAATTGCTGCTATATTCCAGAAAGTTTTTTATGACTCACCAATCCCTGCTTGGCTGCATCTCCTGTGTCTGGATTTGGGGAATAAACTCAACAGGTTTCCTCCTGCCTCCTGCTTTGTCCTTTCTTTCTGGCTGCAAAGGTTCTTTGGTGGAAGATTCCCTACTCAATGCCTGGTGATGGGATAACTTATCCTCAAGGCTTGCATTTATTTCCTGGGGTGAGAAGAGTCTTTATTGGACACTAAGAACCCTGGTTTTGATGGATCTTTGGAACTTCACAGACCTCACATGGAATGAGACATTTCCTTGTGGTCTCTTATAGAAATAGGGAAAGGGGAAGAAAGGAGTTTATTCCTTTTCTGCTTCTCAGTAGCGCTGAGGAACACATGGTCTTATTTTCTTAAGCAGTTTTCAGTTGAAAGTTGTGTGAAAGATTTTAAGTTATTTTATGACAACTTACAGTTCTTCTAAGAATGGTGCATTTTATATAAACATCATGTAAAATGTGGTAGTTTAATATTTGACAAAGCAAACTGTGTAACATCCTTTATCACTAGAAAAATGTTTTTCTGCCAGTGACATATATCTGGTCTACTACAAGTCGAAAGAATAGCTGTCTCTTCATCTTTAAGCTCCTTACAATTAACCCTTTGAGATTCCCTTGCTTTAAACATTGTGTTACATTTACTACATTTATGTTGATTTCTATGTTACATACCACATGTGTGTCCAACCTTTAGACATTTTGATGTGACATTGTCAGCTATAAAGTTCCCATAATCTAGTTAACAGAAAAAAATAAGGAAGTTTACAAGGTTGTGTTGGACTGTATTTATAGCTCTCCTCAAGATGATTATCTGATGAGTGAATGGTGAAAGATGCAAATAGTGGCATAGATTTTTATGCAAATTTTAAATGTGTTATTTCAAATTTTAAGTTTCTGGACTCAAACTTGTGTTGTTGTCTCTATAAACAAGGCATTTTTCCTGGTGGATAAAAACCATCAGACAATTGAAATGAAATGAGTGGTAGTACTTACACGAGGAAGGGATTGTCTACAAATCCACTTGTGTGACCATTGTGAATGTACAAAGTCCTGCAAGTGGCTTTTCATAAATGAGCTGCCAGTGTTGCTTGGTTTCCATGAGCAAAGTAGGTGCAGGTATGAGAATGAGGAATGGAATTCTTGGTGCCTCAGCTTCACATTGGGCCTTTGATGGCACAGAGTGAGATTGGGTATATGTCTCTTCATTGTAGGGAAATCATCTCTGGCCATGTTCCCTACATGTGCCTGTTCCAGGTGATGAGTGGAGTTCAAGTGAAGAAAGGCTTTCCCTAGCTTGTTGACTGAACATGAACCCCAGCTCAGTGTAAAATGGTACCAGATTTATTGAGCCATGTTAGCTGTAACTGGTATATAGTTTAGTTGGCAAAAGCAGCTACAACTGTAATGTAGATCTGAAGTACAGTAACATCAAATGGAGGAAAATGTATTTTTTGGAGCACTATCAGTCAAATACAGATGTGGGCTTGCTTCTCACGGCTATTAACATCACAGCCATGGCCCCCACGTAGTAGGTTGAACTAGAGCATCACAGCTCTAGCAATAGAATGGGTATTTTCTAATACTTTTGTTCATTTCACACAGACCTACTTAAACCTGGGCTGACTTGGGGTATTTTGCTACTCTTTTTAAAAGTTAGATTTAAAGTCAGCTAAATAGAAGTATACTTCATATATCAGAATACTCAAATGCTTAATATGCCCAAGTACTAAAGGAGAGCTTCCCCAATCCATTCCCAAAGCAAAGGCATAAACAACCTTTTACTTGGCAAGGACTTTACTATGTTTCTAAAAATCCATCAAACACTGTTCTTAAAATAGGCCCATCTGTTTCATTGCATAGATCTGTTAAAATCCTAGCTAAATTTTCTATCACGATGAGACAGATTTTATAATTTTTTTCTATACTGGAACTTCATGATGCTTTTATCTTAAATATCATATAGAAAATATGAGTAGTAAATCTCTTGACTTACTTTTAACTGTTGGTCATTGTTCACAAAAACAAATTTCAAGCTAAGTGTTTTACTGTTGTGTTGCCGAGACAAAAGCAGCGTAAGAACGGGTTTATTTTGGCTTGCAGTTCCATGGGGATGTAGTCCATAGTAGTGGGGAAGACATGGTGGAAGACACAGGAGGCTGGCTGGGCACACTGCATCTACACTTAGGAAGCACAAAGCAATAAATACATGCTGTTGTTCAGTCCCCGTTTCTACTTACAAAGTCCAGGACTCTAGCCAGGTGATGGTACCATACCTAATAGGTGGGTCTTCCCACTCAATTAACAAAATCAAGGTAATTCTCCTCAGACATAAGTAAAGAATGAGTGGCTATAGTAGAGATAATGTGATGATCTAGAGCCCTATGTCCATATCATAGAAACTTATTCTGTAATGGCTGTGCTGGTGTCTGCAGAAGGTGAGTGGTAGCCAAATGTGACTCTAGAGCCCTTGAGATTTGATTGGTTCAAATGAGGAAATGAATGTTTAATTTTATTTTGAGCTTAGCCACATATGGCTATTGGCTATGGTGGAGGACAACATAATTCTTGATGATACCTTTGTGTGGATATTGTTGACAGTGTTACATGATGCAGACTTTTTTTTTTGTTAGTAGTACTGGAATAGAAACCAGTGTTTTGTATATGCTAGGCAAACACTACTGTTGAGCTATCTCCCTCTCCCTTCCCCACTTTTAAAGCAACTTGTTCCTGTTGCTGTTGCCACAAAAAGTTACAGCATTTTGTTGAGGCATCAGTTGACTAAGTAAGGTGTGCTTGTTTATAGCAGGGACTGGTGATTTGTATTATAGACTGTCATTTTTATGAGCTGTCTGCTGTGTATTTCAGGGAAAAATACAGGGTTACAGAATAAGCCTAGAAGTAAGCACCTGAGACTTGTTTCTCATATCTGGCAGGAGCAAGTCCAAGGCTTAACCTCCTCCCTTAAAACTTGTATCTTCTAAGCCTTGGGGAGCTGTGCATCTCTGAAGACCACCTCTTTTCTAGAAAAGTCACTTGGCATTTGATGAGATTGCATTGTCTACTCTTTAGTCATGTTAGAATCATTCAAACTTGCTACTCTTGTTTGTCTTTTGAAACAATTTCCCTTTCTACTAACATGGAGAGCACACCTTTTTAAAGTGGGGTTTACATCCCTATGTGTGCATTTTATATCCTCAGTGGGATGATACAAGATCTTTAGAAGGAGAAAATCTTAGCTGCAACAGTGAATTGTGCACTCCTGAGGATTATAGTATAAAACTACACACAGTGTATCTGTGGCCATCAGATTCCTGGGGTTAGGATGATTAGGGAAATAGTTTTGTATGTACATATGCAGCTGATAAAATTGAATAGACAGAAATTTGGGGGTTTGGAGATTGCCATCTTGTTTTCTATGTAATAGAAAATAACTTGAACAGATTTTAGTTTTTAACTAAGTAAATTGAATCAGCTTTCTGTTTTCCCACAATTACATAAGGGTGGAGATGGGCCTGTCACATCTGGGAGGATCAATCTTCATCCATAACCCTAAATGATTTCTTCTTTATGCATTTATTTGCCCTTTTTGGAGAGGAGTTGAACTGCTTTGTATTTTTCCTGCCAGTGTATTTGCTCTTCTTTGCTCTTGAAAGTATGCTATGTTTGTATTGAGCTTTAAATGTACGTAATAGTTCTGAATTGCTGCTTTTCTTGAATTATAAAATTTTCATTAAAATGACATCAGGTGCATTTTCCTAGTTAGTACAACTGTAATATTTTGGCAGTTTTGGAGAACTTTGAAGACAGCCTTCCTCAAAAAGCTTTCCTCACATTCCTGTCTGACTGTCCTTCTGGCTGTGTAGAGGCTGCATGTCTTCATGTCTTGGGCACATGAATAGTTCCTGGAGCCTGTCTGTTTCCTAGGATGTGGCTTCCTTGATTTTTCAACCTGTAGCTTTTGGCTGTTCAGCATTTCATGTGCCCACAGGGGCCCCACCTTGCTGTGACCTCTAGGAATTTTTCTGGTCAGGATACAAGACCTGAAAATGAAATTTGGAAAAAAAGGTGTCTTGGCCCAAGTTAGGGCAGCACAGTCCATGACATTCCTTTTCACTCTGTACATCACACATAGTTGAAGGAAGAAAAGGCTAATTTCACTTGGAATATTCTTGGTGAAAGAGTGAAAGTATTAGTTTTATTAAATCTCACCACTGGGGCACACTTCTCTTTAAGACTTGGAGTGAGAACCAGATACTGAGGTCTGACAGAGTGAGAACCCAATACTGAGGTCTGACAGTCACCTCATAGAAGAAGTATGCATGTGTTTCGGTCATGGTCTCCACTTTCTGAGCCACTTTTTCCATGGAAATTCCTCTTTTATTTAAAAGAATGAATCACACGCTCTGGCTTTTTGGAAGTAGACATTTACATATGTATTCTGAGAGAAACTGAAAGATTGACTCCTTTACATTACTCTCCTCCAGTGATAGACATATGAGCTTTCAAATGAATATGAAAATTTTCAGAAATCTTGTACCCACTATTGATTATGTAATCAATGGTGAAAAATATAGATCTATAATTTCTGATACTATATGATGAATTGTAAGCATTATAAGCTGTGCAAACCAGTGTTATCTAAATGACTAAAATGTGATAAGAGATCATGTGCCAGCAAAAGGACCAGTTAAAGTTCAAGATGGACAGTAGGTTTGAAAGGAATCAAGTCTGGAAGATTTGTAGATGAGATCTCAGATTCCATATTCCAAATAGCCTTTATGGAAATATCATTTGTTATATTTGCATAGCAAAAAAAAATGTAAGTTATCTGGAGGGAAACTCATATATATATATATATATATATATATATATATATATATATATAACTTAATTTCACATATCAACCACAGATTCCCCTGTCCTCCCTCCTCCCACCGTCCAGCTCTCCCCTCAATCCATCCCCCATTCCTACCTCCTCCAAGGCAAGATCTCCCCTGGGTAGTCAGCCCAGCCTGGTAGACTCAGCCAAAGCAGGTCCAGTCCCCTCTTCCCTACACCAAGGCTGAGCAAAGTGTCCCAGCATAGGCTCCAGGCTCCAAAAAGCCAGCCCATGCACCAAGGACAGGTCCTGGCTCCACTGCCTGGGAGCCTCCCAAACAGTTCAAGCTAATCAACTGTCCCACTTATTCAGAGGGCCTGGTCCAGTTCCATGGGGGCTCCTCAGCCATTGGTTCACAGTTCATGTGTTTCCACTAGTTTGGCTATTTGTCCCTGTGCTTTTTCCAATCATGGTCTCCATATCTCTTGCTCATACAATCCTGGAGGGAAACTCTTAATTCTGTTTAAATTGTGTATCAGTGTAAGGCCAGAGTGTCTTCTTATACTAATAAAGTGGCTATGCCATGAACTGAATGTGGAGATGGATATGAGAACTTTGCTATCTAGTATGAAATGAGATGTAAGAAACTTTAAGAAAAACATTGGCATACCCATCCTTTATTTTAGAAAACAATACTTTTGTTTTTCAAATTGGCTATTATTAGATACATTTACTACTGTGAATAATGTGCATTGATGTTATGGTATGCATGTGGAGGCTAGAGGACAACTTACCACAGTTGGTTTTCTCCTTTCACTATTACATGGTGTGGTAGTTTGAATGTAATTGGTACCCATAATTTCACAGGGAGTGGCACTATTAGGAGGTGTGGCTTTGTTGGAGTGGGTGTGGTCTTGTTGGAGGAAGTGTGTCACTGTTGGGGTGGCCTTTGAGGTTTCATATACTCAGGATACTTCCCAGTGTGTTAGTAAACTTCCTGTTGCCTGAAAGATGTAGGACATTTGGCTATTTCTCCAGCACTGTGCCTGCCTGCATGCTGCCATGCTCCCTACCATGATGGACTGAACCTCTGAACTATAAGCAAGCCACCACAGTTAAATATTTCCTTTATAAGAGTTGTTGTGGTCATGATGTCTCTTCCCAGCATTAGTAAACCCTAACTAAGGCACATGGGTACCAGGGATTGAAATCAAGTCATTGGCTCATGCAGCAGGCACTTTGGCCTGCTGAGGCATTTTCCTTCTTGTCCCCAGACTTTATTATTTTAAAGTGAATAAATTCCAATTTTCTTATATGGTAAATGTTGATAGGTGTAACCCATAGAATTGCTTTTTCTGACATTGAAAAATTTTGTAAGATTACAAAGGGTTCCAGAGAGGGTTTTATTTCTAAATAGAAAAACCACTTTGGTAAACTGATGCTGCGATGTCCACCCTTTTCAGTCTATATCATTGGATCTATTGCTAGATAGCTGGAACTGTTACATTCCTCCTCTTTGACAGATCAGAATGTTGCATATTTTGGATAACCTTTGAATAGTGCTAATCTGATAAAAGCCACTTACTGGAAAATTTCTATTAGATGTGACTTGGGAGATATTAGTGATGCTCAACAGTGAAGGTTTACTTTCATGTAGTTGTATTTTAAGACAGCAGCCCTGTAGAACTTAGCCATAGCCTAATTAGAGCTTTTACATACACTGAAAAGAATGATGGGAATAAAAGATCATGACTATCTGGCAAATGATCTCTGCTTTAAATGATTTTGCAAGTCAGGGTTTTCTAAGACCACCCTCAGATTCAGTAATTCACTTGAATGCAGACTAGCAAAGCTGTTTTAATCACATTTATAATTATTTCACTAAATGGGTATTAAAACATCAAGGGAAGCCAGGCGGTGGTGGCGCACGCCTTTAATCCCAGCACTGGGGTGGCAGAGACAGGTGGATCTCTGTGAGTTCGAGGTTAGACTGGTCTACAGAGTGAGTTCCAGGACAGGCTCCAAAGTTACAGAGAAACTGTGTCTCGAAAAAACAAAAAACAAAACAAAACAAAAAAAACATCAAGGGAAGACATGAGGGGCTGGATTGGGAGAGTACCAGGTATGACTTCAGCTTGTTGGGTAGTACTCCTTCCAGCAATTATATGTATCACCACACATAAACTATTGCTAAACAAAGAAACTCACTTGAGCCTTAAGGTCCACAGTTTTTACTGATGACTAATCATCTTCACAAGTTGGCTACCCATATGGACAACCTTTATTTCTATCCCCTTTAGTAAAGATCATTCTGCATGGCTTGAGGCCCATACAGTAAACCATACAGCTAGCATAGGTCATACAGTATGGCTCAGAGACATTTTGTTTTGTTTTGTTTTTTTGTTTTTTCGAGGCAGTGTTTCTTTGTGTATCTACTCTGGCTGTCTCAGAACTCTATTTGTAGACCAGGCTGGCCTTGAACTCAGAGAAATCTGCCTCCCTTTGCTTCTCAAGTACTAGGATTAAAGGCGTGCACTACCGCCACTCAGCTGGCTCAAAGACATTCTAAAGACTTAGCAGGTTACCTTCTTAGAAGCTAGAAGAGAGTATCAAACTTAACCTTTCTCAGGACAGATTAATATATAACAGAACAGATTTTTTTTTTTAAATTTCCTAAAAGATAAAAATGCAATGAAATGCCTTCACAGTCTTAGGAAAGAATAACAAATGTTTAAGGCTCACATTTTAACAATTTAAAATTTTAATTCCAAGCTTTGGAAATTCAAACTGCGTAGTGCTGCTATTGGAGAACACATGGAATAGAACTGGAAGTCTAGCCCATGAATCTCTTTTTCTTTCCTTCTTTTGGTGGCAGTAGGGGCTTGGGGTGGGGGAGGCAGAAGTACTAAGACTATTGGGACTTGGGGAGATGGCTTACCAGGTAGAATACTTGTCATGCAAGTGTAAAGACCATAGTTTGGATCTTGAATACCCAATTAAGTGCCAGGATGCCATGGCAGTCTTCCTGTAATCTTAGTGTGGGAGAAGGAGGAATTCTGGATTAAGCTTGCTAGCCTGTGCCTTGGGTTCCAGAGAGGGCTGAATAAAGAAGACACTTGATGTCAGCTTCTGATGCTACACTTATGCTCACATAGTTGCATATATGCATGCACACCACAGACATGCAAAAATGTACTTAGATTATTGGATGGGAAAAGGACAGTCATCAACACAATTAGCCAGTGGAAAAGAAGAACATATTTCTGCTTTATACCCTATGTAAAATATAGCTCAAAATGGAGCAAATGAGTGCTGAAGCATTGGCTCAGTGATTAAGAGTATTTGTTGCTCTTGCAGAGGACCTGGGTTCCCCACATGGTGGCTAACAACCATCTGTAACTCCAGTCCCAGGGAGTCTGACACCCTCTCTGTAATCTGAAGGTACTAGGCACTCATGTAGTAAATAGACATACATGCAGGCAAAACACCCATGGACATACAATAATAAAAAACATAAATGTATCAAATATAAGACCAAAAATAAAATTCTTTGTTATAGTGCTAAGGTGACCATAACAAAATATCACTGGTTAGGTGGCATAAGTAACAGAAACTTAATTATTGATGATTTTGAAGTTTGGCCTTCTAGGATCAAGGTGTTTGTGTGTTGGTTACTTCTATAGTGGTATTCCTTGGCATGCATATTTTTCTTTTGTCCTCTCTTGGCCATTTTCTTTGTTTACATCTCTTATGTCTCTGGGTGTGTCCAGTTTCCTTTTCTTAAAACTGGTCATGTGGAACCAGGGTCAAGCTGTATGACTTAATGTAGCTGTTATTTACCAGTGTAAAACCCTGCCTTTAAGTATGGTGAGATATTTCCAGTTATTTCTGGTCAGAGTATCAATGTTTTTCAGGGAGAGAGACTGAGCTTAAAAAACTCTTACACGATGTCTTCAGGTTAGTATTGCTGTGATTAAACAACATGACCAGCAACCTGGGAAGAAAAGGGTTAATTCATCTTACAATTCACATTACTGTTCATTATCAAAGGAAAGGAACTCAAACAGGGCAGGAACCTGGAGGCAGGAGCTGATGTAGAGGCCATGTAGGGGTGCTGCTTACTAGCCTGCTTGCTCCCCATGGCTTGTTCAATCTGCTTTCTTGTAGAATTCAGGACCACCTGCCCAGGGGTCACCCTCCCACATCAATCACTAAGAAAATGCCCTACAGGCCTGTGTATAGCCTGATCTTATTGAGGCATTTTCTCATTTGAGTGTTCTTCTTCTTCTCCTCCTCCTCCTCCTCCTCCTCCTCCTCCTCCTCCTCCTCCTCCTCCTCCTCCTTCTTCTTCTGTGACTCTAGCTTATGTCAAGTTTACATAAAACTAGTTAGCACAGATTAGAAAACATTTTCTTAAATGTAACATCTAAAGAATGAAAAACCAAAAGAAAAATAGATTAAGCAGACAACCAAATTAAAAAACAAAAAACTGTTTTAAAGGATATTGTCAAAGTAGGACAACTCAAAGAATATAAGATAATATTTGCAATATATATATATATATATATATATATATATATATATATATCCAAAACTATTTGTCAATATTTTCTTAATACTTCTTAGAGTATTTCATACACATATACAATATACTTTGGTCAGATCCACCCCTCACCCCCCTTTCCACACCCCTCTGAACCCTCCCCCCAACTAACCACCACCATGTCCCCACTCTGAACTTCACCCCCTCCATAGTCACTTGTGAAGTCTTTATGCACATGGTATGCAGCCATCTACTGGAGCATAGGCAACTTTCCAGTGGCCAGACTTGCAAAGGAAAAAGGACTCTTCTTCCTCCTTGCAGCCATCAATTGACAGTAGGTCTTCAGCTAGGGTTGGGATCCTGAATTGGCTTGATTTTGTACATATCTTTTGCTGTGACTCCTTGAGTGCAATGACCATGTCATATCTAGAAGATGGCATTTCACAGCACTCTGTCCCCATTCTATGGCTCTTAACAATTCTTTTAAAATTAATTTTTAATTGAAATAGAATTACATCACTTTCACTCTTCCATCCCCCAAGTCCCTTCCAATGACCTTCCTCCTAGTCATGTTCCTCCACCTCAAGTAGAAATTCTTTTTTTTGCTTTGATCATTGCTATGTACATACATACATGTGTATGCACAAGCACGTGAGGGCACACACATACACACACACACAAATAAATACAACCTGCTGAGTCCATTTTTGTTGTTTATATATATATGGTTTTAGGGCTGACCACTCTGCTTTGGACAGTTAGGGGACTCAGCCATGGGAGAGGCCAGTTCTCCTCCCAGCTGTCATTAGCTACCTTTAGTTATTTATCTAGAGTTGAGACACCCAGAAATTTCCCTCTTTCATGTTAACATGTTCATTGATAATGCCTTTGTTTTGATCTTATGTATGCAGCCATTTCTAAGAGAGACTATTTAATTGCAGACTTCCTGGTATTCTGACTCTTACAATCCTTCTGCCCTACTTTCCAAGATGGTTTTTGAGCCATAGATGCAGGAGCTGTGTGATGTAGATACATCTGTTGGGGTTGGGATTCCCAGTCATCTGTTGATCACTACTTTATGCCAAATTGTGGTTTTCTGTGATGGTCTCCATTTGTAGAGGGGCTTCTATGCTGAAAGGTGGTAGTTATACTTATTTGAGGGTATAGGATAATGTAGTAAAGAATTATGCTGGTCTAGGAAAGGATTTTTGTTTGTCTATGGTTCTTATAAGGAGTATTGTAAGCCCAAGTGGCTTTAACTTCCTTTAAGATATATGTATGTATACAATTTGTTCAGGCATTATCAACTTTGGTGTTATTTGTCCCTCCTCCCTCCTCCTCCTCCTTCTGTATTTACTCCCCTCCCCTCTTCCCAGTTGGAACCTTTCCTCTATTTTTCATTTCCCCACTTCATATCACCTATATCTTGCTATTCTCCTCCCAAGTCCCACCTATAGTCCCTTTATAATTTCATGGTTTCTTTGGTTACCCTTTGTTTTGTACTCATATCTGAGGCTTTGGAGCTAGGAACAACAGATGAGAGAGAACGTGGAGAATCCCAAGAAAACTAAAATTAAATTTACTACACGATCGAGCTATACCACTCCTTGGCATATGGCCTAAAGGACTTAGCATACTATTTCACAGATATTTGCTCAGTCCTATTTATAATACCCAGGAAATAGAAACAACCTAAATGTCCTTCAACAGATGAATGGCTAATGAAAATGTAGTACATGTACATAATGGAATATTATTCAGATGCAAAGAAAAATGAAATTTGCATATAAATGGATGGAAGTAACCCAGACCCACAAAGAGAAAGCTGCATGTTCCCTCTCTGTGGTTCTTAATTCTTTCTGCTCTTTCTCCCAAGATGCTCTCTGAGGCTTGAAGGAGGGGTTAATAGAAATGTTATATCCAGTCATTTATTTTCAAGACTTTGATCTGTTATGAGTTTGCATTGACATTACTCACTGCAAAGAGTTTCTTTAAGCAAGGTTAAGAGCAGCACAGATCTATGGATGTAAACATAAATATTTAGGAAGTAGTTTGATGACACAACCATTTACTTCTTTGTAGATTACTCCTAGGCAATGCCTAAATTTAAAATTTTTTTATTTCTGCCTTTCATTGCTGTGATTGAACCTGAAGACTCATACATACTAGGCAAAGTGCTGTACCACTGAGCTGTATTACATTCCTACTCCTTTATAGAATCTTAAGTGATATGTTTAAGCATATTAGACAATAGTGAGCCACACACAGTATGTAACAATTCATTTTATTAACCTGTATCTCATAAAACAACTATGTGTGGGGAAAACTGACAGAAGTTTGAGCTGAGTGTCCTGCAAAATCAAATTTCTCATACCCAGATGGTTTTTGTGTACTGTAGTAAGAGGTGCTATCCTGGTACATGAGCTTCATCTCCATGGCAACCTAAGTGTAGCACATTTTGTCACTGATGCTTTCCTGCAGAGCTGCTCACAGGGTTACCTATCTTTCTGTGGAGTCTGTATATTGTATATCCCCTCCATAGAAATAAGTACTAGAACCTGTCCAATTATTCACATAGAAAGTTGCACCTAGCCTAGGGAAGCAGCTGTATGGGCAGGAAGCAGGAAACATGGCTCCAGAGAACCTTTCAAGGGAGAGAGATTTATTTATAACAGTTCAAGTGATATGCAGAGTGCTTAGAAACAAAATCTTTTAGAACATCTGAGGTGTCCACAATCTCATAGGTCTCTGGTATATTTGTACAGCCAGTTAACCTTCTTGCTAAAGTGGTGTTAGTATAGCCATCAACATTGTCACTTGATGTTTATCAAGCATGATAAAAATAGCTTGTATCTTTTATCTTTTGCTTGATAAAATGTCTCTGCTGACTAAGGCTTAGTGGTTCAAGGCTCTAATTTTCTGGAACAAAGATGCTTATATGTGGTAGACATAAAAGTAATCAGGGAGATAGTGAAGTGTTTGCCTTTAAAGCTGAGGCTTGAGTTCAATCCCCAGAACTTATCATCAAGAACAAAGACAAACAGGTGTGGTGGCATATGCTTACAATCTCAGTACTGTGAAGATGGAAACCTATGGGTCCCAGCCTAGTTTAACCAGCAAGCTACAGGCCAATGAAAGATGTGTTTCAAGAAACAAGGTGGACAGCACCTGAGAAACAGCACCTGAGGTTGACCTCTGAGTTCTATGTGCACCAGCTCCCACACAGACACTCAGCCATAGATTCCTTTTGCTAAGGTCAGAATAAGAACACCCCTCCCCCAATTAGGTTGTGGAGTACTATTTGCCTTTTGGAGCACTTTTGCTGCTTTTTAATTACAGAATTAAAATTATCGTTCATTTTTTCTATCTGATTTGGGAATAGTTAATTAATGATTCCTGAAATGCTATGGACTGAATTGCCTTGTCTCTTAGAATTGTATGTTTGGGGAGTTTTTAAGTAGAAACACAGAGAAAATGGCCTCCTCCTCACATTACCCAAGAAGAGAGTGGGTGCAGTATCTGTGGAGGGATGTGTTCTGGGACCTGGATTTTGTTAGAATTCTATCAATGTTCCTCAATTCAATCATTTGCTAATATAGCACAGGGATTGAAGGTCCTTTGCCTCTTGTTACATTGATGGGAGGTGGCAGCCGTGGAAGTCCTTTGCCTCTTATTACATTGATGGGAGGTGGCAGCCGTGGAATTTGAATACAGGCCAACTGTGGCTCTGGAGAGTCTCAGCAATGTTTAGACTGGACATGTGATTTGGACACAATGTTGACCCTTTATAGAGGGAGTAGTAGAGGGTCTAGGTGCAACCTTGCCACATACTTTGTGCTGATAGCGGTTAAAGATCAACTTGGAGAGAAGAACCTGAAGAATAGAAATTCCAAAAAAAACAAAAACAAAAAACAAAAAACACAAAAAAAGGATGTTGAGCAAAGTGTAATAGATCCCCAAGTGTTTCTGATTTGATAAGGCCTTTTATATCTTGGATTTGTGACAGGGAAGAGCTGGGTACGTCCTGCATGAAACAGGCCTGAGGTGGGGATAACCCTCATGTGAACTTCTAAGCAAGCTGTCCCCAAGGTCACCAAGCAAAAATGCTTGCAGACTATATTCAGGCACTATTCATAGTGTTTATTAAGTTCATTAACACTTAAAAGATTGTTTTCCTGTATCTTACAAAGTGTAATGGTATTTATCTTTCATCATGGAAGAAAATATATTTAAAAGCAAGTGTACCTTTTAGGCTGCAAGAAATTGGACACAAGGTGGTGCCTGTAGATTGCTTATTTTTATTATTTTTTTGTGGTAAAATATAAATATCCATCCGAGGTATATAGATTGGTGGCATTAATATGTCTTGTTATTGTGCAACCATCACTAGTGTCATATCTAGAACATTTCTCTCCTTCCCAGACAGAAGCCAGGAACACCAAGTTTATCTTCTACCTCAGCTGTTTATAACCACCAGACTGTTCACTCTGTAAGAGAATTATGGAAGGGAGAAAACACAGGGAGACTGTCTTTTTGGCTGAAGCATTTAAGGTTTCGTTCTTAGTTTGTTCTTGTGATGCTCCACAGGACCCTAGGGCTTGCCTGGTTGGGCAGCTTCCTTGATAAGGTCAAGACACATTTCCTTATACCAGTGTCTTAGGTGAGGACCATACTATTTGTAAAATTCCCCTTAGAACCTACCTCCAGGACATGAGTTATTAACTCAAATGGAGAATGGGTTTTGTATTTCCACACACATTGCTGATTTCAAAAGCACACATTATGTTTATAGCTGTACCTGTTACCATAAATACAATGTGTTATTTGCTTGTTATTTTACCCTGTCAACATTCTGGATTGCAGTAGTAGTGGTTGTGTAGATGCTGCTTCTGGATGGTTCTTGGTTTTTTCTGAATGCCAGTCCTGGAGGAACAGTGTGGAAAACCAGCAGACAAGATTCCCCTGCAAAGTGCTCTTGACACCTTGGGTTTTTTTTTTTTTATTGTTTTGTACTTTTCTAAAATATTTGTTGTGGTGCTTAGTATGTAGGGTTTTTGTACTTTGATTTACAGTGTAATTAGCTTTGAAACCATTTGGTTTTATATATCACAGATCTGTCTTATTCCATAAACCTATAAAAAACTGTTTTCAAGTGTTATTTTACTAAAAATTAACTCTCTTACAGTGTAATTGTAATTTTTGTAAGAATTTAGTTTTAGGGACTGAGAATATAGCTCAGTTAGTAATTTGTTCAGCATGCACTAAGCCTTGGATTTCATCATGATTACCACATAAAGCCAATATGATTGGAGGCAAGAAAATCAGAAGTTCAAGGCCATTCTTAGCTACATGGCAAGTTCAAGGCCATCTTGGGTATTTGAGAAATTATCTTTAGAAAGGTTTTTAAATTGACTTACAGTTAGTAAACTTTTATTGGTATGTTTAATTAGGGAAATGGACAGAAAGAACAGGCCACATCAAGCTTCTGGCCAGGGAGGACTTGAAAATAAAACATATGATCAACAGTAATTTTATTTATTTTTTATTTTTTGGTGGGGTGGTTAGGCGAGTTTTTGATACTGGGTTTCCTTATGCAACCTGGACTGGCCTTAAATTTGCTGTGTAGCCCAGACTGTTCTGTGAATTTGTGATCATTCTGCCTAACCCTCCCATGTGCTAGGATTACAGGTGTGTGTTACTATGCTCAGTGAAACAGTTAATTCTTAATACTCTTTTGATTTATTATGCAAGCTCTTTATTTTCAAGTACAGGTGAAATCACTATTAAAAAGATAAATTATACTAATAATTAAATGGTTAATGTTGTTAATCTGTGAAGGGTCTATTCCAGTTGATAAGAAATGCTATAAGATTTCAGTAGATAGAATGAAAAATGCAATGAAAGATGATTCAGAGATAAGTATAGCTCACTAACAAACACGTGAAGTTTTTTGTCTTCCTATCTTTTTTTGTGTGTGTATAGTTAGCAATTTTTATGATATGCATTTCAAAATCTTCATATTAATGTAGTATTTTAACAGTATTAATGGCTACCATCATCTTGTTAGATTTTTAACTTTAATTAAATTAACAAGGTTTATTCCTTTCTGGATAATAGTAAGGTTTGTAAGGTTGTTTGTCTAGAGACTGCCCCCTCTTGCCAAAAACCCAAAACCAAAACAGAAATCATGAAGTACCTAAGGGTGGCCATGTTAACTTGGATTTGAAAGAGGAGGAAGGCCTGATGATTTCAGCTTTGAGAGACCTAAGTCATTGACCTTCTACTGGCTCCTGTGTTGGGTTGATATAGAAGAGAATCCAAAGTCGTAGCCCTTAATGATGAAGATCTTCAGGAAACATTTTTCTATCCCCAGAGTATTACAGACTAGAAATAGAAAGAGCGTGAAGATTCAGAGTAAACTCAACTCTGAAAGAGACCTGCCACATCATGTGGGAAAGAATCTCAGTTGTAGCCAGAGCAGCAAATTTATGACTGTCTCTGTATTTACTCAATAGTGGTATATCCTTAGCTTTTTTCAGCATCATCTCCAACGTCCTCTCACTTTGTCATAGCTCAGGCAAAACAAGAAGCCTGGTTGTAATAGGTGTGACATTGTTTCTTGGCATATTGTGACCTATTTGATAAGCTGAGGATGTGGAGTGCTTACAACCAGGGCAGTCTAAATGCTTGCTTGCTTGCTCGATTCATTCATTTATTTATTTATCTATCTATCTATCTATCTATCTATCTATCTATCTATCTATCTATCTATCTATCTATCTATCTATCTATTTATTTTGTAGCTTCTTTGGGAATTAGCTGCTTTTGCAAAGGAAACATGTATGCATTGATTTGTTTTGTTTGAGATGGGGTCTCATGTAGCCTAAGGTGGCCTGGAATTCTCCTTGAGCCTGAGAATGACCTGGAACTCTTGATCTTCTTTCCTTCACCTCTGGAATACTAGGATTACAGGAGTGTGTCACTGTGTATAGTTTGTGATGCTGGAAATCAAACCCCTCCAGCACTTCGTGTATGTTAAGTGAGCACTTTGCCACCCAAGTTACAATCTAGCATGCTTTAATTAAGAGGACTGGAAATAGATGCCAGGGTGACAATTCTTATTTAATGAATGCATGCTAAAAATCAGTTTAAAAAGGGTCTTTTAAAAAGAGTGTGTGTTCCTGCTGTTGTGGAGACTTTATCCTCCCAAAGCAGGGGATTCTGCCCCAGGTGGGACTGAGGTACCTGATGGTTTCCGTTTCCTTTGGATGATTTTCATCTTTCACAGTCAAGACGAGGTCAGGTTTACTCATCCCAATTGGCCTTCTTCCCTCATTGCTTGATCATGAAACATGAGACTTGACCTTTAAATCTGGATAAATGCTTACAGCTTGTGGATGTTTAATTCAAATGTGAATCCAATGTACTGATTACTAAGGGTTAACTAAAATTGGCCTTTTTTGGGGGAGGAGGGAGAGGTGTTGCTCATCTTATGTCACTACAAAATATGTGGTATTATCGTGTGGCATTTGTAATTCTTTCTGGAAAAAATTTAAGTATTAGCCAGTGGTTTTGAAAATAGTGTTTTTGGAAACACTTCAAGATAGAGTACAGAATTCTGTGGTAACTTGAGAAAAAGAAATGGTTTAAGATCTTCACCTTCCCTGTTTGAATTTCACACTTTCTCTTCCCTATCTGTGCAGAAGCTATTTGCTGGAAAGAAGGTTTAATCAAAACTGAGTCATAGGTTTCACCTCCAAAAATACTACATGACTGTCTTTCAGCACTTTTTCCTCATGTCTTCTACCTTACAGGGTTCCAGGATTAGAATTATTGAATTCTGAATTCAGTGGCTGGCTCAGCACCTGTTCTGAAATCAAATCCTCTCAAAACTTGCCTCTTAGTGCTGCTGTTATTAATAGGAAATGGAGTGGGCTGGGGAAGGGAGTTGCAGGTGTGAGTATCTCACAATGAATATACACATAGAGGGCGGAGCTCATGTAAGAAAAAACAAGAGGAAGGCTAGAGATAGGCAGGAGAAGGGCCTGTGATAACAGATTGAAATGATGCTGTCACAAGCTAGGGGAGGCAGAAAAGGCCAATCTTTGGGGCTTTCAAAGAAACCACATACCTTGACATTGGTCTTCTGATTTCAGAGATGAGAGAGAAGACATTTCTGTTGTGTACATCCAGTCTGTGAGATTTGTGGCAGAAGCCCTGGGAAATGGCATCCCTCTGAAAACATTACGCCCCAATCATGACCTGGGACAGTTTACATGAGGATAGGAGAGAAATGTTGCAACAGTGTCAGATGCCCACATATTTTTATCTTTTGGTGAAAGGTTTCTGAGAAGAAACCATTATAGCAAGTAAGATGTACAATGTCACATTCTTTATGTCACAAACAGCTATTTCTTAAGCACATTTTTTTGTATTTTTTTTTTTTTTTGTATTCTAAATACATGGTATAGAAGGACTGGATATAAGTGTGTGGTTCAAGTTGGACCCAGCTCACATAGCCTCTGAGGTTTCATCTTAAGTTTCTTCTTAAATTAAAAAAAAAGGAAACAAGTGAATAGAAGTAAAGAAGTTAGAGAGTGAAACCAGCTGTGAATATTATAGCATTAAACTCTTTATGACTCTGTATAGGTGTCTCAATCACTGTAGTGTGAACAATAGCCATTGAGTGGCTTAAGGTATGATGTGTGAGGAGAAAAAAAAAATACAGATTTGCAGGAAAGCTTTTAAACCAATCACTATACAGTGACCAAACCAAATGTTGGCCTCATTAAGGGATTCTAGATGCAGGTGATTTCAGTGTAGTAAGTTAATGTCCTCAAGGAATTGAAGTCTAATGACCAGTTAGGACTTTGAGTTTGCAAGGAGCTCATGGATTAAGGATACAGAGGTTAACTGTCTTTATTACCTCTGGTCTTTTTGGCTCCTGTCTCCTAATGGCTTTCTGCGTCTCTCTTGCTATCGTCTATCCGTCCTTAAGGAGAGATGGCTGTGCAGCAAAAATTCTTATCTCACACTGTAACCTAGGCTGACCACGTCAAACTCTGATCCTCCTGTCTCAGCCTCCTGAGGGTTGGGATTAAAGGAGTGCACCACTACACTTGTCTGGTAACTATGATTTTTTCTTCTTGCAGCACATAAACATATTAATATAATTGCTCATGATACTATTGATTCTCAAGATTGGATCATTTGAGGTTTTTGTTTTTGTATTTTATCTTTTGAGAATTTCATTTATGAATATAATGTTCTGGTCTAAACTACCTCTTCTTATCCCTTTCCTTTCCCCTTCCTATGTTCTCCTTTACTACTTATAAAATTATAAAAGTATAATTTTAATGTAAGAATTTGAATATGTTTCATCTTTCCCTCTGCTTAGCTATAGTGAGATCTGTTCTATTTGTTCTAAGACTTTTAGAGCGACAGAGTCAATTCTGATCCTTCCTTACATTTGGACATTAAAACAACAGAATCAATATTTGGACATTTCTATAAATTGGAAGAGTGGATGGAGACCTCTGCTATGATATTCATGTCACTGAATTTGATCATGTTTAGTTCAAGAATGGACTTCACTTGCTTAGATAATAATGTCCCTTTACTTGCCAATGAGAAGATGCTGTGCTGAGTTCCCTTGGTAGAAAAGTTTCCAGATTTTTTTGTTTTTATTTTGTTTTGTTTTGCTAACAGGACCACTTCTGGAAGTTATTCTGGACTTATACTATGAGAATGCATCTGTATAACAGAGAATGAAAGGTGATTTAAAGCCCTGGAAACTAGTTTTCATGAGAAATGGAAATCTCAGCCCACCTAGGATATTTGAGCTGGGGGCACATGGGGCTCCTCAGAGGATGAGCTGGAGCAAATGGATGGAAGCTGCCAAGAGGAAGGACTTAATACTTGTTGAGATTCACATCCATTCAACAGAAATCAGGCTACTGATGGAGGTACTTCTTACTGGAATGGCCCAGAGATATCAATGCTTTGCAGGAGATTGCTGTAAAGTGGAGGAAGAGACAACACTAGGTTGCTCCAAGGCTTCTTTTGGTCTTACAAAGGTTTTGAAGCATCTAGATCAAGAAGCACAGTGCTTCTAATAATGCCGTGTAGTACTTAGAGCAGTGGCCCTCCACACTGTAGACTAGATCTTTGGCTAGACTTTGTGGAGTCTGTTGGTACCTGTGTATACCTAATTTGTCTATAAAGTCAGTTACGGTATTATAACTAGATAAAGCTGATTCTTCAAATTTTTTAGTAAAATTGTAGGGCACTTCTGGTGGAGGTTGGCAACTTATACCCTGCCTGGAATCTTGTGTGCATTTCCTCCTCCCAGTATGTCTGTTTCCTCAGCGTTGGTGAGCATCTCATGGCTTTCCCATTTGAGGTCTTTGGAACCTGTTTTTAAAAACTCCTTGAGTCTGATACACATGGTGGCCTGACCACAGATGGCCAATATCTGTTGGCTTTCAGATTTTCCTCTAACCATATAGCCGACCCAAGAATTTCTCACATCACACTGTCAAAGTCTTTTTGGTCTCTACACATAGGGTAGGCACAGCTTCTGCTTTCCTGTACTCTGTGTGCCTCCCTTTGCTACCAAAATAGATTCCAAGGAACAACAGCTGGACTGAAGGCTCTTGAAGCTTATAAGTGTTACTTATATCTTCATAAAGTCTGATTGCTTTATTTGTATTAGTAGCATTTGAGTTTACCTTCGTTTTGTTTTTGTTACAACCATGCTTTAAAACTGACATTGATATCCTGTTTCCTACCCCTTGAGCACACTGGTCATCCTCACATAAAATCAGATGTTTTTCTTGCCCCGTTTTTATTTTTCCCTCCAGCCTTAAGTTCTAATAAGAACAGCTGTTGTGAATTGGGCACTTGATGACTTTTCTGTAAACAAAGCTGGAATCCTAACTAGTAATAATTGTTTCTCCCCGGGAATCTGGAAAGCTGTTTTGAATCAAGCCCTTAGCAAATACACAGAAACTAAGGTTTTCTCTGATTGTTTGGTATCTGTTTTAACACCTTTTAGTCTCTCCTCACGTCATATCTAATCATATGAGAAGTGGGACTGTGGAATAAAATACCACATGCACTAGCAAGTCAAGGAATATTTGGGGCTATTATTTAGCTGGGCAGAGGTATTCAGACTCAACTGGCAGTGGCCATGTGGCTTTGAAGAGCTGTTGAGTTTGTTATCCAAATTTGGACAGAGCTGTATTGTGTAACTGACATAAGTAGAGATTAAATAGCTTAGGCATGGGGTGGGGTGGGTTAGGAGAAGCAAGGAGGATGACAAGAAAACACCTGCTAGTTGTGAAGCTTTACATTTGGAATTTGTTAGCCAAGACATGTAGTAAACCTTTTCCTTCATACCAATTTAAATTCATTGCAATGAAAATCTTAAAATGAAAATCTTTTGAGGTTGAGTTACCTTGGATTATGTGACTCCTTAATTGAAGTGACAGCCAAACTCTATCTCTTCATAGTCCTCCTGGAGTCTTCTTATTAATGTTTTCCTTACCAACCTTGTTGGTGACTTTTTCTCTCTTCTCCCCTGTTATCCAGCCTCTTGGGCTTGTTGTCAGCTTCAGTATACAGAGGTGTCAGGAAAATAGGCTTTTTTGAGAAATATCTTTTATGTCTTTTAAGGATCGAAACAAAGAAGAAAACAAACAGGAAACACATAAACAGTGAAAAGATACCTTGAAAACTTGGAGGGTTTCCTCCTTTACCCCTCTGCTTCATGTTTATTTCCTTCTCCTTGGATGTGAAAACTTTCCTCATCTCTGTAAGTTAGAATTAAAAACAATATGAAAAGTTTTAGCCAAGAAGCATTACATGTATTTATACAAATACTCCCTCCATACTCTTAAGCTGGTGGGTATGTTGCACAGGGGCAAGAATGAAGGTTCAGGGCTTGGGAGTGAATTCCAGCCCTACAGCCAATTTCCATTAGAATGTTGAGCTACAAATTGAGACCTTGTTTAAAAAAACAAAACAACAAAAGCCATGTTACTCAAATTGAAAATGTTAACTTTGGTAGATTGTGGATAAAACAAATGTGAGCAGTAGATTAATAGTGATAAATTTTTAGTGTGCATGAATGCTTTAGTGTATTTTTATTTAATTGTGACATTATTAAATAAAGGGTACTGTATTAGGGCTAAAGGCTGCTATTACAAGTATACTTAAAAAACAAAGTAGTTTCCATCAAAATTGTTTAAGGGGCATGTTCTAGGTCATGACTCTGCTCCATACAGCTGTCCAGAGATACAAATTCCTCCCCTGAATTCCCAAGGTCAGAGCAGAGTACTCTTATCATTTGTGTGGTTGAATGTGAAGGCTCTGTTGATGCTGGTGGGAATAAGAAAGAGATTGGATGGGAAGTTTATAGCCAAAGCCATCAATTCAAGTAGTTTAGGAATAAGGAATAGTCATGCATTGGAAGATGGGACAATAGATGTGTACACACCTACATGTATGAGTATGGAGGTCAGAGATAACCATCACATATATGCTTCACTCACTCTCCACCTATTTTTTTTTAATTTCTGGGTGATTGTGTATATGCTATAGTTGTCATTATATATAGCTATATATAGTAATGCATAAAAAATTAAATATAGTAATATATAGTTATACATGTATACACACATACATACACACCCACCCACCCACCCACCCACACACACACACAATGAGCATTTGCCTGAATGTATGTCTGTGCATCATGCACATACAATGACAATGGAGGCCAGAAGAGGTCTGACCCCCTAGGACTGGAGTTAGAGTTGTAAGTCTTCATGTGGGTGGTATAAATTGAATCCCAGTGTTCTGGAAGAGGAACAAGTGCTTTTAACTGATGAACCATTTTTCCAGCCTTCTGTCTTTTTTTTTTTTTTTTTTTTTTTTTTTTTTTTTTTTTTTGAGAAAGTATCTCATTGAACCTGGAGCTCACTGTTGGCTAGAATGGCTGAGGAGAAAGCTCCAGGGACCCTCCTGTCTCTGTGATCTCTAGAGAATCACAGAGATCCATCACTCTGCCTAGCTTTTAAAGTGAGTGTTCGGGATCTGAATTTAGATCCCCATGCTTGTATGGGAGGTACTTGGCTGATTGAACCATGGCTTTAGACTGGGTATAACTAGTAGGTTTTGAAGACCATCTGGCAACATCTCCTATTGGTCTGGTGGATAGGAATGTAAAGAAAAGATTGATTATGTTGTAACATGCTATGCTTTTTCTTTCAAAGTAGATTTAATCTTCTTGTTGATTTCTGCTGTGAAGATTAGTTTGGATCCTACAGCAGTTTTAGAAGGGCCACAGATTGGTATATGTTTCTTGATCTGGTTTAACCATTGTGTTCTATAGCTCTCTTTGTATCCATGTAGTAATTTGCTAGTATATAGATTATTTGTAGAATTATATTCTGTGGAAGTTACTTCTAGTAAATCTTTGCTACTTCTTGGATGTTTAGGGGAAAAGTATAACATGATATTTCAAAATTTTCTTTTTAAAATTCTTATTTCCAAAAGTTACACCAAAATTAAAGAAAGTATAATAAAATTTATAAAAGTAGTGATAGAGATAGAGGTTAGAGATTTTTGGGCTGAGTACAGTAGTGCTTCCCGTAGTCTTAGCTACTCTGAAATGTGACCTAACATCAGGAATTGTGGGCAAAACCTGACTAATAGAGTGGGACCTGATTCTGACAAATCAGCAGTGTTTATGTGTATAAGGTCATAGATATTATGTAGTCAAGATAGCTCCACTAGATCTAAGTCTGTTAGGAAGGCAAGATAAACAGCCACAGGTGGGTTTGCCATCCTTAGCCATCTCAGAGGTCATTGTGAGCTGAGCTATGAACTTGGTGAAGGCTACAAAGGTGTAAAAGAATTTAGTCCTCACAGGATTAAAGGACTGGAAGTAGGGAGTGACAGCACTTTGGGTAGATTCTCATGTCATGGTAGATTACTACTATCTGCCTGCTAGTATACCCATTACCCCACTGACTTGAATGCATCCAGTTTAATCCCTGCTGTCTATGACCTTCCTCCTGTCACCTTCTGGGTATCCTAAGTGTATTTTTTTTAAAGAGATGTTTATGTGAAGTTACTTGTTTCATACCATCCAGCTGAACACTGTTAGAGCTGGGTCTCTGAGCCTTTCCCTTGTCACAGTGTTACTTGAGCTGCTTAGATGAGTCACACATCAGAGCATTGCATTGACTCCTTGGGGGAGATGCTGCTCCCATAAAGTAGGGAAGTAAGTAGTCATGAACTATTGGAGAATGAAAGTTTTAGAGTTCAGATATTGACATGAAATAAAATGCCTTTGGAAAGTTACACATGTAGAAATAGTTTAGCTATTTCTAGTTAATGCTGATGGGTTCTTGACATGATAGAATATTCTCATTTGACATGCACTTTATGAAGCAGTCTTGAGATATAATACAGGGTTAGTTCTAAAAATGTTTAAACCTGTTTTTTTTTTTAAATCAATTTTTGTATTAAATGGTAAGGTTTTTGGTTTGGTGGTTAGAGCTGGAGATGTGATTGGAAAATTGTTGATATGATAACCTATCTGTCCAATATTGATTCTGGGCCATCAGCAGACAGTTTATGTGTGTATGAAAAGGAATTGTAATCATGTCCATAGTAGTGTTACTTAAAATACCTGGCCCTTTTTTTTTGGTATTTAGCATATAAATAGACATGTGCACATCTCTATGTTAAGTAGGTATTTTTACTTACATAGCTTGTTTTATGCAATGAAATAAAACTTTCTTAACATAAAAACAATAGCTGGGCATCTCCTTACTGCCCACCAGTGAACTTTATAAGTTGAAGCTAAATTGCTGTAGGTTGATGGTGATTACTGGGCCTTTTATCCTTTCTTGAACAACAGAGAGCTGTTTGTGATGCACATTCTACTGCATTTTCCTGCTCTTGATGATCCTAGTATCAGTTAATGCTATTTCAGGTAAATTCTCTTTTATAGACTTACAGAAGTTCTGCATTCACTTACATGTTCATTCTATTTGTAAGTTCAGTGCACATGAGAAAAAGAATAGGAGTGCAACAGAGTGATTCAGGCAATTAAGGAGGCTCTTAATACCAGGTGCTGCAGTAAGGGAGGTAGTATATGGGAGTGTTCACTCTGCCTCCTGTAACCTCCATCAGAGCTCCTGGCAGCAGCATCTAGAGGATACAGATTCCTAGATGAGGACCTTGAGGCATTGGAATCTGAGGTGGGGTTTGAGGGCACTGGATTTACTCTCCTCCAGAAAATTCTGCCCCAGTGTAAGAATCCAGAATCTAGACACGTGCCTTAAACCTCAGTATTTCTCTCCTCTAAGAACTTAATATCCACTATAATGAAGATTAAATGGTGTAGCTAGGTAGGTGCCCTCAAAGGTGCTCAGCATGCCACAAAGTAAGGTGTCTGTTGTGTAACCCTTGTCTGAATTAGGCACCAAGATACTCAATGTGATTTACTGCTGAAGACCTATGAAAGCATTCAAGGTCTTCCAGAGTGTTCTGTTCCTTGTCTCCTTTGCTTTTATAGTTGGGAAGATGTAACACGAATTGCTAAATGGTCTTATTAAAAACAAACAAACAAACAACAACAACAAAAAACAGAGCCAGATATTGGGGGTGAAAGCTGAAAGATCAGAGAAACAGAACAAGCCACAGCCAACCTCACCTCACCAACTCCTCAGCCCATCCTGTTTCCACGAATCCTCAGACTGAAAACCTCTTAAGTCCTCACCCCTGAGGGTTTCAGTTGAACTGCTGCTTAGTTCTTGTCTTCTCATGCCTTATATACCATTCTCTACCCAGCCATGTCACTTCCTGGGATTAAAGACGTGTACTTTCCAAGCAAAGGCATGAGATCTCAAGTGCTGGAATTAAAGGCGTGTGCCACCACTGCCTAACTCTGTTCCCAGTGTGGCCTTGAACTCACAGAGATCCAGAGGGATCTCTGCCTCCCAAGTGATAGGATTAAGGGTGTATGCCACCACTGTCTGACATCTATGTCTAATCTAGTGGTTGGCTCTGTCCTCTGATCTCCAGATAAGTTTATTAGGGTAAACAATATATCACCACATTTAGGGTACACAGTATATCACCACAGAAAGACTCTTCCTCTAATAGGTTCACTCACTGTAGGAGGATATGTACTTCACCTGTTTTGTTCAAGTGGTTATCACAAACGTATTTTCATTCATAGGTAAGATGAATTTGATCTGGTATGCTTGAGGTATTTCTTCTGTCTTTTATAAAACTTTCAGTCAAAAATTTAATTCTGGATTGAGGATTGGTGAATGAGGCCTGTAATCCCAGCATGTAGCAGCATAGGAATGTATCATCAGGTCTGTAATTAGTAACCTAATGTGTGACTATTTGCAACATTCTCAAAGAAGCAAAAGTGCATGGGAACAGTGAAAAACTCAGTGGTTGTCTGGATTAATGGGGCAGAGATTAAATAGGTAGAACACAGAATATTATTTTTACAGTGTATTTTGTTTTGATGCCATACTTGGCATCATTTGCCCAAAGCAATGGAGTGCTGTATTAGTCTTCCATTCTGATAAAAGACCTGAGGGACACTAACTTAAATGAGAAATTCTTTAACACATGGTTTTAGCCCATGGTCAATTGTCTTGTTTGGTTTAAGGTCTATGACTTAGCAGAATTCTTTGTCATGGGAAATATGTGTACCTCACAAGAAAGCCAGCAAGCAAAAACAGAGGGAAAGAGGCCTATATATTTTCTAAGGCCATGCCCCTGATGATCTTCTCCAATTAGGCTATACTTCTTTAAGTTCCTACCACTTCCCAATAACACTTCAAGCTTGAGACAAAGTCTTCAAGTTTTAGAGAACATTAAGAAAACTTTTATACATTTATTATGGGTTTGTGAGCTCTTGTTGTATGAGTTTCCTTGGTAGTATGTGAGCCAAATGTTTCTTTATCCCCCATAGGGCACTGAAGACAGATCAAAGAAATGATACCACCTAAGTCTGTCTTAGTAAACTAGTGAGTTTCTTAGGATTATTTACAGGAGCATGTATGACTCAAAGGCACCTACATCCAAGAAAGCCCACCCAGCATTGGGTGTAAAAGTTGGCTCCTAGTGCTGCTGTGTGATTTGTGAAAAGCTTGGCTGCAAGACTAGTGGGGAGAGTTTCTTCTCTGCTTGTACAACTCTACGGGAAGAATCTTTTAAATCTTGTAACCTTCAGGATCTTTTTGAACTTTATAAATTTCATCAACTTCTTGAATCTTATGACCCTCCCTCCTTCTTTAGTGGGGAGAGGGAGGTGAGGAGACTGTTTAAATTAGGAAGAAACTGGGTGAACAACAGCCCTGATATAAACTATAGATGTGGGATGATATGTTTGTCAGTGTAGATTCATCACTTGTACAAATGTACCATTCTGGTGTAGGTCATTGATGGTGGGAGAAATTGCTGTATAGGTATAAGATGGGTATGGGAAATCTAGTGTACTTTGAAGTAAATTTTACTATGTATTCAAAACTACTTTAAAAATAAAGTATACTTAGAAAACAAAGTGTAACCACAGTGCTAGCCAGAAAAAAATCTGTGTGGATGTGGCCAGTGTATGCAGGATTCTCTGTTGACATACTAATATATAAATTATTCATAATTTGAATCTGACTCTAACTAATGGAGAGATTAATCACAGTATCAGTTTGCTTCAGAATTGCTCCAGGCTAAGATGCTTTTCTCTTGGCTTCTTACCTTACAGCTCAGGTGACTTCTATTGTCACAGTGCCAGCTGCAGCAGAACTATACTGAGGACAATGCTGATATGAAACTAGAACTCTCAGCTTTCCTTGTGGTGTCAGGAATAAATTGCTAGCCATATTTATTATTTTAAGCAGATGAGCCAGTCTTTGACTCCATTAGCTCCTGCCACAGCAATAATTGCTGCAGATCCTTGTAGGGCCATTTTGACTTTGACAGCTAGGAGGCCTGATTTCAGGGGTATCTGAGAATTTGTATGTTCTCATGTTCAACAAGTGCTTACATACAGGATGGTTGGTTTCTAGTTCAGCTTCATGGGTACACTGACTGGGTTGGTCTACTGATAATTAAACACCAATCTACCTTGCTTAGAATCTCAGTTGTGGTTTTGAAAATTGTATGTGAATATTCACTTCTTCTCGTTACAAAATTTAGGTCATTTGGGTTGCCTTGGTCAGCCTTAATACAGGGGTAGGTGCTTAGTCTTACTGCGACTTGATATGCCACATTTTGTTAATACTCATGGGAGACCTTCCCTTTCCTAAACAGAAACGGAGGAGGAGTGTATTAGAGGGTTGGAGGGAAGAAAGGAGAGAGGGGAAACTGTGACTGGGATAAATAAATAAATTTTTAGAAAGTTGGGTCATTTGTATTGAATATTTGAAAATGCTGCAGTTTAAGCATTCATGGATAAATTTGCACATTGCATTTATGTAAAGCCTTAAAGCTTCATTATTTATGTTAAACCTTTCTGAGTTTTATAACCATTGGTAGTGTATTACATCCATTTAATTAATAGTTATCAGCAAGTTTAAATTTGATTGCTTAAATTCATTGAATTTAAAATGTAAAATGTGCTCAAAAATGAATGTCACCAGCACATGCCTTATGAATGAATGTCAATTACATTATTATCACATACAAAGTTACTTCTGTTTTTTTCCATCTTATTTGCATGATTTTATGCATATATGTGCCAATATTAGGAAAATAGAATGGTTTTTAGTTTTCATGTTGTTACTGAACTCTCATTCCATTCCCCCTTCCAGTTTTACTTGTGATGATTTTGTTAGTGTACCTCAGTGGTAAGTTTCTGTGTGGTGTTCCATCATGTCAGCTGCAGTGTCAATGTGAGCTGGTGTACACTTTCCTTGATGCAAGTCCTGTGTGTGTGTGTAAGTTGGTGCTGCTCTGTCTCATTTCCTTTAGCAGTTCTCATTCAGAAGTAGTGGGCTCACTGAGATGTCATAGTGGCCTTGGAAATTTACTGCACAACCATTTCAGTATAATTTACTAATGTAATTTTACCTTGTGAGTGGCGCTCAGCATGAACTTGGTTATGTATGTGTTTTTACTCCAGGAAAACACATCTCTTTCTCCCTGGATTGAATTTCACACTTTGATTGTATAACATTTCAAGTCTAGAGCAAGGCTTTTGGGGGCAGAAGTAACCACTGAAAGGTATATTGTCTACTTTAAGGTGGTTCAAGGTTCTAATGTCAGCACATGTCAATTTACTTCTAAAATGGAATCAGATAGCAGCATCAATGAGACCTGGATTCTTCTAGGTAAGTTAAACACACTTAGCTGCAGCATCATTTTGTAACCTGGTGTACAGAGGGAGAATAAGAAAGATAAGATCCAGTTTCTGTCCTTAAACTCTCCATTTTATACTAGAGAACAACAGATTTCTGTAAGTTCAGGTTGAACTTTCACAGTGGAGATGATTTGGGAGGTTCCTTGTAGAGGGTGTGAGCAGCAGCACTGTGTGAAATTATACCTCCTGAGAGCCTTGTGGTGGCAGGTAGCAATAAGCATGGCTATGTACCTGTTGTCTTTCTATTGGATAGAAGTCCTGTTTTGTTTGTTGCTGTATCCCTGATGCCCGGGGCAGGGTGAGTAATCCAGAAATAATCACTGGATGTACAGTGGTAAAAACAAGCAAGTTCATGACCCTGGAAAGTTTATAACTGATACAGGCTTGGATTTGTCTCTGTTTAATGGCTCAATACTACCTTTCAATCTCTGAGGTTGCACTTACTTTTGTTGTACCTTCATTGGTGTCTGCTCATCCACATCTGTCATGGCATAACTGCCAATAGCCTCAGAACATACTTTCTCTATGTCTTCTTCAAGGATGCAGGGCAACAGGCTGGTGAGGTTGGCTTAGTGGCAGACAGAGGGCCATGCCAGCACTAGGGCCAAGAAAACATTAGGTACTTCATTATACTGTCTTGGGCAGCAGACTAGCCTCACTAGGAATGGTTTGGCTATAGGAAGATGTATGTTTAGGAAAGTTTGCATGCTAGTAGCAAAATAGGAAAGAAGTAGCCATTGCATGAGCAATTTAAAGTGTGCAGTTAATTACACGTGTAGAACTTAGGCATTAGGTTATTGATATAGACAAATAATGAAACTACCTTTAGACTTAGAGAGTATATTGATCTCAAATGGTCTCTCTTTCATTTAATTGTCACAGCCATTTGCCTACTGAGTACAAAGATGAAGACCAAGTCTGGATGTCATTGCAACATAGAGGGGTTTTGTATAATTTACTAAATTACTTATTTTTGGATCTTGCTAAAAGATTTTTGTCCTAGGGAGATGGCTCAGGCACAAGGTACTGAGTTCAGTCCTGGCACCCACATAAACAGATGAGTGTGATGGTGTGTGCTTGTAATTCCAGTGTTTGTAGGTAGATACAGAAGGTTCTCTGAGGCCCTCTGGGCATTCAGTCTAGCCTAAATGGTGAGTTCCAAGCCACAAGAGGTGACTCTCAAAGGAGGTGGATGACATTTCTGGGGATTATATCAGAAGTTGTCCTCCAGCCTCCACATGCGCACACATACACAAAGATTTTAACAGGAAATTTAAATTCTAGTATATTTCAGTAGGTTTGCTGAAAGGATAGTACACACCCAAGTGTGGGTGTGGGTTAATCAAAACACAGTCACCGATACAGAGATTTTAAATCTTTTGAAGGTCTCAGTTTCTGGGAAAGAGTAGTCATGTCTATGTGCAGAATAATGGAACTCAATGTCTGATCTGCTGAGGCTTCCATAACAAAGTAACACTGACTGGGTCCTAAAAAATCAGGAAGGAGAAGTCTGAGAGGACTGGGTGATCTAGGTAGGGCATCTTCCAGGTACAGATGGACTAACTTCTTGCTATATTGTCATATGTGGAAAGGTGGCAGGGTACTTACTGGCAGTCTTTCTGTGAGGACAATGATTCCATTTGTGGACTGTGAATGAATAACATTCCCCATAGCTTTTGATATGTGAGCTTCAGATATGTGAGCTTGGTCGCCAGTTAGTGACAATCTGTTGAGAGGTTTAGATATGGCTTTGTTGAGGAAGTGGGTCACTAGAGACAGGATTTGGGAGTTTAAAGCCTGGTTCCACACTTCCAGTTTGTTCTCTCTGCTCTGTGCTTGTGGTTGAGGATGTGAATTCTCAGCTTTCGGCTCTGGCTACTATGCCTTCCTGCCTTGCCTACCTGCAGCCATGCCATGATAGACTCTTAACCCTCTGAAACAGCCAAGATAACCTCTTTTGAAGTCTTTTGGTCATGGCACTTTATCATAGCAACAGAAAAGTACCCAACACAGAAGTAACTAATACAAAAGTTAATTAATACAGTATACCTTCATGACCTATCTCTCTTTTAAAGCCCCTGCTTCCTGATATCATGGAAGGCTAACATTTCAAAGTTTGGTTTCTCTGAGGATGCAAACATTGAGAACATGATTGGCATCCTGTTTGTATGTTCATAGTTTAGGTAACATTGGAGGTGTAAAATACTTTATTCAGGGCATAGTGAGGAACAGTGTGGTGATTATCACATTGGGTTTCATCAAGTGGAATGTAGTCCTGGTAATAGTGGTTACTAGATAGTCTGACCAGCTTTACTTATGAAAAGTATACTAAATATGGAGGAGGGGCAGTAGCAAGAGACTACTTAGTAGCTGGGAGATGATAGAGATCAAACTTCTAAGGGAAGCCAATGGGGGATGTTCTGTGAGTGTGTGTCAGGTGCTGACTGATCCTACAGTGACTGTGCACTTACCATCACTTGTGAGCCAGTGTGTTTCAGGAAGTGAGTAAACATGTTGCTTTAATTAAAAAGCTAGAGTATCTTGATAAAAACTGTCAAAAAATGAAAAGCAAAGGAAGGAAAGAAGAATGGCTGAGATTCTGAATCACTTTATGTTGCTCAGACCACCTGTTTCCCATGTCTATTTTCTTTCATGCATGTGATGGAAGGGCTCAGTACTGCTCAACTGCCAATGATCCAATGATTTGAAGTCCTTGGAGACTTTTTTTTTTTAATAAAGCATGCTTAGTAACACATTAGAGATAAGTAGATTTTCAAGTAGGAATAGTTATGTTTATTGAGTCATTATCGGACTTTCATGCAGAATCTAGAGTCTTGTTAAAATTGAGGTTTAGATTTTCTTTTTTGCCTTCTCTTAAGAATTTTTTAAAGCTACAAATAAGAACACATGAAAGCTGAAACATTGGCAGCGTGGAGGTCTAGAAGCAATGTGTTCTTTGTGGGGACTCTTGGAAGGCTCTGCAGGGATGTGGACTGCCATGGCACCTCTTTTCCTTGGATAGTCTTCCTTGGCTCTCAGATTGAAAGCCACTGGTCAACCCTGGTCACCTACCTGATAGATAGCAGAGCAAGGCCTGGGCACAAACCATGACTGGTCCAAGCCTGTACAGCAATGGACACAATCCTGATGCCCATTCTTCTTGTCTATCATATTTCTGGATTGTCATTACACTGTAGATGCTACTTGTCCATTTTCAAGAACCTTAGACCTATCAGTGAGTTGTTCAACACAGAAGGCTTAAATACCAATCATCCTGAATTTTTCATCTCTCACTCAGCCCTGGATAACGGAGAACAAACCCACCTTCATAGTCATCAAATTCTACACACTGTCATTCCTATGATAGGAAGGCCAGAGAAGAGAGCAGGAGCCAGATCTCCACTCTTATCAGATTTTTCAGAATGACTTTTCTGTTTGTTTGTGAGCTTGGAAATGGAAACCACTCTACTTGGTTAGGTGGTCTCTGAGATGCCTGCCCTGTCCCCAGATTGAGCAGTCTACTTTGGCACAGTTTCTTAATGATAAAGTGCAGTTCATCTCACCTATGGCCTTTAATTCTGTGTTTAGTGCTGTGGGATGGTCTGTATGTCAAGTGTGTTGCTGATTGGTCAGTAAATAAATCACTGATTGGCCATTGGCTAGGCAGGAAGTATAGGCGGGACAAGGAAAAGAATTCTGGGAAGTGGAAGGCGGAGGGTGAGACACTGCCAGCCGCCATGATGAGAAACAGCTTGTGAAGATGCCGGTAAGCCACGAGCCATGTGGCAAGGTATAGATTAAAGGAAATGGATTAATTTAAGCTATAAGAACAGTTAGCAAGAAGCCTGCCACGGCCATACAGTTTGTAAGCAATATAAGTCTCTGTGTTTACTTGGTCGGGTCTGAGAGGCTGTGGGACTGGCAGGTGAAAGAGATTTGCCCTGACTGTGGGCCAGGCAGGAAAACTCAAGCTACAAATGGCGCCCAACGTGGGGCAAGAGTTTCCACCTAAAACCTAAAAAAAGATTCTAAAACGGAGCTGAAAACAGCTTCCTAATTGTCTCTCTCAAATGAGCGGCAGCTGCTGGTTTCAGCTACTGGTGGGTTCCTGGCGTGTGTGCTCAACCTGCAGTATGGCGGGAATCAGGCCTCTGCGTGGTGGATTTAGCCTTTGCTGGTACAAAGCAAAGAGGTTTCTGGGCTACACGCTGCTTGGCTAAAAGCATAGACCCACTATAGCTCCCAGAGCTGGTGGAAAACGTAGCCATGTTGGGAAGCTGAAGTGGGCGGAGCCAGCAGCCACAGCTGCTGCAGTTTAAAGGAATAGATACACAATAAGACAGATTCAGATGTAATAGTTTAAAATGTGTGTAAAATATACGTAGGCTTGAAAGAGACAAAAAAGATGATATATAAAGTTAAATAAAGAAATAAATAGTTTTTAAAAATAAAGTCTTTAAAGAGACAGTAAAGGTAGTATAAAAAATAAGCCACGTAAAAATGGATATTACACAGAGAATCTGGATTGCGTTGTCTTTGGGATTTTTTAACTACAGAAAAACATTTGATTGTAAAAGCTGTTGAGTTATGCCAAAATGTATATTTTAAAGGTACCTTGACTTCAAAATTTGGATATAAGGATATGTTACTTTGGAAAGGAGTCTCTGCTTTTGTTCCTACAGAAAGCCAAAGGCTATGGATTTGTTCCAGATTAAGATACATCAGGTTTGACCAGCCAAGACCCCCTGAAGGTCTCCGATGACACCATGGCCCAGATGATCCAACATCCAGAATGGTTTGAAGGCATCTGGCTCAGACAATACAGCCTCATGGACTATTCCATAATTCTAAAATTTTCTTTGTTTCCCCATAAGATACAGCGCCCCCCTCCAGCAGGAAGTAGTAAGAGAAGCTACGCCCAAATTCCCAAATATACCAAGCTGGCTTTAGAGATGGAATTGGCTCACTCCCCCTCTAAACCCAGACATATTGCTCAAAAAAAAAAAAAAAATGGTTAAGAGATTCTTGTGTCCCAAATCAGAAGAGCCCTCTGGTGTGGGACAGAGAAAAAACAATATTTTTATTTAAATCAGGTTGATTATAAATACAATCTCTTTCTAAAACAAAAAGGGGGATAGTTTAGATATGATAGGATGAAAGGGTAGATTAATGAACCTACTTTGAAAGAGTAACAACTTGTTTAAAATGTTTTACATTGCTATAGATTTTAGTTTATTGATACAAATTTAAACTTAATTTTGTTATACTGTATATATATTTCTATTCTTGTTTGAGGTATTATGTTTATGTAACTCATTTAAAATTGTAATGGATAATTAAAAAATAGATTAATAGTTAGTCATCTATGATAATATTTGTAGCCATGTTAGTTAAGTCTTCTAGGTATACATAGATATATTTCAGATAGATAGGTAGTCTTCAAACACTTCAAAGACCTACAGAATATGGCATTTAAAATGTTTTAAAAGTTTAGACTTTTTGGACAGTGAGACATGTCTGCTCCTGACAGCACCGATTTACTTCAGAGAGGAGGATGGGCATCGAAGACACTCCATATGGAGTTTATCTTCACCTTGACAAAAATAGCCATTTGGGCAAGAAACTGTTCTTGCCTGGACTGCTTGATCAACTGGACATGCAGGACCCATAAAAAGGTGACCACTGAACTTTGCTTGACAAAATGGTCCTTCAGGTTCCTGCTTTGCAGAGGAAACTGCCAGACATTCTACAGGACACAGAGAAAAGTGAATAAGAGACTCTAGGCCTGTGGGCTGAAGATAGATGCCCCAACTTTACAAGAGAACTTTGAATGACTGTCCAGGCTGCCAGCTGTCTCTGTCTACCCTACAAGACTCCTAAAAGTTGCTTATATCCTTCTCCATTTCTCAGGTAGTAGTATATCCTTCTGAGGTCTTTGATGTGGTTAAAGACTAGATACTTACAATTTTCCTTAGTTATAATAAAAGATAAGTTAGATATAAAACCTTAAACTTACAAATATAAGATAGATAGGATCTCTTCTTTAATATTGTAACTGTAATTCTTGCTTGATAATTGTTTTGTTATATGTAATTTTACTATGTTAAAGTTAAAACCTTCCTTTTTAAGAAAAGAAAAGGGGAAGTGCTGTGGGATGGTCTGTATGTCAAGTGTGTTGCTGATTGGTCAGTAAATAAATCACTGATTGGCCATTGGCTAGGCAGGAAGTATAGGCGGGACAAGGAAAAGAATTCTGGGAAGTGGAAGGCGGAGGGTGAGACACTGCCAGCCGCCATGATGAGAAACAGCTTGTGAAGATGCCGGTAAGCCACGAGCCATGTGGCAAGGTATAGATTAAAGGAAATGGATTAATTTAAGCTATAAGAACAGTTAGCAAGAAGCCTGCCACGGCCATACAGTTTGTAAGCAATATAAGTCTCTGTGTTTACTTGGTCGGGTCTGAGAGGCTGTGGGACTGGCAGGTGAAAGAGATTTGCCCTGACTGTGGGCCAGGCAGGAAAACTCAAGCTACAGTTTAGTTTTTTAGTAGTGATGAATGTTTACTAATGTGTGTGAAGGCAGTGAGATTTCATTGTGAAACTATTGCAGGCTTATTCCTGGAAGGAGGCTTGTCGAATTACTTAAGGGCTAAGTTTTTATGTTTAGATGCCTGAGACATCTTTTAAAGCTACTTTGACATACCAGAAATCAGCCTGTGTTTGAAAAATCACCTTTAAAGTACCTAGGAGAGGGATATGCTTCTGCTGATAAAATAATAACCATGTATTAAAAATGCCAGACAAAAATGGTCCAAATGTTAACACCTCTGTTTTGCATTTCCTATCCATTTATGGTTATTTTGGCATTAAAATTTTAAAAGATTTTGTAACAGTTTTGATTATGGACAAATTACCATTACAACTCAGCTGCATTCCTAACACTTTAAAGAACTAATTGGATTATATTATTTGTTAAATCTTCCTGAGGCATTTTGCATAGTTACCTAATTAATGTTTATTGCTTTGCTAGAAATCAACTTTTTTTTCTGTTCAGAAACCAGAAATGAAACATTCCCTTTTGTTAAATGTTTTTTTTCTACACACCTTTTAATTTGTGAGCCCAATAACATGATCAACTTGTATCTTTTGGGATAATTCTTGCTTAATAGTGATGATCATAATATGTAACAACTGGTTTTCTTGGAAGTTAGTATTTGGATGCCTGTTTGGTGGGAACTCTTGAGACCCTGATATAGGGAAAACAAAACAAACAAAAACCAAGCAGCCTTTTTTTTTTTTTTTGGTATGAAAAGATGAGGTTAAAACCCTTTTGTGTTTTGCTACTTCTGTTGTTGCCTTGCTGCAGAAATGAGGTCGTCCCAGGCAATTAGACTCTTACCTCTTCCATTTTCATAATTGGAAGAAAAAAATTCTAAACAAGCAACAAAGTAAAAATTGAAAGTGTAGATTCTTCAGTATCAGGACTGGCAGGATAAATGATACCATAAGAAAGTGTGTGAGAGCTCCCCCAATCTGGGTCCAGACTACTGGGAGCCAGGAGTCAGGGTGCATCAAGAACCTCACACTGCAGGAGCACAGAAGGAAAACGAACAACAGAATGAGGGTTGGATCAGGGAGTCACGGAAAGAAAGCATAAGGGAAATTATCCTGCTTCCCAAGGTCCTGGGAAGTGAGGCACTGCCTAGAGGATACTTTGATGGATACATGGTGGGCTTCGTAAATGGTCTGAAGGTGATACCCTTTGAATTTCAGGTCCCTGATAGATGTTAACAGAAGTACTATGTAGGGCTACTGTAAAGATTGATAAGAGGATCAGAATTGTCCTGACATGAAATGGTACTGTATTATATCCATGAGGTTTCAATGAAATAGAACTCAAGGAAATAATGTAACTTATGAGGGTTGGCAGCTTTCTTGTCAGGGACCAAACATGGGCCACTAGGAGCAAATAAGACATATAGAATCACCTGTCCACCTTGGTGTTCTAGTTCTTGTTAAGTATGGTATAAACATTGTTGGGGGACACTGGCTCATTTGTTCCATTTTCTGACTATTAGGACATAGTAAGGTTTCTCTACAATTCACACTTGATTTTGTATATTGCTGAGCATGTGCACTTTTCCAACACTTTTCTGTGGAGGTTGTTGTTGTTGTTGTTTATATATTGCTTGCTTAGCTATAGGGTCTGGATCTAGCTGGGTGGAAAAGCCCTGTTAACTTTCAATGCTTTACAAATGCATTTTTGTACAAAATAGCATTTTTTGGGGGGAAGTCTTAGCTAAGTCATTTTATTTAAATAGTTTTTATAAAAAAAACTATCATGCAAATGAATCTACCCGTTAGAATCATGAACTAATACTTTGTTTTTGTTTGTTTTTTTAGGAGGAGTACTGTGAATTGCATGATGGTGAATCTTGGTGATAGTGGCCATTATTTGTTTTCTGTTTTTTTTTTTCTTTTTCATGGTTAAGTTTAGCCATTATTACTGTCAAGATGTGTGAACAGAATAATTTATAGGATCCAAGGTTCAAGGGATATTAATTTTGCTTCTTTTTTAGAACAGTTGGTTAAAACCTTTGCACAGGGGCCTGTTTCTTCTGAGCTCAGGATCATGAAATAGAGACTTCCATCTCCAGGGAGCAAACATAGAAAATTTATAGTCTTCCTAGAACTCATCTTTTAGGGTGAGAGTGGCATTCAGGGAGATCTTTAGTTTAGTTACTAATACATTCTGAACTTTCAATTTACAAACTTTATTTTTCTTTTATGCTGTTATTTGTACAATATCTTTTTTCTTGTCATGAATTTCTCAATGTTTTTCTTTCATCAAAATCTAATCACAAATTCTAAAATTAGTATCTAACAAGATCCTAAGGTACATTTTTCCTGAATGATAGTCAGCCAGTTTGCTTAAAGACTTGGATACCTGTGCTTATAAGATCTAGAATAGGACTCTTAGGTGTTGATACTTTCTGCAGTGTGTCTTGTCAATATTTGACCTGTGTCTGTAGGAATACAAGTCTTGAATAGGTAAAGGTGCTATTGTGGTGTGTGTATAAGGACATAAAAATGATGAGTGTTTGACTCTGTCTTCTTAGTCTTATAAAAACTAAAAAATGGATATAGTGGCTCATACCTGTCATCCCAGAATTTTATAAATGCTATGCTGCTGTGGGATGTTCTGTATGGCAAATGTGTTGCTCATTAGTCAATAAATAAAACACTGATTGGCCATTGGCTAGGCAGGAAGTGTAGGCAGGACAAGGAAGAGAATAAAGCTGGGAAGTGGAAGGCTGAGTCAGAGAGACACTGCCAGCTGCCACGATGAGAAACAGCATGTGAAGATGCCAGTAAGCCACAAGCCATAAGCCATGTGGCAAGGTATAGATTAATGGAAATGGATTAATTTAAGCTATAAGAACAGTTAGCAAGAAGCCTGCCACGGCCATACAGTTTGTAAGCAATATAAGTCTCTGTGTTTACTTGGTTGGGTCTGATGGCTGTGGGACTGGCAGGTGAGAGAGATTTGTCCTGACTGTGTGCTAGGCAGGAAAACTTTAGCAACACTATGCCAGGAGGATTACCTTGAATTTGAGGCCAGCCTGAGCTATATAGGGAGTTTTAGGCCAGCCAGGGTTTCAGAGCAAAACTATGTCCATAAAAAACCAAAGGGAGTGTAGGTGCTTACCAAGTATTAATATAAAACAGTATAAACATTCATTCCATGTTTAGAAATCACTTTTGACAATCTTTTTAACTTTTAAATTCAGTTTGACTTAAAAGAGGACAGTGACACCAGAACAAAACAGAAAAACAAAAGAAAGTACAAGTATTTATTTGTGGATTGCATTTTTAAACTTTCAATTCCAGGTACCTGAAGAAGGCAAACTTTTACATATAGAAAATGTGAAAAAGCTCATTAAGTGTATTTGGTCCATGGGTTAAGCTAATGTGCCCAGCATCATAGGGATTGCACTTTGACTGCAGGGTCTAAAGCTAGAAATACTGTACAGGATACCCATTGTCAAGTCACTAAAATAGGGAATACCTACAGGGATTCACATGTAAAAATAACAAAAGATTCTTGCCTTATTTTATTGTACTACAGAGGTTAAAGCTGGATTTAGTTTGTTTTTATGATTTTAAAACACTAAGGCTGGAGATGTAGTTTAGTGGGTAGATGACTTTCCTTGCAAGCTTTAGGCTCTGGGTTTGATTTCTAGTGGATATTACATAATTGCTTAAATCTTTATTACATCTAAAATTTATTTTAGACTTATTTTGTGTATGTGTGAGCATTTTGCTTGTACCATGTGCATGCTCAGTGTCTTTGGAGGTCAGAAGATTGTATTGGAACCCCTGGGAACTGGAATTACAGATAGTTGTGAGCCACAATGTGGGTGTTAAGAATCAAATCTGGGTCCTCTACAAGAGCAATAAGCACTCTTAACCTCTGAGCTATGAGTGTCTCCAGGCCCATTACACTTACTAATGTTTAAAGCAATTGTGTGTCAGCATCTGTTTCTATCTCCAGCTCTAGTTTGATAATCTCTGCAAGGAGATTTAAAATGGTGACATGACTGTGTTGAGGTGACAGAACTTGAGTAGGTCTAATGCTTTGCAGAAAATAACTTGCCTGGTAGGAATCTGGGTAAGATTTGCAATCCAGTTTTCCTACTCTGTTTGCTTCTCAAAAGAACCTATAATGGTAAATATCCATGAGCTAGGCATATTAAGAACCTGAAGGAAGTTTCCTAAGTAAATGCCATGCTGGTTTTTTCTTTTCTGTGTTTAACAAGCTTTGTAGAATAACATAATAATAACACATTATGGCTGGCTACTTTACACTGAATTTAATACTGTCTTTCTCACAAGAACTCTTGTTAAATCTGCTGGCCTCCAATTGGCAGATCCATTTGAAAGTAGTTTAATAGCTAGTGAGGGTACAGCTAAAATGTTAGTAAGTGGAATCTCGCTTTCACATATTCATATATGTAGGAGCACTCTGTAGGCCTTGAACTTGTACATGACCATTGTGGCACTATTGTGAATGTAAGCGTTTAGAAAATACAGTTTTTCTATTGATAGAGCACTAATTTCTGTTGCTCTTTACTGCCCCCTGGTGGTTAACAGAGAACTAATTTCTGTGGGTTGTCTATTGGGGCACTGATGTGTTTTCTCCCCCAATATTAGATTTCAGTAATAGGTTGTGTGTGTGTGTGTGTGTGTGTGTGTGTGTGTGTGTGTCTGTGTGTACACATGTACACGATAAAGATAGTAAGATGGTTTTAAGTGGTCTTAAACGTCTTGACTATAATAAGTTGATACTGAAAATGTATCCAGAAAGCAAATAGACTTAACTATGCTAATAATTAATATTGAGGAAAAATAGTAGGTTTTGATAAAGCGGATTTAAAGAAAATAGGAACAGAATAAAGGCATGCTCTGTGCCAGATGACTGAGCACCATCCCCCACGATTCTGTGCATTGTGAATGATCTGAATATGATCATTGGCTCATTTTAGATTCTATTGATCTTTACCAACTTCATGAGGTGTTTATAGTTATAGAACAAGAGAAGATATTAAATTAAGAAACTTTTCAGATATATTGGTCAGAACTTGAGGTAGGTGGGCTACCTCAAATTGGGGAAATGAGGTAGTATCTAATATTCTTTGCTTTTAGGTTGCTGAGAAGCTAGTGGTCTAATAAATTAATATATCCCAAAAGGTTTTACCTAATAGTCACAAGCTGTTAGGTCAGACACAGAGGTGGGCAATGAGTGACTACTAAATGATAGATATAGCCCAACATAATTTGGCTTTGGGGTTTGCAACATTACCAACTCTCCTTAGTTAATTAGCCTTGTATAATCTTTAACATGTGTGTATCTTTTCTCTGGAAACCTTAGTTTATATCTTTGAGACTTTTTTTCTGTGCTAAAATACAAGAGTTTTTATCCACTTTATCCTTGCTTAAGCAGCTCTACTGTTTAAAATGCCAGGCATCACTTAGTTTTCACACTCTAGTGATTTTACTGCAGTATATTTCCAAGCTTCCCTGTCACAATTGTATGGCAGAATGCAGGGTTCTCTGAACTAATGGGAATAACCTGAAAGAGAGGAATGGCTCTGCTCATTCCTTTGTGGGATGAGCACCTGCAGTGTAGGACACACACCAGGTTAAATGGGATATTTACAAAGGAAGTTTAAGTGAAATTAGTGATTTTCAGAATATAAAACCAAACCAGTCCATGTGAGACTCTAGGACACAGTGAGCAGGTTAAGGTTCAAATCTGACTCCATACTTATGCCATAAACTCATTTTCATTTTCTTTAAATAATCATCTATAACATTAAGGTCTGTATGATTTATGCATTTGTGGTATGAAGCCTCTGCTGTAATAATGGTAACTGTAGCACCTAGAACCAAGGTAAGGGGTCAATAAGATTTGCTATTGTTAATGTTTTAAAGATTCCTCCAAGAACATGATTGCTACATTCACATCCATCAACAAGATGTTACTAAATATTAAACTGGTAACTTGAATTTTGGTTGGTTGGATTTATTTAGACTCAAGCCTATGATAGGGCTTTTTAGAGTTGGGCTAATTGGTTGCCTTCTGTGCTTGAAGCTATTGAATGTAAAGCTGGGCCCAGGAAGTAGTGGGCCCTGAAATGTTTCTTTTCCAGTCACTTTTGGTGAAGACCAGTAGATGCCTCAGAGGGATCTGCCTGACTGTGCCTCTTTCAGAGGGCTGTAAACTTGTAGGAAGTAAACTTGTCTCAGTTCTATCTGCCTTTTGCTGATTTCTAAGTCTGAATAAAATTGTGAAGTTTATAGGATTTTCTCTCAGGTGTCAAGTAGTGTATTTAATTGTCCTTTATTGAACTTTCTATTGAAGAGCCTTCATCCTTACTCCAATTGGTCTTTGTCTTACATCTCAGTACACTCTTAAATCGTATCACTTAAATTACTGACCGGCGAGATACAGCCCGAACTGACCTACTCTGGTGATGGGTTGGCCAAACACCCTGATTGTCGTGCTAGAAACCTCATCCAACTACTGAGGGATCTGGATGCAGAGATCCATGGCTAGGCCCCGGGTGGATCTCTGGGAGTCCAATTGGTGAGAATGAGGAGGGTTTGTATGAACGAGAATTGTTGAGACCAAGGTTGGATAAAGCACAGGGACAAATAGCCAAATGAATGGAAACACATGAACTATGAACCAATGGCTGATGGGTCACCAACTGGATCGGGCCCTCTGAATGGGTGAGACAGTTGATTGGCTTGATCTGTTTGGGAGGCATCCAGGCAGTGGGACTGGGTCCTGTGCTCATTGCATGAGTCGGCTGTTTGAAACCTGGGGCCTATGCAGGATCGCTTGGCTCGGCCTGGGAGGAGGGTACTGGACCTACCTGGACTGAGTCTACCAGGTTGTTCTCAGTCTGCGGGGAAGGCTTTGCCCTGGAGGAGGTGGGAATGGGGGGTTGGCTGGGGGGAAGGTGAGGGGGGCGGGAGGGGGGAGAACAAGGGAATCCGTGGCTGATATGTAGAACTGAATTGTATTGCAAAATAAAAATTAAAAAAAATTAAAAAAAAAAATTACTGACCGGGCAGAGATGATGCACATTGATTGCTCATCAGCTCAGTGACATCTTATGACAGTTAATGGTCACCAAGAGGTATATTGGATCTTCCTTACAATGTGCTATCTGTGTCTCTCCCCATCCCCACCGCTATGCACAGTTCCTTCATCCAGGAAGGGTTTCTGATATAAGCAGTCTATCAGGAATCCTGGATTAGGAAGCCCATAATACTCACTCATCTCAGGATTTCCTACAGCTCTTGTTACTATGGTTGCATCCATTTGGTGCAAAGTCATTGTTAATGCCATTCCAATTGTTAGAAGCCTACTTGTGTATAGACAATCTTGACTGACTGCACTCCTATAAACTATGACCTATTGTCTTAGTTTGGGTTTCTATTGCTGTGAATAGACACCAAGACCCCAGCAAACTCTTATAAGGAAAACATTAAATTGCTTGCTTACAGTTTCAGAAGTTCAGTCCATTATCATTATGGTGAGGAGCATGGCAGTGTGCAGGCAGATGTGGTGCTGGAACAGTAGCCGAGAGTATCTTGCAGGCAACAGGAAATGGACTGAGACACTGGGCAGTATCCTGAGCATAGTAAACCTCAAAGCCTGTCCCCACACTTTCTCTACCAAGGCCATACCTACTCCAACAAAACCACACCTCCCAATAGTGCCATTCTCTGTGATCTTACAGAGGTCAATTACATTCAAACTACCATACTCATTTATGAGAGTAACATGGCCAAGGTACCTCTCCAAAATATCAGGCTATGAGGTTAGGAGGAGAAGGTGATAGAGAGGTGGGGAACTCAGAGTGTTAATGGTTGAGAGAGGCTCAATGGACAGTCCTTCCCTAGAGCTGCCACAAGGTTCATGGAGAACTGGGTGGGCCTAGGTCTTCCATTCAGAATGTTCCTATTCAGTTGTCCTTCCTCCACCCAGAGAAGTGGTTGGTAACATCATTTCATAGCCTAGGTTTCTGAGTTTGGAATGAGGTCACATCTGCAAACTTGAATGCATGGAGTCACTGAGTCATCCAGCATATGAAGCAGGCTGCATTTGGCTTGCACCTGCAGTGTCAGCTCTTGTCCATAATTTACATTGTGAGTAGATACTTAACCCATATTGCATATTAGGAGTGCTGGCAGTGTAAGAAGCTCATGGAAGTGCCTCAACGAATTTTGGCAGCTTCATGTACATGTTGCTGATTTAGGACTCAGGCCTTAATTTCATGAATATCACTTGTCTCACCTGTAAAAAAAAAAAAAAATCATCATTTAACTCCAATGCTATAGTGTGTGTGGAAATGCCTGGATTGTGAAAAATGCTTAGTGTTTGCAAATTCACCAGTTTTCCTCTTGATTCCCATTAGGTAAAGCACAATCTGCGAGTACTACTAGAAAAGGTACTGAGCCAACTACTCACTCATTCTTTCACTCCTGGTTTTATGATAAAACAGAATACATGTTCTTTCTAGGGAATACCATGACTTGTCCTTTGTTATACTTGAATTTTCACAGTAACTCCTTTAGTGAGCTGGCTTGGCTTATAGAAGGTTGGGTATCCAGTTTTCTGGGAAGGAGAAATTGAAAGCAGAGGACTTATTTATTCTACAGAAAGGGTGCCCAGGCCAACAAAGAACAAGACCCATCTCAGGCACAGTCCTCCTTGATATCTGTCCCAGTAGGACTATAGCCATACAACTCTTGACTTTGATGTGCAGCAATTGGATCTGAGCATGATTGTTGGAATGGGATGGCAGTTTTGAAATATAATCAAGCCTTATGTCTTCAATTAGTAGTCTGTCTCTTTCCAGCTCACCCTCTCCATTTGCTTTTCTCTTTTTAAAGAAGGTACTTGCGAACAAACCTGTGCAATCTCATGAATTAGTGAATCCCAAACACCTGTGTATTTTGCCTGTCTTGGCCCTTCTTAATGACTGCAAGGTATGTAGGATGTATGTAAATAGTTCTTCCTGAACACCTGGAAATTGAGACCACCACAGAACAAGCATCTAAGACATTTCCTTCTGACTATTGCCTAAAGCAAATGGAATTAATTTCAAGTGTGTTCTCATTATGCACCACATGTCACTGTCAGTGGCTTATTTGTCTGCCTTCTAAATGAAGGGTGAGCCCCTGTACCTACCCCTCAGCTGGCTCCTGTGAGTGGTGCTTTTTTTTTTTTTTTTTGTTAAGAGCTTAAAGGCTCATAGGAAATCGAAATGAGCACATACAAATAGTAACAACATGGCAATAGTGTTCGTTTATTGATTATTCTATGGCAGATGCTACGTTAAATAGTTCCCTGTGGTTGATATATTGTACACCCCAATAAACTTACCTAGGGGTCAGAGAACCAAACAGCCACTATATTAAACATAGGTTTAGGCAGTGGTAGCACACGCCTTTAACCCTAGCATTCCGGAGGTAGAGATCTGTCTGGATCTCTGTGAGTTCAAAGCCACACTGGAGCCAGGCATGGTGACACATGCCTTTAATCCCAGGAAGTGATGGCAGGAAGCAGAAAGGTATATAAGGTGTGAGGACCAGGAACTAGAACCTTGTTAAGCTTTTAGTTTTTAGCAGCAGTTCAGCTGGGATCCATTTGGGTGAGGACTCAGAAGCTTTCAGTTTGAGGAAACAAGATCAGCTGAAGAATTGGAGAGGTGAGGTTGGAAGTGGCTTGTTCTGCTTCTCTGATCATTCAGCGTTCACCCCAATACCTGGCTCCAGGTTTGCTTTTATTAATAAGATCTTTTAAGATTCATGCTACAAGTTCCCTCTTAGGTAAGTGCTGCTGTGTTATTCTTTTATTTATTATAAAATGGAAGCTTAGTGACATTAATTCTGAGAGAAAAGAAGAAAGGCACCAGAACAGGAAGCAAGAGGAGATACAGGTAGCAAGCAGGTATAGGGGTGCTACTAGGGCCCCAGCTTTGGCTCCTGAGAGGTGTGTTTGACAGCAGGCTTAAGTGGGGCTTGGCTGCATTGGCAGCGGAAGATGGCTGGGCAGAGGTGGTTCATGGGCTTTGGGGAAAGGTGGAATCTGCCACACACAACAGATGTTCTCAGAAGAAATGGCATTGTAAAAGAATGACACAGAATGACTAAGGGCAGGGAGTGAGTGGGTGTACCTGACAAGGAGGGTTCTCATTGGGGAGAAGGTGCTGAGAGGGGCCAGGACTTGAGAGTTGTGATGGGTGAGTTGACTGGATGTGTATGAGTAGAGAGAATATCAGGCCATGGAAAGTCAGGTTAAGAGGAGCAAGGCAATACACCCAGAAAAACACTGGAGACTGGGTTCCAGGTCCTCAGACAGTGATCCTAAAATAGCAGTGCCTGTGATGGAATGAATGAAACATACCCTTTTAAAATAGGAGCTTGGGTTGAGGATAAAGCTCAGTGGTAGAATGCTTGCCCAGCATATGCAATGCTATGGATGTGAACCCCAGCACCACTGTAAGAAAAGAAAGAAAGAGAGAAAGAAAGAAAGAAAGAAAGAAAGAAAGAAAGAAAGAAAGAAAGAAAGAAAGAAAATGTTTTCATCATTTAAACCCATAGCCTCATATTTATGGTCAGAAAGCATTTTGAGGAAACAGAGGCTTTGGTTCATGAGTTTTCCCTGGTCAAGTACACATGAGTCAGCACCAGTAGTCACTGACATTGGCATCAGCCACATAGGAAAGAACATGAACTTGTTCTGCTTCCTCTTTGGGAATGGCAGGATGGGAGGAAAGAAATGCTAACTTTTAAATGTTCATAGTGAGAGTTGATGGCATAAAAGGCTGTAGTGTCATAATAGAAAATCGCTTGAGATACTGCTATCATTGATCATTAACTACAATTCTGGAGAGCCGTGAGAAGTGTTAAGGAAGGAAGTGGTAGTGACAGTGTTGGCTGTTCTGTGGTATTGGTGGTCTCAGATGCTTCAGGTTAGCCACTTCTTTTGTATGGAGCTAGGCTCTGATAAGCCTGCAGCATTTGTTTGATTGAGGTCAATATGAAATCAGTCTCTGAGTTTCAGTCTTAAAATTCTAAGCATTACATTTCTTTTAAGAATAATATGTAACATTTATTTATTGTGTGTGCACACATGCCACCATGCATGTGTGGAAGTCAGAGAGTAATTTGAAGTCAATTCCCTCCTAACCTGTGGGCCCTGGAGATATAATTCAGGTCACAAAACTTGGCAGCAAGTGACTTTACGTGCTGAGCCGTCTTGCTGGCCTACATTAAATTTCTTTATGGTTCTTTGGATAACTTTATGGGCATTAGCAGTTTACGACACTTTATTAGCATCTCATTTAGATTTTGTTAAGTCTAAGTGAACAAAAAACTTTGCATCCCTGACTTAGGTCTCACAGGACTGATGGTTGTTTATGATTGAGAGATACACTTGTTCAAGGTTTTGCTTATAGAACAGAATGTGGAGGCTTGGTAAGAGCTCTACACTCCAGTGTTTGATACTGTGTACTAAAACAAATGTGTATTTTTTTTAAAGATAAATAGGTGTGTGTGTGTGTGTGTGTGTGTGTGTGTGTGTGTGTGTGTGTAGAGAATATGTGAAGGTTTTTAAAAGTTCTCGAGAGAACACAAAGTAATACTGGAGATGTCCAGAGAGACAAGGTAGTCAAGTGCCATAATCACATGTTTCTAATTGTGTGTGGATGTGGTGCTACAGCTAAGGGGAAACTGTAGCTAGAGTTTTCCTGCCTGGCCCACAGTCAGGACAAATCTCTCTCACCTGCCAGTCCCACAGCCACTCAGACCCAACCAAGTAAACACAGAGACTTACATTGCTTACAATTTGTATGGCCATGGCAGGCTTCTTGTTAACTGTTCTTATATCTTAAATTAATCCATTTCTATAAATAAGTACCTTGCCACGTGGCTCGTGGCTTACCAGCATCTTCACATGCTGCTTGTCATGGCGGCGGCTGGTAGTGTCTCCTCCCACCTTCCTGTTCTCTCAATTCTCCTCTCTGTTAGTCCCGCCTATACTTCCTGCCTGGCCACTGGCCAATCAGTGTTTTATTTATTGACCAATCAGATCATTTGACATACAGACCATCCCACAGCAGGAAACTTATTTGTTGAATGTGATACAAGAATTATATGTAGCTCATTTACTTCTATTTCTATTCCTAGGATAGTTCTTTACATGGGGTGGACAACCAGAAGTGGTACATTTTGTTTTTGCATGCGGTCACAGCTTTTCTTGCCTACGAGCCATAGCTTAGCTTCATGCTTCTACCTTCCTAGCACATGTAAGTCCATGGAAGAACAGAAGATCCCCTGGATTTGAAACAGAAAGAACACTATTGATGAGTAAGCTTTTCTGGGAGAGATGCCTTTGAATTCCACAGGACTGGTATGCCCAAGCTAGTTAAGGTCTGAGGGTACTTCATGTATCAGAGGCTGGGTACTTATAGAAGGAGATAGTTAGGTGCCTCCTGGCTAAGACCTAGCCTAATGTTGCACTCAGCCCTGTGACACAGCAGAGTGTAAGCATGTGCTCATACTTAGATGGTTCCCATCGGTGTTTTCTGTCCATGAGTACTAGATGATTTTCTCTTTTGTGGCTTATCAGCACATTATTGGACCTTCTGTGTCAAATTTAAGAATATATTGTGAACCTGATTGGCAATGGCTGTTGGTGAATAAACCCAGAAGACACAAGCTACTGTATTTGGGATCAGAGCCATGTGTAAGACTTGAGCTTTCTGGATCATTGTGGATGGTGGAAGCTACTAGTCGCTAGGGAAGGAGTCCTAATTTTCAGGGTGTAAACCTAAGAAGGCATACCTGTAGAGGCCACATCAGCATTCTGTACTGTACTGGTGTTCAGGTAGATGCAGGAGAAGGAAAGAGAGGAACTCGGTTTTTTGTTTGTTTGTTTATCAAAGTTAAATGCCTGGCATGAATACCACAAGGGAGATTGGTGGGGTTTTTTTGTTTTGTTTTTGGGTTTTTTTTGGTGCACATTTTCAGAAGTATCATATAGTCATACAGTGGAGCAGAACAATTCACATCATGGTGAGTATAAAGCAAAGAAATGGTAAAACAGGAAGAGGCTAGCCATATATGTAGCTCCCAGGACCCATTTTCAGTTACCTGCTTCTAACTAGGCCCTACCTCTTACCTTTCTTCATATCCAAATAATACTTTCATATTATGAATCCATCAAGAGATTAACCAACTCAATTTAAATTCTCTTGCATTTTACTTATGGTCAGATTTATATCCTGTATTCTGGGGAGGAAGACCATGGAAGCTAAGATCCCTTCTTATTACATCAGAGGTACATCCATCAACACATTAAATGAGCAAGGATGTTGACCTTCACCACTAGTTTAAGGTCACATTTGCTAGGCTTCTTCATTTAATACTAACTTGTTATCTTTAATACTGTACTGTGTTTGACAAAATTAAAAGTTTCTTATTATAGGAGATAGCACTTCAACCCCAAATGGACATTTACCCAACTAATTTTCAGGCATATCCACAAAAATTTAATATAAAGATCTGTAGGAATGTTATTTAGAAAAGCCCCAAACTAACCAACATGAGTGAATGGATAAAGAACCCACTACATCCATATAGCACTGTACTGTTTAACTATAAGAAGGAATAAACTTTCTAACAATACAAGTACAGAGATGGAAGAAGCCACTCTGAAGAGACTGCATATGTTGTATAGTTCTGACATTCTGGAAAGAGTAAAAATGAGAGACTATAAATAAATCAGTCTGCTTCCATTCTTAAAAATGGTCTTTGCTATGACTTCTATATATGTTGTATTATGATCCTCAAGCATGGCTATATATGAGAAAAGCTGTTGAGGATAAACATAGAAAGGACCTAAGTTGTCAAAATGAGGCAAATTAGTGGCAGTTTTGTATATGCAACATGGCTTCTGGAACAAGTTAACATTAAGTTCAGAGTTAAAACAAATGTGTATCTCTCTCTCTCTCTCTCTCTCTCTCTCTCTCTCTCTCTCTCTCTCTCTCTCTCTCTCTCTCGTGTGTGTGTGTGTGTGTGTGTGTGTGTGTGTGTGTGTGTGTGTGTGTGTGTGTAAAAGCAAGAGCTCACAGGAATCCCTTGAGCTGGTTGTAAGATACCTTATTTGGGTTCTGGGAATCCAACTTGAGTCCTCTGAGAGAGTAGCAAGCACTCAATCATTTAGCTACCTTTTAGCCCCAAATTATCTCTTTTTAAGAATCATGGATGATTTTGACCTATTGCATTTTTACTGTTGTTTGTTTTTTAGATGTTCTCATATAGTTCCCAGTAGAGAAGTTACCAGGTCTTAAACTTGCTGTGTGGTAAAGATGACCTTGAACTTCTGATCCTCCTGTTTCTACTTCCAAAATACTGGGATAATAGGCAGGTTCTTACTATTCCTAGTTTGTATTGTGCTTTGGGATTGAAAAATACTACTCTTGCTGTTGTTTTAACAGACCATTTCCCATTGAGAATGCTTCTCAGAAGATGCTTATGTCACCAGATATCTACTCATTCTGCTTTCACCTAGCAGAGATGGTGGACACTGTCTTGTTGGGGAAGGCAAACATGGAGCCTGAGCCATCTTGAGCTGAACCTGGTTCTGACACCTTTCGTGATTTGATTACAAATGTACAAAGTACTCTGAGCTTTACTTTCCTATGAAGAAAGTTAACAATTCTGATGTGGCAGGTTGTCAGATTCCTGTAAACACATGTAAGATGTTTGACTCCAACATGTGGGAGCTAGAATCTTTAAGAGCATGTTGAGATGGGTGATTGCTGAGTTAACTGTCTTTGACATCAGTCTTCATTCATGTAATCTGTATTTATTCCTTATTACTCAGTGGTAAGATTTCTACTGTTGACCTCACCGGAGTGTCCCTTGTCTGTGGGGTACTAATAGTACTGGTTCTTCCAGAATGGTGTGTTTGGGGAGATTAAATAAGCTAATACATTTAAGTCCTCGTCTAGTGACAGCTGTGTGGGTGTGATTTGTATCACCGCCTGCTCTATACTTTGAGTGTAAGGAAAATCCTGATAGTATGATGAAAAAATCTTTTTTCTTCAAAGCTAAAGCAAGTATGTTCCTTGTTCTGATGTTTCTGAACATTATTAAAACAGAAAAACATCACTTGAATCAGCCTTTTTAGGGAAAGGGTGAGTCCATTGTAACTGAGAGGCCTGAATTGGTTAGTCAGGTTAATCTCCATTTGAACCTCTCTTGTCTATGCACTAGTTACATGGCTACCTCTTTTCAAATTCAGGTAGCTATAGAAGATAAGTTTTGTAAATCTCACTATTATGGTAACAAAGAAGTCTTAAGGGTGTGTGTGTGTGTGTGTGTGTGTGTGTGTGTGTGTGTGTTTGCGTGTGCATGCAAATTCTCATATGTGTACTGGAGATTGAATCCATGACCTGTCCTGTGTATAGGAACCATGACTAGTCAGCTTACAGATGAGAGGGGCAGGGTAGAACTGACCTGTTGGATGAGATTGACATACTTACTGAAGAGTATATAGGTGTGTTCACACAGCTTTGCCACCTGAGTATTTTTTCAAAATGGGGCTCCATATAGAGGCAGGCAGTCCTATTCCTCCACTTTATCCCCTAGGGCTGATGAGTGTTTTGGGGGGATTAGGGCTCTAGGAAAGATGTTCATCAGCTACTAGGCAGTAGCAGCAAAATTGAAGCTATATGTACTCACCCATAACTACTTTCCTATTTTCATCACTGCTTAACCTCTAATCCTTTCTTAGGCTTCCTCCATTACTCATGTCTCTGTTGTGCCCCTTCAGTGTCTTTTGCAAGAGGATCGTTACAGGTACTTTCCTTTCCTACATTTTATTTCTCATCCCTGTTCTCTCAGCTAACAATTTTAGGACAACCCAGTGCATCTTGGCTTTTTTTTTTTAAGCACAAGTTACTCTATTTAGAGTACTATGCTATAGAAACATGACTGAAAAATATAGAAAAAAATGATGAGCTTTGCTTGTAAGTCATGGTTTCAGCCTTTAGAGTCAGTCTGTTCTTGAACTTCCTGAATTATTTCATGGAGTCCTTCAAAAATGTGCTTCGAATTAGTATGTGTACTTATGCACATGCATTTGAGTGTCTTCTAGGTCTTGGGGAGGTGAATGTGCTCACTGAGGGGCAGGCTTTCTCTTCACATCTTTTGCTTCTATTTCCAGGTATATTTAGTGTGATGGTGTGGGATAGCCAACAGGCTGTGTGGTTGCTTTCTTTTTCCTTTTCATGTCCTAAAACACAATGGTTCCCAATGCTCTATGCTTTACACAGTAATTATGGCACAGGGTTAATGAAGTATTTTAGGAGCTTAAAGTGTGAGCTGAATTATTTTACTATTCTTTTTCTCTTTCTTGTGAAGAAGTTCTTGGCTCGAAGTTACTCTTACACACTATTGGCGAGGATGTAGTATCTATGAGTATCTATGTTTTGTGAACTCTAGATATCAATCCTTTGTGGTGAAAAATATTGTGCACCCTAATAAACTTATCTGCGGTCAGAGAACAGAACAGCCACTAGATATAGAGGCCAGAAAATGGTGGCACACACGCCTTTAATCCTAGCATTCCAGAGGCAGAGATCCGCCTGGATCTCTGTGAGTTCAAGGCTACACTGGAAACAGCCAGGTGTGGTAACAAGAGCCTTTAATCCCAGGAAGTGATGGCAGAAAGCAGAAAAGTATATAAGGCATGAAAACTAAGAACTAGCCTGGTTAAGCTTCAGGCTTTCAAGTAGCAGTTCAGCTGAGATCCATTTGGATGAGGACTCAGAAGCTTCCAGTCTGAGGAAACAGGATCAGCTGAGGAATTGGCAAGGCGAGGTAGCTGTGGCTTGTTCTGCTTCCCTGATCTTCCAGCGTTGACTCCAGTACCTGGCTCAGGTTTGTTTTTATTAATAAGACCTTTTAAGATTCGTGCAACAATTCTTAGTTGGCAAAATTTTTTTCTGTTCACTTAATTGTCTTTTAATACCCAATGATCTGTTAAAACATTGGTGGTGATAGGGCCAGGTTTATTAATTTATTGCTTGTGCTTAATGTTATTTTTTTCTCCTCTACTTGTACATCAGCTTTAGTTAGTGGCTTTCATTTCCAGACGGTCAGTAATCTTCCCTCTTTGATCTTGGGTGAGAAATGGATGGTAGCCTTCCACAGTTGCCTACTCATCTTTAAAATCTGCACCTTATAACATGTGATTTCATTTCCACCCTCTCTTCATAGTTTTTCTTTTTAAATCCATATCTTGTAAAGTCAACTCTGTGTGAATCATATACATTTTTATTATGCTTATGTACAAAGTACTTAGTTACTTCATCAGAGTATACTTGCCACTGTTTAATTGGATGTTTTTTGGCCTTTGTGCATATATAGTTTGAAGATAACTTTTTGCCAGTTAGTAATTTAAACCGCCCCCCTTTTTTCTGGTGTGATAGGGATTGAACCCAAGACCTTCTACATACTAGACAAATGTTCTACCACTGAGCTTCACCCCCCTGCGGTTGTTACTCTATTAATTATACAATTTGTAGAAAATATTTTCAAATGTTCCAAGTTCTGATGTTCAGTTCATTTAGTTTCTTTTTTGTTTGTTTGTTTTAGTGGCTTATGCTTTTGATTCCATTTGTGAGAATTATTTGCCTACTCCAAAGTTGAGGTGATTTTATAGTTGTGTTTTCTATTTAGGTTTGGCATCTATTTTAGTGTTGTATAAGGCATGGAGTTTTTCTTTTTAATATATTTTCCAATTTTCTACTGACATGTTGAAGAGGCAGGCATCCCTTCTCTACCTAACTCAATTTGTACCTTTGTTAAAAATAAATTAGCTGAATTTGTGTAGGTCTACTTCTAGACTTCTCTGCTTTTCCATCTGTTTCTTTGCTGATACCATATTGTTTTGATTATTGTAGCTTTATAGTAAATATTAAAATTGGGCATTGTGAGCCCACACCAAATTTATTACACTGGGGTGTGTGTGTTTTAACTTTTAGAATTAGCTAGTCTGTATCTCCCAGAAATCCTCCTGAGACTTTTATTGGATATATCTATTTAAAGTAGTATACCAATTTAGAAAAGTTTCACATTTTTCTATGTTGTCTTCTAGTCTTTGCATAGTTATGCCAATTTTTGTAGATCTTAGACTTTCATCAGCTTTTTGTCATTCTCAGCATATGTATACATCTTGTACCTATTTTACAAATTTGTTAGATATGTATGTGCTTTGTTCTTCATATAGTGAGTGTAATGAAACTATTTGTATTTTTATGTATTGTTAAAATTTTTTATTTATGTGCATATTTATGTGTGTCTGTATGAATGTATGACACATATGTACAGGTGCCCATAATGCCAGAAGAGGACATCAGATCTCCTGGAGCTGGAATTACAGGGAGTTGAGCCTTCTGATGTGGTGCTGGGAAGTGAACTTGAGTCCTGTGGAAGAGTGACAAGTGCTCTTAATAGCTGAACTATCTTTCCAGCCCCAATGATATTTTTAATTTTGTTTCTCAATAATTGCTAGCATATTGAAACTGAATTTTACTTTGTATGCTCTGACTTTGCTAAGCTTAGTGATTTGATCTGGAAATTAATGTTGCCCAGTCCCTTGGGTTATCTTATGTAGGGTTTAGGTATTATTGATTAGGTATTCCTCTTTCCAATTATTATTATTATTATTATTTTTGCTGTTTACTATCTCATTCTTTAGATGTGTGGCTTTAGTATGGTACAAGCTTTGATTTTCATTTTATCCACATGTTAACCTTTACTACTATATACTTACTGACTGCACATGACATATTTTCATTTGTATTTTTGTTTAGTGTAGAGAGCCGTGCACGGCCGTGCCTCAAAGATGGCGCAGCGTCTGGCTTCTGCCTTCCCGATGGCAGGTACTCCTTATTTGGCTAAGGCTAGGATCGGGCTTGCTTCTGCACACCTGGACCTAATCTGGCTTGCTTGCACGTGTCTGACCCTAGCGGCATTGTTCACGTGGCACCACGGGGTTGATTTGCCCAGTGGCTATAAAAGGGCGTGGGCTGGCTTTCGTGGTGAGTGATTGTGAGGGTGACTGTGAGAGTGAGAGAGGAGAGTGAGAGAGTGAGAGTGAGAGAGAGAGAGAGAGAAGAAGAAGAAGAAGAAGAAGAAGAAGAAGAAGAAGAAGAAGAAGAAGAAGAAGAAGAAGAAGAAAAAGACTATCCCCGGGGTCAGAAGGTTGTTCAAGGTTCCTGAATAAACTGCTTAGAGAAGAGTCTGGCGTCGCGTCATCCTTGCTGGTCGAGGCGGACACGACAGTTTAGTTGAAAATATCCTTTCTTCTCTTTGAGAAGCATAGTCGTGTAACTCACTTAAATCTCATTTTACATTTTTATCAAAATGGGAATTCCTTGCCAGGTATATTGGAGTATGTCCATGATATCAGAGCTGACGCAGCTGAGTGAGGAAGATCTTTCGAAACTAGCCAAGGCTGCATAGGAAATTCTGTTTAAGAAAAAGCAAAGTATTAAAATTGATGCAAATCTATGTCCTGCATTTACTTCATAATATTTTTACATTCTCTACCTTGACCAGAAAATATTAATTGAATTATCAAGCGTATGGTTGGTGTAGGGTTTACTATTGATATAAAAGCAATTTAACACAAGGAGATTAGAATATAAGTGGCATGAGTGCACAGTGGTCTTGTGTTTTGCTTTTGTTCTGATATTAATATCTGAAATGGTACCTGACATGTAACAATTTGCTGTGTATTTTAGGGTTCTTTTGCTTGAGTTTTGAATTAAATCCCATTGCAACTTTTATATGAGCCTCCTCACTTCTCTGAAATGGTTCTTTATCCAAATTCCTTGGCATTATGACCACATGTTGAAAGCTATATTAGTTCTCTGATTTAGACTTTGGCCTTTAATCTTTTATTCTTATTTTGAAAGAGAGTCTTCAACCTGTTCTGTAAAGTATTTTCAATTTCCCAGTGAGAATCCACAGTTGGGGTTATGCTGCTCATTCAAATATCACTTTAGCTAGTGAGTAAGATTAAAATTTATAGTTGTGGTGATGCATTGTTTTTTGTTTGTTTGTTTTGTTTGTTTTTCCTGCAGTGGGAACACGTGGTCCCAATACATGTTGCTTTATAAATGTGCTCTCGTATACAGTACAGATTTTTGATTAAGAAGCAATGAATCAGAGGCCAGGTAATAGTGACTTCTATCCCAGCATATACTGGAGGTAGAGACAGGTGGATCTCAGTGAGTTTGAGGCCTCTACATAGTTAGCTCCAAGCCAGTTAGGGCTATGCCATGAGACCCTGTTTCAAAACAGAAGCATAACCCCCCCCCCCCCCCCACAGCAAGTTAGGCATGGCAATATATACTGTAATTCTAGCAGTCTCACTTAGAAAGTGGAGGCAGGAAGGTCAGGCATTCACCATCATCCTTGGGTATGTACCTAGGCCAATGTGGACTATTTGAGAGCTTGCCACTCCTTGCCTCAAATATAAATTCACAATGGAGCAGATATCTCTTATAACTCAGAATATAGTATTTCAAACAGTATGTTTTTACTGTCTACCTTTTGAATGAAATATATTGCTAATCATTGCCTCTTGAAAAAGGCTGGGAATATATTTAGATAGGATGTTTCCGATGCTGAAATTCATACTGTCACAGTTATTGCTTTTTAATTAGGTAGTGAATTCATTAAAATTTAATCAGGTATATATTTTGTGCCAGGAATTGTCCATCTGTTTTATTCCTAACAGAAAAAGCTATTTTGGGCTTTGGGATTGACTTTGAGCCTAGATGCCTTGGAGTGTGTGCTGAAGGATTTCCTGCAGCTCTCTGGTTTCATAAAAAGTCACAATTGTACAGACTTCCTGCCATCATGTGAGCTTGTTAGATACATCTTCTTGTATGTTATTAACTGCCCCTCCAAAAATGTCCCCAAGCTCCATAACTGCAAATCTTTTCAAGATTAAGCCATTATTTTAAAAACACACAATTATTAAGAAAAAGGGAACATTCTGTATTTAAAACCTATAAATGGGAGATCTTACGGAAAAAGGCATTTTGTGTACCTGCCTTTATGGACTTTTTGCTTAGGAAAATCATTGGAGTCTTTAACTTAGCATCACTCTATTTTATTTTTACCCTTAAAAAGGTTTTGAAACATTAAGTTTGACTTAATCTTTTAGCAAGCATGAATTGGTAGTGTCAGTGTCTGTATCCTTTTCTGTACTCTATTGATTGACAGGTCCATAGTGTAACTATGGATATTTATTGAATGAATGAATAAGCTCTGGATTATTTCTGTGGCATTTGGATATTTTTATGTAAAATAAGCATGAAGATAAAGTTTCTTGGAGAAAGGCCAGGTTAAAGCAGCAATACCTTTTTGTGTATCTGTCACTTGTGGATATGTTAAGTTGTAGTCATTTCCTCTTGTCACATGTTTAGATTTCTCAAAGTTCAGCACTATTCTTTGGGTACGCTACTTGATAACATGTGTTGGAGGAATTGAAAGCTGTGGTGGTTTCATGCCTCACGGGAGAGAAGCTGGGACAAGGAGCTTGGCTGTTTTCTCCATGCTTTGGTGGACTGAGTGTTCCTACACAGAGACCACCCTGGAGGCCCTGCTTGCATGCATATCAGGAACCTGATACCTAGGGAGCCTGCAAGGGGAATTTTGTATGCATTACCAGGGTGTTGCTAAGCATGTAAAGATGACAAGGTCTGACTGCCACATCCTGGTTGAGTAAAAGATTTGGGGGGTGGTGAGGGGTGGTAAAGCTGTGGCCAAGTGTAGATGAATTTCCAAATTGTCTTATTAAGTAAAAACACGAAGCCAAATGTGAGGGTGAAAGCCTGAGAGAGATCAGGGAAACAGGGAAAGCCACAGCTAACCTTACCTCACCAACTCTGCAGCTTCCAAATGCGACTTACTTCCTGTCTACCTATGCCTAAATGCCTTGCTGTTCTGCCATCTGATTTGTTCTGTCTTTCCAGCTACATCACTTCCTCTCCCTGCCCAGTTCTGTCACTTCCTGTCTATTTGTATAGACCTCCAGACCTCCATGGTTAACTATTGTTGGAATTTAAGGTGTGTGCCACCACGCCTGGCTCTGTTCCCAGGGTGGCCTTGTACTCATAGAGATCCAGACAGATCCCTGCCTGCCAGGTGATAGGATTAAAGGCATGTGCTAACATTGCATGACTTCTTTGTTTACTTATAATGGCTGTTCCTATTCCTCTGCTCTCCAGGCAAGCTGTATTTATTAAAGCACAAATAAAATATCACCACATTTCAGCACAGATAAAATATCACCACAGCCAAGGCTTACTTATACTTACCTAAGTACCTATGGCATTTACCTATGTAGCCTGGGTAAATAATGCTAAGAGACTTGGTTTACAGGCACTTGGTTTAAGTACCATCAGGACTTAGAGGCCAATGAGGTTCAGAGGTTCTAAGAGTTGTTCTGTCAAGAAATGTGATGTTAAAGCTGAGACTCTCTTGTCTCTTGTATTGGATAACTGATTAAGGGTTCATCCCTGAGAGAGGCTAATTCTCCCTCACTCAGTGGTCATTAGTTGCCTATAGTTCTTTGTCTAGGGGTTGGACCCCATGAAATCTTCCCCTTTTGATACTGTCATTGTTAGGTCTTATTTAGTCAGCCATTTCGAGGAGTCACAGTCTCACAGCAGACTTCTTGGTACTCTGGCTTTTACAATGAAAAAGACCTTTCCCTTTCTCTGGCATTTGTTCTTTTGTTGAAAGTGGAGCACAAGCAGCCTCTCTTAAAGTACCTTTTGCAATTGGAGTCTTAGGCAGAGAGAGAGAGAGACAGAGACAGAGAGACAGAGACAGAGAGAGACAGACAGACAGACAGACAGGAGGAGAGGAGAGCAAAATGTCACAGGAAACTTACAAAAGGAGGAGCACACAGAGTAGCAAACCTGTGAGTGAGCTTGAACCTGAATGGTTAAAGTCAAATGCTCACCACACTTTAGTATAGTTAAAAGATGTGCCTGATTGTGGTGGCTCATGCCTTTAATCCCAGCACTCAGGAGGCAGAGCCAGGTGGATTTCTGTGAGTTCGAGGCCAGCCTGATCTACAGAGCGAGATCCAGGACAGGCACCAAAACTACACAGAGAAGCCCTGTCTTGAAAAAACAAAACAAAAACAAAAAAATAGATGTTTACCCCCTTTCAGCAATGTTCCCTGCTGTGTTGTAAATATATCTATTGGGGGCTGGGTTTCCCATGATCTTTTGATCTCTGCATTGTGTCAAGTTGTGGTTTTCTATAATGGTCTCCATTGTCTGTAAAAAGAAGCTTCTTTGATGAGGGGTGAGAGCTACCTTTTAGAATTTTGTTAGGAATTAGGCTGTTCTAGTTAAGTAGCAGTAGTAGGTTCCTTTTGAAAAAAAAATTTAAGACTTATTTTTATTTTATATATATGAGTGTTTTGCCTCATTTATATCTGTGTACCAGGTGTGTTCTTGGTGCCCACAGATGTCAGAAGAGGGTGTCAGATTCTCTGAGACTAGAGTCCCATATGATTGTGAGCCATCATGTGAGTGCTGGGAATCCAACCCAAGTCCTCTACAAGAACAAGTACTCTTTCTTAACCATTGAGCCATCTCTCTAGCCCTGTAGATTCTCCTTTTGATTAAAGAAAGTATATCCAAATCTCTGTAAATATTAAAAAAGTGATGCTTGTTTATAGAATTTTGTGCAAGTTACTGCAGCAGTTTTCCATAAAGCTATCAATTAAAAATCTTCTGGACTGACTAGGCCACTGGATGTCTCAAGGACCTTGTTTAGAGCCCCTCTTGTTAGGGGTGGGGAAATGGTCAGTGGATAAAGGCTTGCTGTGTAAGCATAGCAGCCACCTGTAATCCTAGGGCTAAGGAGGTAACAATGGGATTCTCAGAGCAAGCTGCCTAGCTAGACTAGTTGAGTCTGAGAGCTGTATGTATATTAGGCCAAAAACTATTGACGAAGATACCAGTGTTAATCTCTGGCCTCCACGTGTATGCATGCATGCACACACATGCACACACATTCATACACACATGTATACATAATACACACACACACACACACACACATACACACACACACTAAGTAAAAGAAAAAATGAATGAAAGAACCCCTTTTGTTGTAACTTCTTCAGGAACTTTAAGCATTAGTACTGTTGGTGTAGCAACTGTGCAAGTTACTACAAACTCAGCCTACTATTCTTAACCTCACCAACCCTAATGGTATTTTGAAATAGCTTTATTGGAATTCTTACCCTTAAGATCTTTAGTGATTGGGTTGGAGTTCCTTCTCAGTCACATAGACACTTACCTTCAAGTCTTCTACCAAGTAACTGAACTTGTAAGATCTTTCCTTTTCACAGACACTTGTCCTTTGGTTGAAAGTGAAGTATATGCTGCTTCCCTAAAGTACCTCCTATAACTGGAGGTTTAGACCTATCAAAGAGAAATGTCACAGGAGACCTACAAACGGTTAAACATGAAGAGTAGTAAACCTGTAAGTGGTTTGAGATCTGACAGACTAAAGTAAAATAACACACAGTAGCATATTTAAAATGTTTCCTTTCTGCTTATGTCATTAACTAAATGTTGGGGAGAACATTATGATAATTCACTTACATGCACATGGAAGTTTCACATCCTGTTCATCTGTAGTGTTTGAGAATGTTTTTTCTTTCCTTTGCATATTTGAGTGAGCTTTGATAATTTTCTCATTTTAGCACAGGTGTTAATGTCCTCTGTTACCTTATCTTAAAGTGTCTTTAAGAAAGGTAAGTTTCTGAGTTTTACATTGGGAATATGGTGTGAGTGTGAGAACTCTGTAATAAATAGAATAGTATAGGTAACAGTAAAGGGAAGATGTGCTAAAGTGTGGCTTGATGTGACCAATAACCAAGAAGGTAGAAGATGGGCCTTTGTGACCCTTTGAGGAAGGGACCATTGTCACAGCAGTGAGAGGCTTAGATAGGCCCCATGTTTACATTCCTGTTCTTGAAACCATCTCTCTGGCTGATGAGTGCAGATGCATGGGAGAAGCCTGAAGGTGCTAAATCTGTAAGCAGGGCAGACTGTGTTCATTCTTGAAAGAGATGTCTGTGTTAATGGGGATGTCTGCAAGTGCTAGTTGTGTAGAGAGGACAGGCTTCTGGACAAGGCAAGCAAGGAGCAGCACCTAGAGATGGCAGTAGCACCAAAGAAAAACAGGATTTTAAGTTTCTTCAGAATTCCTAGTAGTCAGGTAGCTTTTTTTTGTTTGTTTGTTTTTTGTTTTTTGTTTTTTTGTTTTTCGAGACAGGGTTTCTCTGTGTAGCTTTGCGCCTTTCCTGGAACTCACTTGGTAGCCCAGGCTGGCCTCGAACTCACAGAGATCCACCTGGCTCTGCCTCCCGAGTGCTGGGATTAAAGGCGTGCACCACCAGCGCCAGGCACAGGTAGCTTTTCTTTGTCCTCTATACCCTGAAGGGGTTGTTTCTGTCACCAATATAGTCATGTAGTTCCCTTTATGCTTATCACTTGCTAGTGTACCTGGCACATATCTTCCTATTGTATTGTAAGATAAGTCATAAGTTTAATTATGTCATAACTAACTGAAATATTTGTTGAAATTTTTTTAAAAAATGTGTGTATGTGCCTGTTTGTGTGTGTGAGTGCAAATGCACATGTACCAAGGCAGGCATGTGTGGATTGGAGTATGACCTCAGTTGTTGGTCCTGGACTTCTGCTTTGTTTAAGACAGGTTCTATCCTGTTTACTGTTACCCATACCAGGCTAGTTGGTCTGTGAGCTTCTGGAGATTCCCTGTTTCTATGTCTTATCTTACCATGGGAGTGCTGAGATTATAAATGGATGCTATTGTGTTTGTGGCTTCTGGGGTGTTTGTGACTTCTGGGGATCCAGACTCAGGTCCTCATGCTTGTATGACAAGTAAGTACTTCAACCTCTGAGTCATCTACTTGACCCCTACTTTGAGATTTTGCACATGCTATTTCCAGCACCAATAGGAAGTTGACATGTATAACCTCTCTTATCAGTAAGAACAAAAAGACACCAGATGGTCCACCAAGTACTCTAGGTTGAGTGCTGGTTGCTTTGGGTGAGAAGAGTCCCCAGGTCTGCCTGCTTCTGCTACCAGAGCAGGTGAACAGTGCATGTAAAAGTTGTCATGAGTGATAGTTTCTTTCTGGAGAAAAGCTTATCACAGAGCTAAAACACACATTTTGAACAAGAGAACTGGAGCCTTTGTGCCTCTTAAAGCTGTATAAAATAGTTGACTAAAGAAAGGAGCCTTAGGAAGATTTCTGACAACCATAAAATTCCAAACATGGAAATGATGCCTTTGTTATACAAAGCATTCATTCCAGCATTAAATAATAAAATAAACTCTCAACACCAAGAATGGAAATGATCACTGTTAAACTTGTCTGTTTACTCAGAACTAATCCCAGCCCTGAAAGTAGCTCAGTGGTACAGGTTTTATCCTCGAGAACCAAGGGACTCTCCAAGATTTCATGTCTAGAGCTAGGAAGCAATTAGGTTGGCTCTGCACCAATTCCTTGGGGTCAAAGTTTGCAAACTTACCTTGTGTCCACAATGACATATGCTCTTTGGTCACTGTAATTTTTGCATTTGCTGGGCCAACTGTTACTTTTCTGACTTGAATTTATTTTCTTTGAAACACTATTCTGCAAAATAAAAGGATTCTTCCAGTAGGGGAAAGAAAAAAAATGATATCTTCTCTCAGAGTGTTTTCTTCCTGTTGGGGAGAGAAAAGAAAAATTGTGTCTCCTCTCAGAGTATTGTTTGACCTCATGTGGTTTTTGCTTCTGTTTTTCCTCTGTAAACTTATGATTTGTTTATTAATCTCTCCATTGTACTTTTGTAGTACTGGGGATTAAATTTAGGGCTTGGACATGCTAGGCAAACACTTTATCACATAGATGTATTCTCAGCATTTGCTTCACTTTTTATTTTGAAATAGAGTCTTTACCATGTGTAGCTCAGGCTGGCTTTGGACTTGTTATCCTCCTGACTCAGCTCCCAGAGTAGCTAAAATTCTAAGCCTGCTACCACCACCAAACCCAACTGAATCCCTTTTCTTTCTTAAAAAAAAAAAAAAAAAAAAATTATACTGCTTGAATCTGAAGTGTTGGAGAATTTAAGAACAGGGAGCATTTTTCTTGAAATTGATAGTTGTTTCAAGAGATCACTTTTAATTTATCCTTGTTGAGGTTAAAATTTCTGCACTGACTTTATACTTTCTTACTTGTGCTTATGAGTATCTTGGGTATTAAAATATGGAAAGTATGCTATTTTTGGAATTTTCTGTGGAAAATAAGCAATTCTGTGGTTCAAGGCTTAATGTGAGGAACCACTTTTTAAAGGAGGAAAACATTTAGAATCACATTTAGAATAAACATTTAGAATCATTTAGAATACACATGTACAATCAGCAAAATTCTTTATTGCCTAAGAAGTTTCTATTGATTGGAGTTGACTTTCAAAATAGCCTTGGATGGTATTGGCTTTAGTTTGCAAGTTAAAGGAATGTTAGCTAACCTGCTGTGGGGTGGTATGCCTTGTAATAAGAGATAGAAAATGAAGCCTTGCTTAGAAGTATGAGCTGAAGATTTGCTTCATTTTGTAACCTTTCCTCTTTGAATTTATGTGGCATTATCCTGAAAGCTGTATGTATAGCACAGACCCACTGTGGGAAGCAGAGAAAAGGGGCAGCCAATTGGCTGTTGAGCCTGAACTGATATAAAATGGGAAACCCTATGTACTTGCAGAGAGCCCTGTGCTTCCATGGTGACACTAGAGCACTGACAGGGGTCAAGCCTTGAACAGAAGCCACGGAGGTGTCTGGAAGGAAGATGTTTGCAAAATCCACTATTTACTATATGTCTGTATCTGTCATTTGTCTGTCAACCAGTTTCTTCATACTTTCTTTCCTATTTTTATCTGTCATTTATTAATAATCTGTTAATTTACCTATTTTATGTATCAGTGATCATCTGTCTGTCATCTACTATAATGTATCTGTTCCGCACAGATGATTATCTGTAACTATTTATCTCTAACTTCGTTAGTACAAAAATCATTGGTTTTGAAAAGCTACATGACACAAAAAGCTCAGTTGGAAAGTTTGCTGTAAATTTTCAGGGAGAGTTAGTCATAATCTGTCTGCTGAACCTCTGACTACCAGATGCTTAAGTAGTTCTGGGTTTAGAAAAGAGTAATGGTATTTTTAGCCCTGATGCTATGGGACCATAAATGAGTCTAATCTCAGTGCTACAGTAGCACACTTTTTGAGTACTACAAGTTGACCTATTGTTTGCCCGCCCCCCCACCCCCGACAGGTTTTCTCTGTATAGTTTTGGTGCCTGTCCTGGATCTTGCTCTGTAGACCAGGCTGGCCTTGAACTCACAGAGATCCGCCTGTCTCTGCCTCTCGAATGCTGGTATTAAAGGTGTGCCCCCCCTCCCCCGTTGTTTGGTATATTTTAATAACAGAGTTAGTATGGATTTTCCCCTCTGCCCTCTGCCCCATCAGTCACCAAACAGTTAATCATCCCCGTGTCTGTACTGATTGTCTGTGCTGCTGCCGCTGCCAATTACATCTTTGTCAGAGATAGACATTGGTGTTTCTCACTGTCTCTTACTGTGTGAATAAATTGATCACTTCATAGTCCTAGAGTAGGAAAATAGTGGGGTCAAGACTGAGTTCTGTAAAACATGGGCTCTTTCACAAAAGCTCAACACTCTAGTTTTCAGGATAAGCCATATGTAAATATATGTTACACAAATGCAGCACAGACAAGTAGTCCAAGGTCTTATGGAAACTGGATAGTCATCATCTATGCTATGGTCACTCAAAGCCTGAAAGTGCTATACTCCTTGGGTAGGGATTGGGAGGAGTCAAACAGGAAATTGTTTGCAGGATTGTTCTCTAGAGATGAAAATGGACAGAGCCATTTAAAGACCTGGGTAAGAAGATACCCAGACAGGAAAGAATCTACTAGCAAAGTTAGGAATGCTATTGTCTCTTTCTGGGACAATGTCTACCCCAGTTTTGGCCAGAGTACAGGGAGCAGTACTAGTTATGGTTATAATAGGAAAAAATATTGGAGTTAAGGATATACTTTTCTCTATTTCTAAAGTCTGAGTCAAGATTCATAAATAGTATTTGTGCCTTGGTTTTCCTTTCTAAAATCAGTTGTTAGGATTAAAAGGGACTGCTTAGGACATTCGGGACATAGTCCTTCAGAATTTTCTGTAAAGAACCCCCAATATATAAATGTAGCTTTGCAAGTGACATAGTTTATTGATAATGGAACAGATTGTCAGCCACTGAATCCTTTTAAAAGCACAGACCAGAGAGCTTCCATTGGCCTACATGACAGTGGCTACTCTGAGTGACAGGTAGACATCATTCTGTAGTGTCTTCCTTCACTCTCCCAGGCTCGGAGGTGGTGGTCACCTGGAATTCTTAAGTATCCTCTATGGGGATGCTCAGTTGTTTTTGTTTGTTTGTTTTGTTTATTTGTTTTTGTTTTGTTTTGTTTTGAGTCTAGGAGGGAATTCAGGGCTGGGAGAAAAAAAAATGTCCTTAGATCTTGTTAGCCTTAAAGCAACCAGAACTTTCCAAAATAAGACCAACTCTGAAGTAAGAATTCAAAGTTCAGTTCTTTTGAAGTTGATCTACAGTAAAAATCAAGGAAGAGTGAGTACCCTCTGGCTTTTAAGTATTCAGTTGAGAAATTAATGAAACTTGAGTTGAATTTTGGGTATAATCAACATATGAATTGATTCTGAGTTTACCAGGACAAAAATTTGATGGTAGGATTATCAAAGCAGCTACTCAATCTGGACATGGGCAGTAGCTGGAACAGTGCAAAGATAGCATCTTGCCTGAGGCCCAAATGAGGTCCTCTTTACTGGGGGCTTTCCACATGCAGTCTTACTTGTTCTCCTTATTCCTTTTCATTTTCCTATAGGCCTGCCTTCTTCCCTTTAATTTAGCAGGCAGTGCTTTGGGTTTTGTCTCAGCCAGAGACAAAACGGATTATGTAGCATTACGATTAACATGAAAACAAACTTCTTCAGTTGTAATGGTATGTTTAAAGAATGATTACTGTTAGTAAAAGCCGTTGCTTGTTAGTCGAGGTTACTATATCCCCTGTGGAAACAGGCAGTAAAGCAACTGCTTCTGCAGTGCTCTTGATTTGTCGTTTTGGGGATTTCTCAAGAAGCTGTGTGTATGGGATGGGAGGTTGTTGGCTTTCTAGGGCAGAGGCTCTACCTTTTCTGTGAGTAGGAATGAGATGTTTAGGTTAGCCAGAATGGGTGCCAGTGTTCTACCTCATTTCTTTTTACTGTCAGGAATGTTGAAGTGGAGCAGTAAATCAGGTCTCCTCTGATTGCTGGTCCTAGACTCTTGCTCTAAACGTCACAGAACTAGGCACTAGAGAGTTTATTTTGTTTACAAACTATTTTATTTCTTCAAAGCCAGACGTTTCTCTCTATCTTGTAGTGCTACAGGTACAGGCAACTGTAGAAAGAGGGCAAAAGCAAATTTCATAGCCAGCCTGTAACACATTACCCCATTCCCTTATTTTCCTGGTCAATCACAAGAATATTCTAGACTATGCTAACATGCCTGTAGTGTCTGTGGTGATGAGGAGGTGAGATGAGGGGAGCAGTTGTAAGAGTAATGCAGCGGCTTCAGTGATATACAGCTGATGGTTGAGGTTGTAAAGTCCAGCCAGATATGATGCTGGCTTAATCTTTGTGTAACATTTATACAGACCCCATTATTCATAATGGTGTAATAAGATACATTTAGCATAAAATCACTTAATAGTTGATAAGGGAATGTGTATTTCATATCTCTCTACTGCTTTATGGCTCACATTTAAATACTGGTCATACATTGTTTTTTAACCTAAGCAAAGATGTATAGAACAGCTTTGAGTAATAGAATCAGCCCTCAAATTTGTAAGGTCATATGGCAATACTAAGCATGTATCATTAGAATAAGCTAATTTACCAACTTGACTATGCATAGTAAGAATTATTCTTTGGTTTGCTTTGTTTTCATAGATGCTCAAATCTTTTTTTTCTCTTTGAAGAGGTAGGTTAGAATGCAAGGAATAAAAATCTGAAACATGCTCAAAAAATTGAAGGGCAAAATCAATTTTATAACCCCTTCCAAATTCAGGGACAAAGTATGTGGTGCATATGCTTGAGTGCTTGTGCACTTGTGCACATGTCTACATGTGTGCACATTTTTTTTTTGTTTTTAAAAAATGAAGGGCAAAATTAGCATTGTGTTTTGGAGCTTACAGTTAGGAAAGACTACAGTGTTATTTTGCCTGTGTCCTTAGTGACCTAACCCTTAGGGAAAGGTCTGACCTCGTTTGACTTCTGTGTATGAATCTTTGGCTTTATCATTTGAATTCTTCTTTGAACAATGAATGTCTTTTAAATCTCCATGGGCCCCGTGTTCTTTTGCTTGGTTTTATCTAATGCTTTCTTTTGTCTTAAGTCTTTCTTTCTTTCTTTTTGTTGTTGTTTTTTGTTTTGTTTTTTAAAAAACACCTTAGCTGTTTAAAGTCCTTGTGACTGACATGTCTGATTAGAAAATAAACCTCATTAATGAAAGGCAATGCCTGTTTGTAATGGTGTTGCCAGCTTCCCAGCCCAGACAGTTGTGCAATCCATTGTTGATTAAGTTAATGAGAGCACCTGAAGATTGAGCAGGCTTGATGCACCTGCAGACGTGAATAAAATTGCACAGATCTAAGTTTGGACCCTCAGGGTGGAAACCCAGCCAGAAAGGGCCAGAGATGAGCATGTATTGAGCAAATGAGTTTTTATATAACAAGAATGCCTATGATTTTCTTTTTTCTTTTTTTGGGTGAAGGAAAAAGTTAAAGTAAATGATACACAATAATTCCTTTATAAATCTCTAATTATAAAGCAAACAAAGATAGTCACAGTTACAAGTGTTGGTAAATTTGTCATACTCCATTAAATGACCAACTCTATCCATTAAAACTATCCTAAATGCTTTCTTTTTTCCCTTCTCTTACAGGTGACATTACACAAAAGGGATATGAAAAGAAGAGGTCAAAATTAATTGGAGCCTACCTTCCCCAGCCTCCAAGTACGTAAAACTTGAATAGTATAAACTGTCTAAATTTAAAAGTTAATAGCCACATTTGAAAGAGGCTTTTCCTTCACTCTGTAACCTGCCTGAAGAGTGCACACTTGACACCTGCATTCTCTATGGCCAAATTCTTTGTATAATTACTTAAAGATTTTGTGAATATTGAAGGCATATGTGACTTTTCTATAAATAAACCTAATACAGTTTAATAGATATTTCATCTGTTGTCTTTGAAACATTGTAATTATAAAAATAGGAGCATTTGTGGTTTAAACATGATTTTTGACTTGATGAGTTAATTATTGCTAATGATTATGGTTTAACTTAATACAAGATTTGACCATTAGAAAATATTGTGGTAGCCTGACTCAGAGGATATGATTGTAAAGGTTTGTTTTTAGAGATGGTGGTAGAATATGCACTACCTATACTTGCAAAGTACAAGGTATATTTCCTGCCACTGTTGTGTCATGTGTGGCTTTGGAGAATTTCTGTACTTGCGCTAGGTTGTACAGATTTTAAGAAAAAGAAAATGGAGCTACATTGGCATTCCAGCATGAATTCCCTGTGTCAGCTAAAAGGGAATCAACTCAAAGGGAATGCAAGCAATATCCTTCCTCAAGGTAAAAGGCTAATAATGCACATGTTAAAGGTAAAAACTGAAACTGCAGTTTCTATGGATGAAACAAAACTAAGAAGCTTAAAGTGCATGTGTATAAACCCCATTTCTATTCCCTCCAGGATGTGACACCCCCCCCCCCCACCCCAGTGTTATAGAATTGACATGGCAAAAAAGCTCTATGACTACTGAACTTAATATCAGGAGTCTGCTGTGCTTGTAGTTCTGCTTGTTATGTCTTTTCCTGCAATTTTTAAGGAAGTTGGTATAAAAGTGGTCCTGTGTGTTAGCTGAGAGACTGATTTCTTGTGGTCTGGCTTGTGAAGGGAAGAAGCATGGTTTTATTTGGAAGAAGAAAAAGTAAATAGACAGGTAAATGGTTTAAGGGCAAGTGTTGGGGAAGGTATTTCTTCACCTTAGCCTCCCCTTGTGTGATTGTCAGAAAGGCCAGGTCACTTGATGTCTGTGTCTGCCCTGTCCTTGAGGAAGGCTACTTCGTTCATTTGACGACGCTGTTGGATATTGATTTGGCATACCAAATAAAAATGAAAAAGGAGCAGTTACTGGCTTACCTGGGATGTTCTGTAGCCTTCACTGGACCGAGTCTGGCTGGGGGCAGAGGGTTTCTGCACCAAGTGGAGCCTTTGGTGGTCTGTATGCTGTTTCTGCATGGGGTCGGCAGCTCTGCTCAGCGCTGTAACAAATTTAAAAAAAACTAAAGTCTGAATTAATTAGTTTTTTTTCAACTTGTTACAGCAGCGAATGGAGCTGCCGTGGTTCGGTGTAGACTGCAGCCCGGTGAAGGCGTACCGAGGAGACCGTTCCGCTCTGCCCACATCGGGGTGTGCGACATCCGAGAAGCTGCGGCCAGGGAGCGGGCGGCCAGTGCAGCGGGGAATCGGCCTCTATTTTACTTTCGTTTCGGTGAGCCCTGCATCCCTGAGAGAGACCAGCCCCCAGGGAAAAGGACAGTTTTGGAAGCCTTTCCCCATGTATAGGGCTGACACCGAAGGCACCAGAGGTTCGGTCCCCCAAGAGAATACCTACCGTGCTCATTGGGCTCAGAATTTGCATGGATAATGACTGTCCCAGAATCGGGGTCCTTTCTACATTTGCTGCTAATTTGGAATGTTCTCTCTACAATTCGTGGTCAACTGGCTCTTCCAGTACAAAGACCTTAAGAAAGGATGCATGCCCAGTGATGAGTTTTTCCCCCTTAAAGTTGTTGCACTGTTTTGTCTTAAAGCCAGACACCTAGGAAGAGGATGAGTAATTAAATCTTGAGCCCTGAGATGGGCTAAAGGGAGAGACTTTGAGACCTACATGTTCTCGTACTCCTATCATCAATGATCACTCCTATCATCAATGATCACTCCTATCATCAAGGATCAAAGTGTTAGTTTTCTTCAATAGAAAGACCAACGTAATCTTAGAGTAGGGGGTTTTCAGGTCAGGGTCCTCCTAAAAGGTTTGGACCATTTTTTTGAATTTAGGAAATTCAAGAAGCAGAAGGATGACTTTATGTACTCTTTAGTAGAATAAGAACATTTAAAACAGGAGCATATGTATTTGTAAACTGTATTTATAGGTGCATGTTCTGGGTTATACCTCTGATAGAATGCATTGTTTTAAAATTATGTGCTAATAATAGGCTGAGTTTATGGCGCAATAGTAGAGCACTTGTTGAGTGTGTGAGAGGTCCCAACAAACAAATCTCATAAAAATATTGAAGTGAACTTCAGTATTTAGAAATGAACATCTCATCTATTTCCCATCTTTGTTTTTATTTGACCTCCCAGTGACCTTGTTGACAGTTACCATAGTCTTATTGAAATGGACAAGGTTTGGTGAGTAGATGACCAGCTCGAGTTGGATCCTAGCTGTAGATTCCATTTAAGAATTTCTGATGGGAACGTGATAAAAACTGAATGTAAAAATTTGGATGTTTTGAGTTTGTTCTCTGCCTTGTCCTGCCACCTTTCCACAAACATGAGCACCATCCCGCTTTCCTGTGATATGGGAGAGGGTGTCATTTTAGGATGGAGGACTTAGTTCTTTTGTTAATTACTGTTCTATTGCTGTGAAGAAACATTATGGCCAAGGCAACTCTTAAAAGAAAGTATTTAATTGGGGGCTTGCTTACAGTTTTAGAGAGTTAGTCCATAATCATCATGATGGAAAGCAGACTGACATGGTGCTGGAACAGTAGCTTAAAGCTTTATTTACACCCTGATCTGTGAGCAGAGAGGGAGTATAGGGGGAAGAGGAGCCTGGCATGAGATTTTGAAACCTCAGAGCCCACTCCCAATAACACTCCTCCTCCAACAAGGTCACACCTCCTAATCTTTCCCAAACAGTACATGTCCTAGGTTCTACCTATGGTGACTAAACATTCAAATATATGAGCCTATGGAGACCATTCTCATTCAAGCTACCACCCTTCCTAGCAAAAGCATTTTATAGATAACCTCTTTCTGAAAAGTTGCCACTGCATGAAAGACTCATTCGTCATCAGGACTTAGGAAGATATCAAGGAAAATAGGTGTTTCTAAAGCTGGAAGCTCTTTCTTGACCAGCCCATCTGGGAAGGCATTCTGTCACAGCAGGATCTGTATGGAGCTTGTAGTTGAATGTACCTGTTTTATTTACCAGATAAAACTTAAGATTTCCCAGAAAGTATTCCAAAAATATTTCTGAGGTGTTTGGGACACATGATTATGAATTAGATTGCCATAAGATGAAGTTAGGATACTGGAGGTAGAGTTCCCAGGCTGTGGTTCCTTCCTAGTGAGAATGCTCAGGACATAGTTTCTTCTACAGGATTTCACTGCTACTCAGGACATCCACACTGTGAGAGGAATGGTAGTGAAGCACCTGCTGGGGAAGACAGCTTCTCTTGGTTGAGCACAATTCTGAGTGCACACCTCAGTTCAGATTGGGAACAGTGTACTAGAAACTGTGAAGACAGATGAGAATTAAAGAGTAGAGATAATAGGTTGAAAATTATTTTATAAGAGAAGGTACTGCTTCAGGGAACTTGTTTGACACTTCCTCTTGTACTTTTTACTAAGAAAGTGCAGATTTCAAAGTGATCCTTTGTTGTCCATCTAAACCAGATCAAACTGACAAAAACAGATGATAAAGCCAGCTACCTAGCACTGTTCTCAGAGGAGTTTTTATAATACATTGTAGACTTGTATAGAGAGTCTTTACTACTTTTAGAAGACTTATTTGGTAACCAAAAGTAGTAAAATTTCAATGTTACTGTAAATAGTAAACTATCATGAATCTAAATACTCACTTCCTTTCTTATAATATGTATATTGACTAGGTGTTACTTATGACATGGCAGTCATGAAATGTTTCTTGGCATGGAGCTGTTTCTACAGAATCAGTGTTTGAAGCTCATCTTCCTTTGTTTTCAGCAGCCAGATGGATTCATGCCTAGCTACAAGGCTGTGGCTGAGTTAGTTTGAGACATAATGTGAATTGGACTGATAAAAGCTAATTGGCAAATTTCTTGTATTTCTTGCTACTCCCTAGGGTTCACAGCGGCAAAGTGTCTGTTATTAGTGAGAATTTATGGGCCCTACTTGTTACAACTGCAGACCATAGGCAATCCTGCATGGAGAGTGGGTCTAATAATCATGTCCAGCTATTGTACCTCCTGCAGCTCTTGCCTGGTTTTGGCTTCCCCAGATGGCTATGATGTTTTCCATGTTAGAAATCCTGGGGATGTATATTTTGCCTGTACTAAGTTTTGTTTAATCATCAACTCAAATGCTACTGTTGAAGGATTTTTTCACCTAGTCCTTCTGGTTAGGACAATCCTAGTCCCAGTCTTATTATGATATATTTGTGTAATACTTCCAGGCAGCTGTAGTTTGGTATTCTGTCCCTTACCTCATAATAGTACGATATGAATTGACTGAGGATCTTTCATCCCCTGCACACAGTAAGCACAACCCACTTGCAGGCCAGTATACCCAGTTCCAGACTTTGTACATAGCAGGAAGAGGTAGAACAAGGCAGTGGCTGGTTTCTTCTGGACCCTAAATTCTTTCCTCCCTGTCCTATGTCCACTGAACTCCTGTCATACCAGTGAGGATCAGCAAGGCTGTCCATTGTTGCCTTGCCAGTAGAGCAGTAAGAGAGTATTCTCAACAATTGTTGTAGCCAAGGTTAGTACCAAAAACATTCACTGCTCAGGTGTGCACAGTGATTTGCACAAGCCTTCTGCACCAGGCTTCCCTTATCTATGGTGACAGTTCTGTTTTTATTTCTTATTTGGATTAATCTAAATGTCAGTTGGTCCCATTAATGCTAATCAGTGACAGAAATGGCAAAAGATTACATGATTTTGGACCAATAGCTCATTCTAGTTCATTGATTTCTATTTATTTTATACAATTTGGTTTGTAAACCCCAGTATCTGATGTTGTCACTGAAGATAGTTGCTTTGATGTGAATGCCTTTACATGAAGTGACTCAGCTTGTGTGTGTGTGTGTGTGTGTGTGTGTGTGTGTGTGTGTGTGTCCCCGTCCGTGTCCAATATGGAGATGGCTTTATCTGAAATGTAGCTGCAAATGCCCTGCTAGATTATGATAGAAAAATTTGTCCATGATTGGCAAAGTTTTCAGGTTGGTGAATTTTGTATCTTGGGTACATGGAAAATGAAAAGCTTGGTCTTTGATTTTGAGGATATAAACGCTAGTCAGTTGACACTTGAGTATTTTCTCTAGAAAAATAAAGCTGGCTGGCTGCTTGCCTGAGCCTGTTACTGTTAGGTTCAATATCTGTGTGGACAACTGCTGAGCTTCCTCAGTACACAGTTTGGTTATGTTTCATTCTGTCTGAGGAATTTAACCTCATGACTGAAGTACAACTGGTCTCTGGACAATGAATGATGCTGTGTTTGGTGGCACATGTGACCTCCTTCAACACAGGCTGAAGGACACACAAGCCTGTACAGGCACATTCCCTTTGCTAAAGAATTCTGTTGTGTCAGGAGTCTATGGAGGGTGAAGGTGAGATGAAAGGTTACCTTTCCAAAAGCAGGGAGAGAGGCACTCAAAACTGGCATTTCTGGTCTGGGACTTAGTAGGCATCCTTTCCAGCTTGACTGGTGAGAGGAAAGGACATTCATCAGCAAAGGCAAGTCTCCGATGTTCTAAGTGAGCTCTGTTGTTGATGATTCATGCATAGGTTGCTGCTCTGTTTTCTGATATATTCTATTCACATGTCTGTTGGCTTGATTGGCTGAATATCCTATTATTTTTAATGGCATTTAATGAATTAGGTTTCTTGTCAGAGAATCAGTAGTAAAAAGAAAATATCACTAAACCCATGCCCAGCTAGCATCTTAGGGTTCAGACTGAGTTGAGTTTAGTCACCTAACACTAAAGATGGTGCCAATTAGGACTGGATCATAGTTTCTTGTGAAAAATCTGAGTCATAAAAGAACAACTCAAAGCCCTAGGCCTGACAGTAAACTGGTATTTTATCCAATAGTGGAGAATAAAATCAGACTGAGACTGGGGACATGGTTGAGATGTAGATTGCTTACATAGCACACTGAGGCATTGGGTTTAATTCTAAGCACTACCAATAAAATAAACAAACAATGCAGGATAGCAGTTTAATTCAAGTGTCAAATGTCACAGGCTTTAGATCATTCATACCTTGCTAGTTCATGAATTCCCCCATCAACATACTGTAATAGGAAAATGATTACAAAACAAATGTAAGATATTGCACAATAGCTCTGTGTTAGTAAAAGATGAAATGGAAGTAACCGTGAAAGTAATGTAAGAATTAGGTGTGCATGGTAGGGTAGATACTAAGGTGCTCAGAACGAAGTCTCAATTTTCTGTTTTGTGGTGTCTTCATCTGTGTTAGTACAAAGCAAATGTAGAAAATGCCTTACCTAATCATACAGGTACTTTTTACTTCCTGGGTAATTCCTTAATTACACTTACTTCAAAAATAAGGGTTTCTGTGTTATCCAGAGACTATAATGAGATGCTAGAAGACAGTGGGACTTGATTCAGAAACAGTTTTGGACAGTCTGGAAATAAGGAAAATTCTCCAGCAATTTCACAGATTTTGTGAAAGCCTATGGTAGCTTTGGAGCTCCAGCAAGGAGCTTATTGTCAGTGCCAGGGAAGAAGCCAGGAGAGGTGAGCTACAGTGGATGCCCTGGGGACACTTGAGAGTTTTTGTCCACTGAAGCTTTCCATGGCACTTGTGAAATCATAGATATAGAAGCAGAATAATTCATTCAAGGTATTCAGTGTTCAAAGTATTCAGACCAGTTTAGATCAAGGTCTTATCTTGATCACAAATAATATTTTTGAAGTATTCTTCATATATCTGACATTTTAAAATGTATTTGAAAACAAAGATTTTTGGTATATTTCTTTTATAATATAAGTTTAGAAATCCTCCCCCCACCCACCCACCCCCATCATAGTCTCTTAAGTAACTCAAGGCTTTCTTTCCTGCCTTTTGGCCTCTAACCTATTGAGTCTCAAGTTAGAGAGACAGATGGGTGGCCCACCTGTGCCTTATTCTTTGGGATAACATGGTGTCTAGTGTCTGTCTGAGTATAATGTTCATGTAAGACACTACAGTGTTTACTCATCTGTAATGGTTAGATTGGTTAGGTATAACAACTATAACAGAAATTTTTGTTGGAGAATCACTTAATGACAGTTTATAAATAATTGACAAGTAATTAATGATGCTCCTACTTTTTCTTACTTTTGTCTTCAGATTTCCAAATCTGGTGAGTAGGTGAGGTGTTTAAAGAGGTGAAATTAGGGAGGCAAGGCAAAACTTTGGAAGAATCACAATTTCTATTTGACTTGGAAGATCAGCTGGAGAGGAAGGTGGGCTACAGTTGGAGGTGTCTTCTTTTCCAGATGGATGAGTTTGGTACTTGCTATTGTGGTCATCAGGGCCAGAAAGTGAGGTATCCAGAATGCTTTGTGCTTGGAGGAGAGGAGTCTTTGAGCACTGGGAGGGACCTCTAGCACAAACACAAAGGCAATTCTGAATGAAGAGAAAACTTAGATCTAAATGTGGCACAATGTTTAAGTTCCACTTCTGTTTCTGTATTACCTCATCAACAAAATGGCTAAATAACAGAACTCATCTCCTGGTTTTAATAAAGTCCTTAAGCCAGTGATTTGAAGTGTTACCTGTTGTTTGTTTTCAAATACAGATGGAAAGCTAGGCCTAGGAAAGGTTAAGGAACTTGCCCAAGGTCACAGGTATCAGGGCATGTGGTATCTGGGCCTGGGATATCCAGGTTCTTGGTCTTTTATTCAAGGATGAAATAAAAGCCCACAAAGACTACAGAGTAGCTAGGAAACTATTTAAAGCAAAGGAATCATACGTATAAGGAAAGAAACACACTGCAAGAGGGTAAGAAACTGCTCAAGAACTGATTATTGTTTGGGGTCGCCTTTTATGCTGCTTAAGGAAAGGAAGAGTTTGATTACCTGGTATGTAATCGATGGTTTTTGTTTTGATCTACAAATTGAATTATATAAGTCTTTGCTTACTGTGTTTGTCTCTTTTCATGATGCAGCATGATGCGAGGGAACAGGCTGACAGACAGACACACAAAGTCTCACCATGTAGACCTAGCTGGCCTGGAATTTACTATATGTAGATCAGGTTGGTCTTGACCACACAGAAATCCACCTGCCTCTGCCTCCTGAGTGCTGGAATTAAAACTATTATTCCACTATGTTTGACAACATCCGATTTAAATCATATGCACATCAAATTATGCATAAGCATATAAGATCGTAAATATGGGGTTCTCCTGGAAAGTTAACTTTAAAGACCCAGTTTGCCTGACTCTGTAGGTACAGAAAAACAGTTGAGGCCTAATCAGACCCCCGCTTTTCCTAAAATTACTGGAAATGCATTTTAATAGAATTTGTCCAAGTTTGATGATCATTAAGGAGAAATTATTCCACTGTTCAGAGAGGAGTGTGAATACAGCTCAATAAAGATGGGGGTCTCAAATTTCTACTTGTATTATTAGAAGAGGGTTTGTATGCATAGTACATGCAAGTAAGAGACCTAGGTTGCCAAGTGTATTGTTAGTGAGTCTAAGAACTAAGCCAAATGGGATCTAAGGTTGGTAAACTATTATCTATGCATATCTGCCTCATCTGTGTGGTTCTGCCTCTTCATGCTTATGGGTCCTGGAGCTGGCTTGGTACTTGGCATATGGATTGCATGTAATTGCCTCATAAATATTGTGGGAGAGGGAATTCAGTATTGACGCTTGTGTTTTAGTGAATGAGAATCAATGGTTTCATACTCCTAACTGTTGCATGTTGGGGACTGTCACCCTTTTTGTTTCACAATGCCTTCTTTCCTAGTGCCCACATTAGCCTCTTAACTCTCACTGTACTTCCTGTTGTGAGAATGCTGGTCTCTCGAGAATCGGTCTTCAATTCTAGTTCCCTAAACTAAACATTTCAGTGAGTGTTGAGTTCTCCCAGTGCTAAACACTGAACTGTAACTGCTTTGCTAATTATTTATATTTGTGTTGTTAAGGGTTCATCTGCTTCAGCAGAAAGGATTGGCCAGTTGCCTTGTGCTGGAGAAAGAGAATGAGCGTGCAAGTGACTTTATGGTGACAGAGTCAGTTCTATAGAGAGTTACATACTCAATTGTTGATTTTTTTTTCTCTCTCTCAATATACTATTTCAAATCTTGGTTGAAACAAGGTCAGATGAAATATAATGAATGAAATATTGACTCAAATACTATTTTAAAGTATATTTTGGTACTGGCAACCTGTTGGAGCTCTTCTGCCTATTTGTATTAATTTCTCTTTTAAAACATTTGTAGTAGACTGCATTTCAATCCATGGGAGTATGCAAAATTATCTCACTGATGACAGCCATAGAAGGCTCATCAATAAACCAGACAGTAGTCTTGGCTTTGTGTACTATGGATCCTGAGAAGAGGTGAAGGGTGAAAATAGTTCTGAGGAGGCTTATATTCATGAACTAGACAGGAAAATAGTATTAATAGTACAGAGATTTACAGCTGGTAAACCTGACAACTTGAAAGTGTATGTTTATCCCTGTTGCTCCTTGAGCTGTTCCAAAATGCCAATCAGTGTGTAAAGAGAATGAGAGCAATGATATGTAAAGTAGGGGAGTCACTTAGTAAAGTGAAAGCCAGTACATTCAGATGCTAAGTGGACATCATGGGAAGCACTCAGCAAGTAGCTGAAAGAAACAACCTATGGGAAATGGTGACTACCTCTGCTCAGTCCTTATGGACATGTATACCTTCTGAGGAATTAAAGTTAACAAGGCTCCAGTTTTGAACATAATCAGACAAGTCATGCAGTCAAAGGTACTATGTCAGAGCACCTACACTGTCCTGAAAACAGTCTCAGCCACAGAGTGAGACATTTTCTCAAGGTGCAGGACACTCAATGTCTCAATCAACCCAAATGCAAGATGTATCTGAAAGATATCCATTAGTGTTCTGCCACAAGAAGAGAACTAGCTATTAGCTCCTAAAGTGAAAATAAAGAGGAAATTATGAAAGTTGTCACAGAAGAGACAGTGTAATGATTATAGCATCATAATGATGAACTTTGGGGAAATAATGGAAATGAAAGGCAAAAAGTAAATGTTATTTTTACCTAGAATATCCAGGACCTATCCCTGTTATAGTAGAAAGACAACCTTGGGGACACACAAGACTTCTATGCATTATTTTTCTTTTATCTTTCCTGAGGAAGCTACTTTAGTTACCTCTTTAAAATATGAGAAGAAGAAAGACATGGATGAATTCAAGGAACCAGTGACTTAAAATTCTGCAAAGCCAAAGCAAGTCCAGGATGAAAGGGATCCTAAATGACACAACAGGTCTAGTGACCCATGTTAGAGGAGGAAGAGGCTCCAAGTAAACAATGAAAACAAACAAGCAAAAAAATGAACTGGAAAATGACTAGATTGTGAATGTTTGACTAAGTGAGGAAAAGTATGGGAAGTGTTTGTGTAACTGAAAGTTTTCCTGTGTCCACCCAGCTCCCGTGTCCTTGGGGTCCCGAAGCTGCTCAGACCCATATGAACACACAGAGGCTTATATTAGTTAAAAACTGTATGGCCTATTGGCTTAGGCTTCTCACTAGCTAGATCTTACATCTTAAATTAACACATATCTATAAATCCATACTTTGCCACGTGGCTCATGGCTTACTGGTATCTTTACATCTTGCTTCTCATGGCAGCAGCTGGCAGTGTCCTCTCTGTTCTGCCTTTCAACTTCTTCCTCTCTAGTTAGAATGTCCTGCCTAACCCTATTCTGCCTCACCATTGGCCAAACAGCTTTATTTACCAACCAATCAGAGCAACATATTTTCACAAGATACAAAAAGACATTCCCCCATCAGGTTTGTTTTAGTTTTCAGTTGGAATATTTTAAAAGTATCAGCAAATAGGTGCATTGAAAACAAGACAATTGTAGGAAGGTATAAATATTAGACCCAGAATTATTAAAAAGCGAATAAGATGGGAATATATCAGTCACATTCTGATGACTTTATGGTTTTTCATCATCTCAACATAATCCTGATCTTGTAAGTAGTAGAAACTATGGTGAGTAGAGAGAAGCCTACATGCTGTCTAAGAGTCAGGCCTGTCAATTGCCATCGGTGATGTTTCATCCAGCAACTGATGGAAACAGATGCAGACGCCCACAGCCAAACATTAGTCGGAACTTGGGGAATTTTGCCAAAGAGCGGGAGGGGAGGATTGTAGGAGCCAGAAGGGTCAAGGACACCACAAGAAAACCCACAGAATCAACTAACCTGGGCTCATAGGGGTTCACAAAGACTGAATCAACAATCAGGGAGCCTGCATGGGACTGATATGCATATGTTAGAGTTGTGTAGCTTGGTCTTTTTGTGGGACTCCTAATAGTGGGAGCAGGGGTTGTCTCTGACTTTTGCCTGCTTTTGGGACCCCTCTTCTCCTACTGGGTTGCCTCATCCAGCCTTAATAGGAGAGGAAGTGCTTAGTCTTACTGCAGCTTGATATGCCATGTCTGGCAGATATACATGGGAGGCCTGCTCTTTTCTGAAGAGAAAGGAGGAAGAGTGGATGTCCAGGGTAGCAGAGATTAAGGGGAGGGACTGGGAGGAGAGTAGGGAGGGAGGGGAAACTGTGATTGTGCTGGAAAAAATTAATTAAAAAAAAAAACAAAACAGAAAAAAGAAATCAGGGCTGTAAGTCCAAATGTAAATGTCAGCTCAATGCAGAACTACTTGGCTTCATAAGTTTGACATATGATAAGGAATATTAAAATAGGATCATGAAAACTAATTGTTACTGAAATCTAGACTTTTTTTTTTCCTTTTTGGTATAGCTTATGTTTTATGTCTTCTAGTTATCACTGGTCTTTTCTAAAGAAGCAACGATTGTTATTAGAACTCAGTGGGAGCAATTTCTTTATGTCAGAACTGTAAAGATGTACTCTTTCCCATGCTACTTAGTTTCATCTACATTGTGTTCCTTGGTACTGTGCTATGTCAGTCTAATAGATAGTTTGATTAGCAGATATGAGGGTCAGCTTTTGTCTTTGAATTTAACATAACACTTTTGTTAATTAATAAAAGCTACTTTCAAGTACATCTTGTTCATCTACTTAGCATTAAATGGAGCAAGTTCCCAGAGTTAGTAATTGGGAATAACAAAAGCTGAAAGTTGATGCTACAAATGGGTAATTTCCCAGTTACCAAATACAAATAGTTTATTTTAAAGTTGACTTTATTGATAACTGTAATTTTAAAATTTCTCAGGGCATTTATGGTCTTTCTGTTTATTCTAAAAAAAATCATAATTTGATCCTATGTCTTGGACTTCATGCTTTGGTGGACACTATAACAAGAAAGAACACTTGCCTGTAGCCTGCCCTCAATTAGAACTTCTCTTTGGCTCAGCCTTGCTTGTGCCCACCTTCCTGTTGATCTGCAGAGTGACGCCCAGGCTTCTCACCACTACCTGGTTTAATAGGTCATAGGAATGTAATGAGTAAATATTTATTGTAACTAAGTTTCCTTAGCTTAGCTGCTGAGAACAGCCTCACCCTCATTCTGCTGTTTTACCTTGTATCCAGGAGTGGACCAAGCTTTGCCTCAAGAGCGACGGGCACCTGTCACTCCTTCCTCAGCCTCTCGATACCACCGTCGAAGATCCTCAGGCTCTCGAGATGAACGTTATAGGTCAGGTAAGGAATTGTATGGAGACACTAGACTCACTGTACTTGGGTCTGTTACTGTGAATGAATTGGGTCCACCTTCCCATTGGCTGTGAGGCACAAGTTCAGGACATTTGGACTTTGCGCAGGTGAAGCTCTAGCTTATGTACCAGTGGTTCTCTACCTTCCTAATGCTGCGACCCTTTAATACAGTTCCTCATGGTTTTTTTAATGCTGCGACCCTTTAATACAGTTCCTCATGTTTTTTTTTTTTTTTTTTTTGAGACAGGGTTTCTCTGTGTAGCTTTGCGCCTTTTCTGGAACTCACTTGGTAGCCCAGGCTGGCCTCGAACTCACAGAGATCCGCCTGGCTCTGCCTCCCG